>NC_133390.1:16956991-17265854 GCF_047511655.1 Castor canadensis | reverse complement strand
ATTTATAAATAGGGGCTAAGTGAAATAGAAATTTGCAAGGTGAGAAAATATTTGTAATACTGGCATTACAAAAATCACAGCCATGTGAAGTAGCTTATGATGACTGGAAAACGACAAGCAACTTTGCATGGCTGCAGCAAATATTGCAATCTAGATGTTGCAAGAGAAGTGGCTAAAGTGTAGGCAGGAACTTGGGAGGGAGGGTGTGACATAACCAGATTGTATTTTAGAAAGGTTTCTGCAGCAGTGTCCAAGTAGAGGATGAGGTCAGAAGGTTCAGTGAGGGTCTTTCCAGCAGTTCACATGAGAGGAAATGAAAGCTAAATTTGGTTGTGTTGGGTTGTAGGAAAGTCAAGGTCAATGTGAAAGGTATATAAGAGAAAGAACTACCCTAGAGTTTCTGACTTGAACTACTGTGGAAAGGGGTATTTTCTGAACTGACAAAAGGAATGCAATTCTGGAGCAAGTAGACAAGGGTGAACATTGTTTTGTTTTCTTGAAGATGTTGCGTCAAAAGTATCTTTTGGATATTCAGGTGAAAATGACAAAATAGTCATGAGATCAAGCTAACCATGCTGTCATTACCTAGGACACGCCATGGAATAATTTAATGTGTTATAAGATGTCTTTGAAGGTAAGGAGCGTGGCTCATGTGGTAGAGTCCTTCCTAGCAAGCATGAGGCGCTGAGTTCAAATCCCAGAACAGCCAAAGATCTCCTTTATAGCTTTATGGAAAGTATTTCTAGTCAGGGACTTTCAGTGTCGGGTATTTGTATTCTTAGAAACCTGATTATCATTATTATAATGCCCACTGTGAATTAACACAACAGCACTGGTTTGGTAAGAACTGGATTAAGAGAACACATAACCAAAGCCAGCATCATGTTGCAAAATCATTCATTGCCAATAACTGTTCAGTGTCATAAATATGGTCTTAGAGAAAAATCCTTTAAAATATAAGTTAAACATGTGCTACATTGTACCGTATTTCCCAATAGATTCCAATTTTTCTCGGAACAAGGGCCAAAGTTCACAACAGCTCACAAGGCCCTCCAGAATATTACCTTGTTCTCCTTGTCTCTCTGACCTCATTTCTTTTTACTCTTCTCTCTCTCAGTCACAGTATTCCAGCTTCACTGGCCACTTTGCTGCTCCTAAAACATCAATTCATTTATCATTCTCTTTTTCCTTGAATGCCCTTCCTGCAGGTATCTGCATGGCTTTGCTTCATTGCTTTAATGTTACCTTTTAAGTTAGTCTTTTCTTGACTATCTGATTTAAAATTGTGGTGTCTAAACCTTATCTATTTCCTGTCATTTTGTTTTTCTTTTTTTTTGTGTGTGTGGTACTGGGAATTGAAGTCAGGGCCTTGTGCTTACTAGACAAGTGCATCACCACTTAAGCCAATTCCCCAGTCCTTTTGCTTTTAGTTTGTTTTCCACTCACTTTGCCTGGGCTGGGTTTGGACTTCTTCCCTCACACCTCTTCCTCCCAAGTAGCTGGGGCCACAGGTATGTGCCACTATGCTCCCACTTCCTATCATTTTCTTCTGCTTTATTTTCTCTATAGAGAAAATTATTATTATAATAGAAAATATAATTATTTTCTCTATAGAGAAAATAAAAAACATTAAAAAAACCATTTAAAATAAAAAACATTTTTTGTACTTCCTTTAGACATCTTAACTAGAGTTAATGGTATATTAGAAGACAATAATGGTATTGTGCTGGTAGCAGCTGTAGAAAGGATCTAGATGAATTATTTTAGAATATAGATATGTACATTAGAATAGACTGAGTTTATGCTACTATGACAAATGACCCTTAAGTCTCAATAGCTCACTAAAAAAGTTTATTTCTTCCTCAAAGTCTGCTTAACTCAGGCAACTGTCCTTGATAGCTCTCCTCTATGCAGTGACTCAGATTTACCAACTCAATACATGTCTCCCATGCTTGCCACCAAAGGGGAAGACAGTATTAAGAGACTTTTTACCTAACTTAGGTCAGAAGTGACACACATCCAATCTAATGGCCAGAACTAGTTTCATGTCCCCACTATCTGTAAGAGGGTAGTACAGTCTTATAAATGCCCTGGCTATTGGTGACACTGCTTAGGTCTACCATTGAAGTCAGCTTTGGAATGGTCTTCTTTTTTATGATTACATTTAAAACTTTTTAATTGGCACATAGTAATTGTTCATATTTATAGTGTATAGTATGAGATTTCCATGAATTTATGCAATGTATACTTAATCTGATCGGGGTAATTGACATACCCATCACCTGAAGCTTTTATTATTTCATTGTGTTGAAAACACTCAAATCATTTCCATTAATTTTGGAAAATTCATTTAATTGTTGTCAACCACTGTTATCCTACTACACTATACAACATTAGAAGTTATTCTTCCTATTTGACATCCCATTGCATCTATTCACCCTCCTCTTTTCATCTCACTTCCCCCACATCCTTCCAGGCTCTGTTAATCACTGTTCTATTCTCTACTTCCATGAGGCCAATTTTTAAACCTCTACATACAAGTAGCATGGATATTTGTCTTTATGTGTCTGATTTATTTATTTAATGTAATGTTCTTCACTTTCATCCATCCAAATAACAGGATTTTATTCTTCTTATGGCTGATTAATATTCAATTGTCCACATATATCACATTTTCTTTATCCATTCTTCCATTCATGGACAACTAGGTTAATTCTGTTCTCTTGGCTTTTGTGAATAATGCTGCAATAAGCATAAGAATGTAGCTATCTCTTTGATACTCTGATTTCATTTCCTTTGGATATAATTATAGCAGTGGAATTTGTGGGTCACATGAAAGATGTATTTTTAGTTTTTTGAAGAACCTCTATGCTGTTTTCCATAGTGGCTATAGTAATTTACATTTCTGTCAACAGTGTATGTGGGATCCTCTTTCTCCACACTTGCCAGTGTTTTTCATTTGTTTTTGTCTTTTTGTTAATAGCTAACTGGGACAGAATGAGATGATATATCACTGTGGTTTAGATTTGCATTTGTGTGATCTTCTTAGAGTTGCAGTGTGATGCAATGCAGGGAGCCCAGGAGTAGGATTCAACAGGACTGAGCATACTACTTTTGTGTGATAGAGAATTACACATTCAGTCTGGAATTCTGTTTTCAAACTTACAAAATGTGGGAAACAACACAGATCCTATGTACATCAAACGGGTTTAAAAGTCAGAAATATAGTAGCTTATAAACAGAATTTCCAAATGTAGGTTACCATTCAAATGGAAGTACATGAATAATCTAGTATGATGCATTTGAAAATCTGTGCAGATAAGATAAAATGAATTTACTCTTATTTTACATGAATATATATAAAGTTATCTCATTACAAGAGCCATAGAGACTGGTACCATTTCCATATCTGCTGGCTTAGCAACTGTGATATCTAAAAACCAAAGGAAGGAGCTGCTTATATGTCAGCCTTGGCTAATTTTCTATGTACAAACCATGAAGAAAATGCCAAGGTGAATTAAGTTATATAGCAAACATTAAAGATTGTCAAAACCACATGTTTATGTACTGTGAAGACACTTTTCTCATCATTACTTCCTATCCTAGAATCAATAAATTCAATATTTGCACCTTGTGTGGTGTCTTATGCTCTGTAGCTGGGAGACACCCTCCTGGATGGACTATTGTGCAATACAGTCAACCACTGTTTCAAACTCTTTTAATTACATCAGTTTTTTTTTATGGACTTGGGTAATGACTACATTTTTCATCTAACTTCAAAAAGATATTGAACTTATATATAACATTTTTGTCAGTTACCTTAAAGCAAAATGTTAATGTTAGTAATGATAAAATGATATTTGTCAGTTTTGTCCTTTCAAACAGTCTTATGAACAACAAGCCTAATCTTTTACATACATTTAATGAAAAATGCCCAAGTATGTGTAATCCATGTGAAAGTATGATTTGGGTGTTCTAGAAAACTTGTGCTATTCTACAATATTAGGATGAAAGGAGTCCAAATTGGCTGTTCCAGTTACCAGCAAAATAAATTCTCTCTATGGAGAAAAATCATCAATTTATAGTAGCAGGCCATTTATTATCTAGAAGAAATTTCACTCCATTTGTGTGTTTGTCTGTCTGATAGACAGTATTTCATATAGTAAGCAGATACTTACTATGTGGAAATTCCACCTTTCACTAGATTGTAGATACCTCCTGCTGCTATTGATTGCATTGCTCACACATTCCTTGACATTTGGAACATCTTACAGTCATCTAATGTCACACATTGAGAGCTTAAAGTATTAGAGACCATAAACCAGTCAGTACTAGGGCAACCAACACACAAAAATCCAGATGAAAATATTCTTATTCAACTCAGTCATGGAATTCTCCTGTCCACCTGTCGTCTTACATAGCTTTGCTTTCATGAACAAAAGAGGATGGATTCAGTTGGGCCAGACACAAATAGATACCCACAATCACAGTGGGATAAGATTTTCTACAATAGAAGATCATTGAACCAATGTTCTGAACATGCCAAGTACTAGCTTTTAAAATGGAGGGTAACAGAAAGCACAGTGAATTTTATATGATGTTGTGATAAAATAGGACCAGGTTATTGCAAAGTGACTATTTCTTTGTTTTATTTTGCTGACAGCTTATACTACTGCCTTCACTCAGGGTATGAGTTACTTTTTCCTCCAAAAGATTACAGCCTTGAGATTGATTGCTTTTCTTCTTTTATTCACTGTGGACACTGCTACCATTCTCTTTTATAAAATATACACAAAGAGCTGGTCACAGTACCAAGTACATTTTGTAGACCCCATTTGGACTAAAATGTATTGAAAAGTAGCTGTATAAAAATTGAAAGCCCAGCTGAAGTTTCAATTTCTTCATGATAGTTCAGAAATATGTCAAAAATGTCACACACACACACACACACACACACACACACACACACACAGCTTAAGCTAAGCTATGGTGGTAGCCTCAGAACTGGATTACTTTCCACTATTCTATTTTGTATTCAGTTAAATGGCATCATGTTTGCCTTTAATGATCACTATCAATGGCTTTCCACCATGGCCCTATGTCTTACAACTCTGAGGGTATCATTCAAATTAAGTCTATAACAGAGGTCAGCAAACTACAGGCTGAAAGCCAAATCTTGGCTGCTGCTTGTCTTTGAATGGCTTTAATTGAAAAAAGTCACAATAATATTTTGTCAAATTCAAATCTTGGTGCTCACAAATAAAAATTTTGTTGGGACACATCCACACCCATGTGCTCACATGTTATCTATTAATATGTTTGAGCTATGAAGACAGAGTTGAGTATTTGCAATATAGACCACATGGCCTCTAAAACCTAAAGTATTTGCTATTTGGCCAGATTAAACACAAAAAGTTTGCCAAGTCTCAGTGGATATGAATAGAACACCCGGGAGTTGTCAGAACATAACCTGTATGGCTGTATACCACAGCTCTGTTCTCAAATAGCTACCAAAATTAGATGCATTTCCTTTTCCAGGCATTCAAGATTCTCCATAATCCAGACCCAGACTGGGTTCTCTGTAGCCTTTCCAACTGGTACTTACTTTTCCCTTGGTACCATTTGACCACCTCTGTGTCTTTGATCATATTGCTTCCCTGTTCTAGCTGTGCCTTTTTAAAAAAAAAATCTCTCTGTTGATATATTAGCTAACAGTGAACCCAGGCTCAAATGTCACTTTTACCATGGAAGTTCAGAAACACGCCAACCTAATGCAACTTGATTCCTTGCTGCTGGGAATTCACATAAGGCTTTGTCCTTCTCTAACACACTTTGTATATCCTGCCTTGCACTGCCCTTAGTCATGTGCTTGACTTATATCCCTTCTTAAGTATGAGGACTGGTATTGGTCATGTTTTTATAATGCTTCAGAAATGGGCAGACCTGGTACAGATCCCTGTATTCTGAGTAAGAGCAGAACCAGGAGTCACATCAACACTTATGCATGCACAATCCCATACTTCCTAGTTGCAGGGCCCTGAGGAAATTCCAGTGACATGGCTAAAGACCCAAGTTATAGTTTTAATAAAGCGTTTGTGGGAGGGCTCAGCTCCATATAAAACAGGAGTTTTAAAAGGCACAAGCCCATCACCCAGTCCAGAAGTAGGCACTACCCTAAAGACTCATAAGACTGTAAACATCAAGGAGGCTCAAGATCACTTAAATCGGACTAGAATCTGTGGCAATAGACAGAGTAGAAAAGAGAATAAAGTAGAGGCTGTAGAGTTTGGCAAGGATATTAGAGAGTGGCTTGGTCTCGGAGAGAGTGGGGATCCAAGGAGGTGACTGGGAAAAAAAGGACTTGAGGTCAACTTCTTACTTCACTGCTTACTTAGTATCATAACTGTTAAGCTTACAGGTTGGAAATGGTACAATTCTCTATGGCTCTAATAATGTGATAACTTTATCAATATTGATGTAAAATAAGAGTATAATTAATTTTACCATATCCTATCAGGCTTTCTATGCATCATACTGCATAATTCATGTACTTACATTTGAATGGTAGCCTACATTTAGAAATTCTGTTTTCAAACTTACATTTGCAACCTACTAATCCTTTGATGTAAGCAGGCTATGTGTTGATTCTTCCATTTTATGAGTTTGCAAACATGATTCCAAAGCAGATACTCAATTCACTTAAAATCACAAGGGTAGTGATTGAACCAACTAAATCTTATGCCCAGTCCTGCTTATTTCAAAAATGAAAGACCATACCCAGCATCAGAGAGAAACTACTAGAGAGAGGGTGATCTGAAATGAGTTCCAAATATTGAGTGGGGGCTCTTTAAGCTACTTGCATTTAGGTTTATATGTAACCCATGGTCTGCAGAGCAGAGAAACCCATAAAGAAGCAGAAGTGTCCTTAACAGTGGGGAAAACAAGAGACACAGAGGAAGGGACCCAGCAAAGCATGGAGAGGGCTAGGGAAGTGACTTAGGCTTGACTGCTAACCATTTGTCAAGTCTGTGATGAGCTTGTGTGTTAGAATTTCTCATTTGCCATGCACAAGAATTGTGCAAAGAAGCTGCATTTCCCCAGTTTTTAGATGTGGAAGTTGATGCTTAGAAAGGAGACAGAGAAAGAGAGAGGGAGGGAGGGTGAGGTGAAGAGAGAGAGAAAGAGAGAGGGAGGGAGGGTGAGGTGAAGAGAGAGAGAAAGAGAGAGGGAGGGAGGGTGAGGGGTAAGAGAGAGGGAAGAGAGAGAGAGAGAGAGAGAGAGAGAGAGAGAGAGAGAGAGAGAGATATCTGAAACTGGGCCTAAATTAACCCAAACCAATTCTCCCACAGGCACCCCAGTACTATGTCACACTTCTTTAACAAATACTATTAAAGAAATAATTAAATAGAAAAGGTAAAAAATTTTCTTATAGTTGAGCATGGTATATATGGTAGTGCTAGTAATTTTTACCATGTTTTTTTTGCCCACTCTATGTTCAATGCTACCTTCTCAATAAAACCCACCCTAATCTTTGTATTTGGAAATACTCTCCTTTCTCCCTCTCTTTCTTCTATACCATTTATATGATCCTATATTTGATCTGAAGTAGTGCTCATGTATGCACTATAAATTTCAAGGACAATTCTATAAACACCAAGAGTTTGTACCCATCTTTTTATATTTCACAGTGCTTTGCACACCTAAATGGTATTTATGTTATAAATGATAAAGAATAATGCATAAATGAAATTTCACTTTTTGGATGAACGATTTTTCCTTCAGAAGTTAATGTCATCACTTAACCCCCTTTTTTTCCTGAGTCAGGTCTTTTCAGTCAATGCGAATCTTTCTGGTCACTAGAATTCTTCATAATGAAGCAATTGTAAGTAATGGAAGAAGCTGTCATTGGTAAGGTAGACTGTGGCTTTTTTCTTTTTCTTTTTGTTTTGTGAGGCAAGATCTTACTATATTGCACAGGTTGGTCTCAAACTCACAATCCTCCCTCCTTAGCCTCTTAACTGCTGGGATTTATGGGCATGCACCAACACACCCAGCTTGTGACTCTTTTCTTTATACCACTTGCAAAGGTATTGCAAAGATCTGAGTCAAAAAACACCTTTCCTTATTGGCAGGTGATAGGATTTTCAAAATCTTTGATGAAATGCTCCATTGATTTGCATCCTAGTGTCATGAATGCTTCCAAGAAGTTCTATTGAAATCACTGCATAATTTCCTTTGCTACGTAATTTACATCACTGTCACAGCCAGCAAGAATACGAGGGTCCTTTAAAAGCCACTACGAACTGGAGTACAAATGTGTTTTGGAAGTTCAAAAGCATATTAAAAGATACTTTCCTTCTCATTGGATAAATATTAATGTCTTTATTAATGGATGGCCAATGGGTACTAAATTATGAAAAAAATCTTGAGTTTTCAGTGACTACAAGAATATTAGCTGCTTTTAAAGCAAAAAAATATGAATACATTCTTTGGAAAATTGCACCTGAAAAACCTCTGAGGCTAACAATAAGTTCCCTAGTTTTGATAGATTCACAGAGGCCTCCTGAAATAGAATCAATTTTAATTATCTGCCTAACTAGGCAATAGAAACTACATATCATGTACAGTTGAGAATGTTCAAACTTAAAGTTACTTATATTGCCCTCTGGAATGTGTTATATATTTAAAGCAATATTTGCTTCAATTTTTTTCTTAATATTAAAATTCATCCACAAGCTTACAAGTAATAAAGGGACCATAGAGAATAATGGAAACAATGTTTAATCAGGATTAATGAATTCACTAGTATAATCTATCCAATTATAGCTTTAAGTATAATCAAGTTTAAAAAATAATGTGCTGTCGATAAAGTGAATTATTGTGGAAGAAACAGAATAGGCTTATATGAAGAATATCCACACTTGTTTCTTCTAGAATCCATGTTTTACTTTTCATACAGAGTTTTAATATAGTATTACTTCTAATCTTTCAAGTACTCTGTCAGATAAACTTAATTATTTCCCAGTGGCTTGCAACTGAAAGAAAAGTACTGCAGAAAATGTATTCATTCATCTAGATATAGTTTATATGAAACATTATTCTTTTGTTTAAAAGGTAAAGACTCAGATGGGGAAATCAGACATATTAAAAATTCTTGGAGGTGGCAGGAGAGTTCCAAAATTTAAGCTAACCCAGACGATTCTTCATGAAAGCTAGATGAAAGCTAGATAACTGTTTCCTGAGATCCCAGCAAGTGCTTGTGACCTGAAGCTGTGTTAGTGTTGCTGTTATGTGGCCCAGTGGTTTTGGCTGCAAACAACATCAATGAGCCTTTGCATCTCACACTTACACTGATTGTCTGTACACAGCCATAGTGAAGACATGGAAAGACTGAGTTCAAACATGGATGAGGCCATTCCTTGAGCCTTTGGGAATGTAATGCTGAGACAGTAAGAGGGTTATGAAAACCAAAAATCAGCAGATACATATCTACTACCTGAGAATCCAAATGGGGACTCTGATGTTGGGTCTTGAGACCTAAGGGAGACGAGTGAGTGTCCCATCCCCCATGGAGAGAACTATGATTCCTGCATCCAGAGGAGTTGAAAATCTGCATTCCTGCATCCTGAAGGGAGATACTGGGTCTGACAGATCTGCCACAGGGCTGATGAGCAAAATGCTCTCACGATTGTTTCCCCTCCCCCAATAAAGGGCAAAACAAACAGCTCACCTGAGAAAGCCAAACCAGTAAATACACGGCCAGTGAAAATAACCCACCTAACGCAGAGTTAAAACGTCTGTAAAAGCCCCAGCCTTCACCTGAGCAGGAGCTACTGGTTTCTGGGCTCCACTGCACTGCTCTAGCTGTAGCCTTTCCTTTCTCTCTAATAAATCCTACTTCATATACCGGCTTTGGGTCACAATTAATCAACTGCTTCATGAGCCAGTTCTCTGGCCTGTGAAGACAAGGGCCCTTGACAGCCCATAACACTTCAAACCAGCACATAGCAATGACATGGATTTTCCGGACACTAACTTCTTGAACCTACTGCTTAGTTTCTCATTTGTGAGATGTAGAAATTATTCTAGTTTGTTACTCACAGCTTCATGCTTTATGATGTTCCCAGATTACTACTGCCCTAAAGCTGAACTTTCTGAAACACCAAGAAAAAACTCAATGAATTTTAATCCTAGTTTCTCAACAATTGATTATTTAAGAAAGGTTGAGGGCCCAGGATCTATGTTACTCTAAGTTTAAAAATTTGATAGTAATTTATATTTTGAAAGTATTAGTGAAATCCTTGTGGTAGATATTTTTTCTTCCAAAAAAGAATAAATAGCTTTGGCGAACCATACCAGCACTTTTGTTCAGGTTTATTTGTTTCCAAAATTACAGGCGAAGCCACACAGGCTTTGAAAGATAAGACCAAGTCTTCTTTCTAATTTTTGTACACTCAGAATGAATCTTAGGATGTACAACCATTTTGTTCATTCATTTGGTTCAACAAGTATTTATTGAGAGCTATGTGCATGTACTATTTTAAATGTTTGGAATATATCATTGAGTAAGAGACCCATCCTTGAAAAAAATTACATTCTGGGAGGTGTAGGGAACAGGCAATAAGCATAAATAATTAAAGTATAAATATTGTCATGAGGTATTAAATTTTTCAAGGAATAAAAGAATAATTCAACAGGATAAGGAGGATCCAGAGAAGGGATGTGAGTGAATTCAGAAAGGGAGACATAATGGAATTGGCTAGGTGACAACCAGCCAAGGATATTCCAGGCACATGGCACTACAAGGCAAAGACTCAAGGAGGATCTGACATGTAAACAATGAAGTCAAGATGGCTAAAGCAATGTCTATATGGGGAAAAATAGAAGGAGGTAAGGTCAGAGGATAAGGGGCCAGGTGATGAAGAGACTTGTAGGCCATTTAAGGACTTTGGCTCAAGGGCAGGTAGAATGGCTCAAGTGATAGAGCACCTGCCTACGAAGTGTGAGATCCCGAGTTCAAACCACTAGTACCACCACCACCAAAAAAAAAAACGGGGAGCTACTAAAGAGTTCTGAAGTGGAGGATTGACATGAGCCAACCTGAGGTTTTTGAAAGCAGTTACTTTGGTTGCTGGGTTGACAATGGACTGCCCATAGGGAGGGTAAAATGGGGAGATGAATGAGGAGTAGCAGCAGTCATTCATATGAGACATGTCTAAAAAGATTAAATCAGCAGCCTTGGTTTCTCCATGAACTAACTTATTCTGATTAGCCCAGACTGAAATTACTTTAAAAGTGTACTGGAAAAACTACGTCCCACAGATATAGCACTGCAAATAAGTTTCACCTGGAGATATGCTCAGGTATTTCTTTAGTTTTTAAATTTTATAAACAGGTGGTAAATTGAATGGACACTGAATTCAATTACAAATTTCAATAGGAACCATGAGGGCAAATTTATCCAAAAGGAACATTCAAGTTAACATTGATAATAGCAAACAATGACTTCCTTCAATTTATTCTAATTTTAACCATGGAATGGTGTTTCCATCTATTAATTTGAAAGAATTCCTGATTGCTGCCTCTATGGGACTCTTGAATATATCCTAATCCAAGGAGACTATCAACTAAATATTCTTTCACCCTAATCTACCTATCCATATCTTATGGATGACACAATTTCTGGGTAAAGGCAGAACAATCATATTTCAAAGAAGAAAATATGAGAGACAGATAAAATTCTTGCTCATGTTTTGGAAGAAAATTCAATCAAAAATTTTTTTACCTGGCAAAGGTACCATTTTAAATATTTTTCTATTTGTTTTAGAGCTGTACTGTCTCCTTGCTAGGTGTTTTGTCCTTTAGAAAGGACCTGTGGTGATATGAATTGAGAAGTTTACCCTGTAATGATTACACATAAATTCTACAAAACATGAAATATCAGCAAAAGTTTTACACTGATGTTACATTGTTCCATCTTCTTGAACAAAGTAGCTCATTTAAACTGATCTACATCTACCAGTCACCTACACTTATTTAGATCCCAATAGAGGAGGTTACAAACAACTGGCAATGTGGACAATATTTCTGTACTAGAGATTTTCTCTATATTATTTAAGAAACTTACCAATGATAACCCAACCTGCCTTGACTTATCCCATGAGACCATTTGTGGGTTTTAGTTGGCTTTCTACCTCTAAAGTTATTTGTTAAATGATTTGATTGCTTTTATCAGAACTTCAAAGGCCTTTTGAGGCTCACAAAACAAACAAAACACCAAAAAAAGCCACTTGAATAAACATTGACTTAGAAAAAACCTATAGACAATATTTTTAGGAAGACTTATATATTAGGAGAATACCCTCTCAATTTATGAACAAATGATTGCCCACAAAATTTAAATGTTTTGACCAAAGTAGACTTTTCACTTTCATAGCTTGAATTTATAGAGAAAATATTTTTCTCTAGAAAAATTTGTAATTTTTCATAGTAGAATAGATCTTAATTTATTTCAACTAACATTATGCTACATTCAGAAAGATGATGGTACAAAGATTAAACGGAACAGGTTCCTTCCCTTGAGAACCTCATTCCATCAAGAGAGGTGCAGAAACAGCTATTGATCATTTACCATGAAAAATCCCATTAGGGACATGAATTCTTGGGCAGTTTTATCCCAGGTGTAACTGAATTCTGCCAAGGATTAATTGGGACTGGAAAAGGAAAGAAGTGTTCCCAAGCATAGGAAGATATGATGAGTGCCAGGCACATTGTAAAAACTTTTTAAAATGCCACAGTGCACTCCTACCCAGCACAACAATTAACAAAAAGAACTTATGCATTTATTTGTTTACATACTTAACATCTCTACTCTTCTCTCTGTATTGTGGTCCACTCCCTTCTGCCCATGCCATCTCCATCACTGCAGGGAGTACTGATTGTATCATTCGCTCTTTTCTTCTTGGCAAAGAAGAGTGTCAGCACTGTGCTATTTGATGCAATAGCCCCTAGCCATATGTAAATTTTAATTAAAATTAATTAAACTAAATAAAATTAGAAGTTCTTCTGTTGCACTAGCAACATTTGAAGTGTTCAACAGTCATATGTGGTTACCATATTGGAAAAGGCCGATACACATTTTCATCACTACAAAAAGGTCTACCAAATAGTAGGCAACCAATACCTATTTGTGGAATGAACAAATAGTTTAAAAAAATGCGAAATACTACCATCTACCTCAACTTAACCTTATTGTGAGTGGTTACAAACTACATAAAAATGACTCAAAACCCTATATTTTACTCATAAAAGTGAAGGAAAAGAAAAGAGATGAAGAAGAAAAGATTCCATGTAATTACCTTTTAAGATATGAATATCCAATTGTTAAGGATTAAACTTTTGTGTTTCCTTAAAATTCATATAATGAAGTCCTAAGCCCCATTGTGAAGGCATTTGGAAGTGGGGGCCTTTGGGAGGTAACTGGATTGCAGGTCAGCCAGGTGATGCCATAGTGAGAAGGCATCTGTCTGTAAGCCAGGAAGTGGGCCCTCACCAGCAACCCAGTCAGCCAGCAACTTGGTCTTGGACTTCCAGCCTCCAGACTGAGAAATAAATGCCTGTTGTTTAAGACCTCAACCTACGGTACATTGTTATAGTAGCCTGCGCTGATGAAGACACCAACACAAATTTTGGTTAATATGCATTCCTTTCATTAGAGGGGTCTGCCCCATTATTTTGTCCACTCTGAGTGGACACTCTTTAGACAGTCAAGGAGATGACACACAAAGGTTGGAAAAAGAAGAAATTTCTTTGGTTTCTATTAGTAATAGGTACACAAAAAAAGATGTTTTTATAATTTCCTTTCTTCCACTTTCTTTGAAATTCTATTTCTGTATTCAGCTTCCTGAGATGAAGCTTACCTCAATGACTTTCAGTCTTTTTAAGATTATATATATATAATATATATATTATATTACATTTTTGTAAGAAAAATGTACAGAATTAATGTAGCTTATATAAGGTTATTATGAGAATTAAGCGAGAATGTGTACTAGGTAACCAGAATGCCTGGAACATGACAAGTGCTTGATACTTACTGGTTATTGTCATTATCATTATCACAAAGTTAAATTAAGCCAATATAATGATAAAGTTCTAATACAGAGTTTACGAGGGCAAGCACAGAACCATATCGCTAATAAATAAACTGCTGTTAAGAAAATGAAAGGAAGTTATTGTTTGCATACAGTGACTTTCTGTAGAAACTAAGTTAATATAAAAAAAAAACAAAAAGGATTTTTAATGCTTTTCATAGGTATGAAAGAACAAATTGATCCAAGACTGTATTAAGGAACTATTCATTCTTGGAAGATGTATAAAATCAAGGTCCAGCCCCGGTTCTAAACTCTCTTTAGTTTCTTTACCCTTTATTGAGGTATAATTTACAACAGTAAAGAATGCACATATTAAATTTGCTGCTTGACGAATTTTGTGTATATGCCCATGGGAGAAATGACCCAAACATTGTATGCACATATGAATAATAAAAATAAATAAATAAAAAAATAAAATAAAACAAAATAAAAAAAAAAAGGAGGAAGAGACCAGGAGGATTGCGGTTTGAAGCCAGCCTGGGCAAATAGTGTGGAGATCCTATCTTGAAAAAACCAGTTAGTATTGTGTATCTTTATTATTATAAATGTACTTGTGAGCTGTTCTTTTCTTCCTTAATAGTCATCTTTATAAAATAATTGCTTTTAATTTTGCTTCATAGTTCATTTTAAAAACTTTTTTTCTAATTAGAAATGTAAACCTTTCTTTTGGTTAACATTTGCATGGTGCTATCTTTTTCATTCCTTTTTCAAACTTTCTGTATCTTTTTTATTTTTTACAAAAATTTCAATAGTTTAATTAGAAAAAATCAATTTTAGAACTCTTTGACTGTTAATGTGTGAGTTAGTTGGTTAACCTTTGCTGTGGTTATGATAATTTGGACTCTGCATTTGTTTGTGTGTGTGTGTGTTATATGTGGATATGAGTGTGTATTTTAAGCTATGGTTTCCATTTGCCTTTTCTCCCTCATTTTCATCTGCTACTGGCTTGTTAAATGGATTAAATTTTATTCCCCTTTTCTTTGTGGCCCTTGGAAAATAATGAATTTTATATTCAATTTTTTCAGCATGTTTAACATGCAGAGTTGGCCTATGAAAGTCTAAAGTTAATTTGTGTCTCCATCCACTTTCCAAGCATTGTATTAGGAAAGAATCAGCATAAGGAAAAGTGGAATCATAGGGGAGTATGAACTCAATTATGGCATTGTAAGAACTTTTGTAACTGTAACAATGTATCCTCAGCACAACAATAATAAAAAAAGAATTGTTAAATTTGATAAAAGAATAAACTGAATTATAAGGTCACTGGATATTAGAGGCAGTCTACTGGTTTGACTAGAGATGGTCTGCATCCCTGGGCAAGCATCACAAACATTTGGGGCCTGCAGAGGAAATCATGGGGCTCGAGTCAGCAGGAAGTATTTGAGGTTCTGGTGTCCAGGACAAAGTTGCAAGGTTGCTGTAGGATCTTAACTTCTGGGTTGTTATCTATAACAGAGCTCTACTGGATGTCCTCCCCCTGCTCCATCCATTCTTCCAGTGACCTGGACCATGGAAGATTAACATTATACCCACTTTCTTTTTTTATTGTCATGTTGGGTGAGGGTCATACTCATTTTTGTAAGAGAAATGCCTAAAGCAATTCCAACTCTTCTCAGATTGTTAAGAGGCAGTAAATTGGTAACTGACATGAAAATTTTAGAACATTCACTCTTTCTGGTGCCCTGAATGATTTCGTCAGGATCATCATCCAATTCACTATATCTCCTTACTGATCTCATTGTAAAACTGAAAGCCACATTTTTTCATTTTCGAGTTTTCTAATTCCTTCTCCTTTTTATTAACATTCCTTTTTTTCATTCTGTTTGCTTTTCTTGGTTGTGCTTTCAAATCTTTTAAGTGGATTTCTTCCTTTATCTATTTGAGAATGCTAAAAATTTTTATTTTAAACCAACTCTCAGTAATTCTATCATATTATTTCATTGCAGTTATTTTAATAGCTCTGAGAGATGGGGAGCTGACTGCAGCCCCATGAAAATATGTTATTATTGAGTACTACAACTTTTTAATTAAAAAAGATATTATTCTTATGTGTATATGGGATATTTAATGAGTGAATTTATGGTACTATGTTAAATGGAAGCTTCTCTGTCTTCTGAAGAGATTCATTTGTTAATTAAAGTTATGCTCAGATATCTGACCCCTCCTTAACTGCTATAATCATTGCTTCTTTATAAATCCTTTTATTCTGCTAACTCTGTTAACTTCCTATTGATTAGAGTTCTATTTTTAGCCTCTTGATAGGCAACTCCTAATTTACACTAAACTATTTTACAAAACTTATATTTTAAACCTCTTACTTATAATGTAGAAATTAGTTCCATGTTGATATCATGACAACTATTTGAATGACCTGGTAAACATGGTATACCAATTGTATTTAAAAGTAATTTTTAAGTGTCTCAAATGAAAAACTTAATTCCAACACCAACAAGATATGTCTAGGGACACATTGATATCCTAGTTCAAAATTCTGAAAGCCAAGTTCCGATTTCAGATAAACTATTTATTAGCTAAGTGACTTTGAACCCTGTATAAGCCCCTTTAATTCTCAGTTTAATTTTTTTCATTTTAAAAGTTGTGTAATAGTTCTCGTCCTTGTTTTAGGGTCCCAGGTATCAGAGGAGCTAAGAAAGTTAGAAGCATTTTAAAATTCGGGAGCCCCACTTAGGGATAGTCACGTGTCCTTCAAACACTGTGGGTTTGTTAACTCTCACAATCTGCCTGAAAGAAGGTATTTCGCTCTCTGCATAAAAGAAGCCAAGAGTTTATGTCAATCACTTGTAATGAATTAGAAAATAAAGTAAATTGACCCCAAAGGTGAAGAGTCCTTGGATGCATCTTTTTTTCCCCTCCAAATGTATGGACATTTATAACATGAGTGTTCAGAAGTCAGGGAAAGGCTGTCTTCACGTAACTATGCTGAACAGTAAACACATAAAAGGCATTTTTGGAGTTTTTGAGAAAATTAGGGCCAGAGCAAAGGCACTGCCAGTCCCCACCCCTTTTCTTTTTTCTCCATTGGCCAAAATGTTATAAAAAAATAAGTAGTTTTATCAGTAAATGAGGGCTTGGAATTTAGAACTAACCTAGTGTAATTTCTAAAGTATTATATTTTAATTATGTAAAATAATTCTACATAACCAAATAAAGTCAGATCATTTTTATTTGTACTCAATGAATGTTGCATAAACCTCAAAAGTTAACAAGCCACCCAGAAAAGAATATCTAATAGTTATCTTTTTATAGTCTCTCTAAATTTAGACATCTTTCATTATATGGGCAATTACTGATAGTTGAATGGATTTGTTTTCATCATCGAGTGAAAATGGACCATGTTGACACGAACATACTTGTTTCATTGTTGCTTTGGTACATTTCTTTTATTTTTCATGAATATGGCCAGATAAGTCATACAAAAAGAAAGCTCAGATCCTCCACAGCAGCGCTATTTTATAGAATACAGCTGCCAAATTCAAAGCTACATTCAGGTTTGAGGTATCAGAACTTTTTACAGGTGCCAGGAGGATATTTTGTTTAAATAATATAATAGCTGAGTGATCACCGAGGCTTTTTACCTATTGGGTCTTTAGAAATATATTCTACAAAGTCAGAGATAATGAAAGCTAAGACACTATTATTACTTTTTTTGTTTAAAGCTCAAAGTGGTGAACTCTTTTATAAAAATGTCATATAGAAATTTCAAGAAGTAAACTATAGCAGTAAAAAGTAAAGAGAAAAAGTAACGATTCTTAAAATGAGT
The DNA here is from genome assembly GCF_047511655.1 of Castor canadensis. Lineage (NCBI taxonomy): Eukaryota > Metazoa > Chordata > Mammalia > Rodentia > Castoridae > Castor > Castor canadensis. The sequence continues at coordinate 17,247,920 of NC_133390.1, read as the reverse complement.
AAAAATCCAGAGATATTCTGGTAGAAATCTGGTCAACTGTCAATCACAAAGAACCAAACAATACTACAGAAAAACTATTTTGACAGAGTTGAGATAGAAATGTTTATTTTATATCAAAATATTATCATTTTGTTAATTAAATTTCTGCTTTTAGCCTAAAAGCAGTTTTGAAGTTTTGATTTCCTTTAGAAATTTCTGTTAAAGTAATATTTTCCAGAAATTTTGTTAATGAAACTTGGAAAGAGCTTAACTGGAAGAGTGAGGGAGGGCTGAAAGTAAAAGTGAAGACTTGGTTCAATCTGTTGGGATGGTACCATTATTTAAATTCAAAGAAAAGTCATTTCCTGATCAGAAATCAATTTGAAATACTGTTATTGATTGATTATATGCAGTCATTAGAGAAGAAAATTTATAGGAGAAGGAGAATCACTCAAGAGATATGGCTCAAGTGGTAGAGCATCTGCTTTGCAAGCACAAGGCCTTGAGTTCAAATCTCAGTCTCACCAGAGAAAGAAAGAAAGAGAGAGTGAGAAAGGAGGAGGATTCAAATTAATCTCTTACACATCTTTTCAACAAAGCTTTTTTCTTGAGCAGGTGGGCTAACAGTATAAAGTTTTGCTGGCTTCTTACACACACACACACACACACACACACACACACACACACACAACCACCCTTTATTAGCAGGAAATGAAAAATAAGATTAAAATAATTATTGAGTCCTCCTCAATAATTACAAGTGCCTCCCTTTGGCTTTTGCATAGATACTTTCTATATAGTGATTATTTCTGACAACAGTGCAGTGGATGTGTACTGTCATTGCTACCTAACGTATACACAAAGTAAAGCTCAGAGGGATTTAGTAATTTATCTAAGGTTACCTAATTAGTTCACTGTATCTCTACCACATCCACTTTTCTTACATATGTTTTTCTGCATATTCTTAAAAATGGTATGAAAAGCTTTACGAAATAATTGAGTTCCTGATAAATTAGATATGAATAGTTCTTTTAAAAAAAGCCACTGATTAGCATATATTAGAGACACTACAGTGAATATCAAGCATTATACTTGTAAAGTAGTCAATTCATGAAGAAAACAGGCACCACAATTTTCATTTAAATTTTAGATACAACTAAGCGTCCCTGTTGTTGTCTAAAATGTATTTAACCAGCTCAAAGCATGGTTTTACTAGATCCAGCAGTAGTCATTAGCATGGTTTAGGAAAAGTGCTCTGTTTCAGATTTGGAAAGTTGCTTGAGTGAGTAGTATGGCACCTACAAATAGATCACGAACCATAGGCGAGCATGATTTCTAACAGTCACAAGTAATTTCATCTATTCCTCTTTCATTTTACTTAAAATTATCACCTGTGGATAGGGCTACATTTGACAGAGGTAACTATGGTTCCTTTTACTAAATTCTTCAGTTTCCAGACTGAGTGTACTACTGGGACTTATAGGTAGGGATAGTTCTTATAATAGTGGCTTACACAGATTTTATGGAATTATGATTACTGCTTGTATCTGCAAGGCAAATATGACTATTTTCATTTTACAGAATAACTGTGACAGAAATATATCCCACCTGGAATGCCTACTTTCTCTTATTTTATTTTATCATCTGTTTATTTAAATTAATCTAGTCTCACTTCCCACAATCATTATAAGCTAGTTTCTGGACTTGGCAACTGTTAGAACAGGGTGGCATAGGGGCAGCCTGGGCTCAAGAGAGTGTTTTTACCCAGATCAAAGAATAAACCAGTGTAGGAGGGCTCATTGTTGAATGAGGCCAAAAAGAATGCTGAGGAAAGTGATGAGAAGAGGCTCAGCTTAGAATAATTTTGCTATTATAAATAATTGTACTATTGAAGTTTTGCCCATGTTATTCATTTGGGTAGAAGGACGAGGGCATGTAAGATTTTTACTACTACCTAGGCCAATGTATATGTAGTTAATGATTTATAAATCAAGTTCTATTATGGCACCTTCTAAAAACCAGGGGGCTCTCTAATTTCATTTGTTGCATACCTGATGTCTACACTCTGAGTTCCCACCTTTGACACTTCAGTGTTAAGTTGCAGGAGAAGCACAAAAAAGAGGCAGATGTAATACATTGTTGTGGAAAGCTGCACAAAGAAATTAAGGCCTGCTGAGTTGCCTTATTATGCTTTTAACAAATAGGCATATGTATAATCTGTATGAATGAAGAAATAGTTCTCATTATCAAAGGAAAGCAATGTCAATTTATGACACTTCAAAATCAAGTATGGCAGCAACTCAAGACTTTTTTTAGAAGGTGTAAGTCACTTTAGCCCATTCTAGCACTATTTCCTCCAAACTTCAGAGGTTTTCTGTTTGAAAAGCATGGCAGGAGTCACTGTAATGTGATTATAAAGGCCCTGGAGCTTTGCTTTTAAAATTCAATAGTTAGGTAGAAAGAAAATGGTAACTTTTCCTTTTGATCTTCATTCACTATTTTTATAACACTAGCAGCCCCGAGACCCAGAACGAAAATGTACATGCTTTGTGATGGTATTCGGGTACCACTGCATCACCAGTGCTTTTATGGGGTCTGCTTTCTTCTGTACCTTGATCTTTATTTTTGTATTCCCTTTCACCCACAAACTATGCCATTTCTGTGTTCTCTAGACCTATTCTCAGCTTTTTGGATGCTACATTTATTTGCTCATTGCCTGCTCATTATTTGATAACCATTGGGGGCCTACTGTGATTGCAAAGCCTGGACAGAGATTCTGTACTCCTGGGGAATCACTCAAGGAAAAGAGCCAGGAATGTGTAACTGTAATTTCTGATAAGGTATGCAAAGGGAAAATATATTGTAGGGGTATATTCAGGGTTTGACTTAAAATCACTGGACTTCAAGTAACCCACACATAAGGTCAAGGCTCAGGCGCTAAGAGATCCTAGTCTGATTTCTCTATCCTTTTGTGTAGCAATTCTCTTTGATTCATTCCTCAATACATTTCCTGTTGTTATAACAAAATATACCTAAAAACATGTCATTTATAAAGAATAGAAATCTATTTAGCTCAGAAATCAAAGATCATGACATTGGCATCTGTTCAGCCTCTGGGGAAGGCCTTGTGCTCTATCATAACAAGGCAGAGGGGATCACAAGGTGAAACAAATGTTAATTCAGGTCTTTCTTCCTCTTTTTATAAACGAGTAATGCCATTATGGGGCCCTACCCTCATGAGTTCATCTAATCCCAGTTGCATTCAAAAGGGCTATCTCCAATACCAACATATGAATTCGGGTTCTTACTATAATGCAATCTCAAACTCTCAATGCTTGATCCAAGCAAGTTTTATCTATTTCTCAAACATTACATATAACTTGAGTTGGCAGAAAAGAGGTTTTTGTCCTTATTGGCACTTAGCAGTTCAGGTTGGCACAGGTTTCATTGTGACAGACAGAAAAGTGTAGGTGTCAAATTATGAACCCATTCTAAAATCTTCCTTCCACAAGTGTTGCATATTTCCCTGGCCAAAGCAAGTCAAGGGCAATGCTTGACCTCTAACTACAGTAGGTTGGAGCAATCCTATTATAAAAAGCTATAAATATTTAGTGAGTGCTATAGTTTGAATATTTGTGCTCCTCCAAAAATTCATATGTTGAAACCTAGTTCCCAATGTGATGATCTTAGGTGAGACCTTTGGGGAAGGTGATTAGGTCATGAACGAGAGGGATGGTGTCTTTTATTTCTCTTGGTGTATTAGTGATGATGTTTCTTTCATGTGCTTATTCTCCATCACTGCTTGTTTCTCCTCTTTGTTTTTTGTTTTTTGTTTTATTCTGTCTCAACCTTTCATAAAAGAGACTTTCTTCAAATTTCTTCAGGTTTTCCTTAGATGTCAAATTATATTTCAAAATATGGCCAAATTTGGAAGAACCAAATTTGGAAGCCTGAGTGTGGTTTATCAATCTGTAAATCTTATTGTAGGTTTGCTACTATGGGATCATTATTTTGGTTAAGAAAACTCCAAGTGCTTGTTATAGTTCAAAGGCTCCTAAAATTTTTTTGGTGTTGCAACAATCTGGTGAAGTCTAGGAATCCTGTGCAGAATTACATCTTCAGATTGTTGTAATTTTGAAATAATGAGTGTAACTACTTGAGGCACATGTACTGAATGACTCATGTGAAAAGAAAGTAACTGTGATTCCTATTGGTCACAAAGTTATGGTTTGCTGCCTGCATTCAGAAATGTTAACTTTCAGATTTTAGTGAAAACAGAGATGAATTATTGTTCTCATTCAAGTCCACAGACCCTCTTGATAAAAATCCTTGCTTTTCTTCTAGGTAGACTGATTTTTCCAGGAAGCAGTTCACTAATCTCCAACCTTTAGTTTAAGCCTGGCTGCCAAGCCTTTCACAAACCATGCAGAAAACAAATCTCTTTTCAGTGGGAAGATTTTCCCATAACCCTTGGATTTTATCATAGCAGCTCACCCTCCAATCTCAAATACCCTGGCTATCTCTAAATTTAGGGACTGTCTGATGAAACCTTTCTGAAAATAGATTCTGAGTTTTCTCTTAGTGCAGCAGACTTGGAGAAGGGATAGGGGAAATTTAACTTCTCTTTTAAAGATGTTCTATCCATCCTCCAGCTTTTAGTACCTGTTTTTTTTTTTTTTTTTTTGCACTTGCCTTTAAAGCACCAGTTGGCTCCAATCCTTGAGGATTTCTGTAGTTTTGTATGGAAATGATTAGCCTTTTGGATTTCTGCCTCACTGTACTCCATTTTTTGCATTCTTTAGTATAAAGCATTTACCAGGAGTTAAACTATTTTCCAGATTTCAAAGTGTTACTTCTCCTGTCTTCTTTTTGTCCTTATGAGTTCTTTAAAAGGTTTTTTGGTTTTTTTAATTGTCACTGCTTTGTGAATCCAGATTGAATAACAAGTAAATTTGCATTCAATCTACACTACTTAACCTGAAGCTGTGGTGCATTTATAAGTAGCATTTTATTGTCTGGATTCACATCTTTCCTTCCCTACACAGAATCTTCTCTCTGATTTAATATAAATGTAAGTGGAAAGAAAGATTGATATGTAATGCTACTTTAAGGAAGATATCTATTTTACATTTTAGGAAACCATTTCTTAAAAGAACTTTCTTATACTATCTTAGATGATTTTAGCATCTCCATTTAGTTCTTCAAATGCAATGACCAAGGATGTGACAGATTCTACTAGAATGGTGAGTCTGGGTGTTTCCTATCAGTGTAACTTTTTCATAGATAAGGAGTACATATTCTTTTTTTCCGGTGCTAGGGTTTGAACTCAGGGCCTACATTTTGAGCCACTCCACCAGCCCTTTTTAGTGATGTTTTCTTTCATGATAGGGTCTCACAAACTATTTGCCTGGGCTGGCTTCAAACTGCGATCTTCCTGATTTCTGCTCCTGAGTAGCTAGGATTACAGGCGTGAGCCACTGGTATCCGACAGGATTACATACTCTTGATGAAATACAAAAACACTGAAGTCACTGAAGAGAACCAAAAGCAGGTATAAATTGGAAGCAAGTCAAAACTGGGAAGAGGGAAATTGAAGTCAGTGAATTTCCCATGGATAAGGTTTTTTGCCTAAAGACAGGACAGTCAGAAGAAAGAAGCAATTTACCTGTGCTTTGGACAGAAATCCCTGCAGTGAGTTCATTTTAAGAATGAGAGGACAGAGTTTAGAACTACAAAGCAAATGGAAAGTGAGGGGAAATCAGAGAAAAGAAACTATAAAGGGTGGGATATTCCATTTTGCATATAAATCCTGGGAAAAATCTCAGGGTGTCCTTATTGTGCTTGGGGAGGGGGCAAAGTCCCATCAGCTCATCTAATGCTAAAAGTGCTGAACAGAGATTTTGGATTTTATCCATCGTGAGAGTGACAAAGACTGACCCTGAGTCCTGACAAGTTACCTATTTGATTAAACACATAGACAAAAATATTAACACTTGGAGAAATAACATAGTCTAATCCCTACTATGTATTTTTTTTAACATCCAGGATATAATCCGAAATTACTAGATACATGATCAAGAGGGAAAGGAATCAAATAAATCAATTCTGAGATTACCTAGATGATGGAATAAGCTAACAAGGAGTTTAATGTAACTATTATAACCATGCTCAACAATACAAAGTAAATTATGTTTATGGTGAATTGAAAACAAGAAATCTTAACAGAGATGTTAATTATAAAAAAAAACCAAATGAAAATTTAAGAAATAAGAAATAAAAAAAATTCATTGGATGGGCTTAACAGCAAGTTGGAGATAAAGTAAAGTCAGTGACTAAAGGTATCTCAATAAAAATTATACAATCTAGACATCAAGACCAACAAAAAGGAAAAAAAACCCCAAAAACAAAGACCAGTCTTGGTGACTTGACAACCTAAACTGAAAAAGGGGAGAGAAGGGAGAACAGTTAGGGGAATATATTAATAGAGGAGTGAATTTGCTCAAAGTACACTGTCTGAATCTATGAAGTTTTCACAATGAAAACCCTTTGTACCGTTATTATGTGCCAATAAAAAATAGTAAAAAAAAAAAGTCAAGTGCACGTGGAATTTTATAGGAAATGAGAGATAGGATTGGATATAATCCAATATTTGGAGAAAGAATGATACCAATAATAATCTCACATTTTACAGATTCTTAAATCTCAGGTATCCTGTGTAGTTTAAATAGAGAAGGAAAAAAAAGAAAACCTTAAAAATACTCTAGCTAAATTGATGAAAACAACAGAAAAACAGAATCTTGAACACATCCAGAGAAGAACACAATCCACATACAATAGCAACAATGTGTATTACCAATGACTTTTCAGGAGAAACAATGAAGGCCAGAATACAGTGAAATGACATTTTAAAGTGTCAAATGAAAACAACAAATCATCAAACAAGAAAAAAAACAAAAGAAAGAATGTGGAGCAAAAACAACTTCCAGGAATAAAGGCATTTTCAGATGAACAACAACAAAAAACAATGGTAATTCTTCTTTAGCACACCTTCCCTAAAAGAAAAGTTAACAGAGCAGAAGGGAAATGATATCAGATAAAAACTTACATCTTAATTTCTTTAAAATATGTATGACTGTTTAAAACAAAAATGATGGCATGAACAGCATGATATGTGATGACAGAGGATAAAAGACCTTCAAGACTGTATATTTATTACATCTTATGAGAAGTGCCACAATGACTTTTAATAGGCTGGAAAACTAAAGGTACATATTATAATCTGTAGAGCACCACTGAAACAATAATACAAAGCAATCTAAAAACATGATAGATAAATGAAAATGTAATTATAAAAGCAATTTCAATGAACTCAAAAGTAGAGGGAGAGAAATAAAATTCTATTTACAGATGTTCATACATATTTTTATATAAAAACACCTCGATAATACATGCAGTAGTTACTAGAAGTACTAGTGAATTTAGCGAGGTTGTTTTATAATCAATAAACAAACACTAGTTGTATTTTATAGTATAACAGCAATATTCAGAAAAAACCTTACAACAATTGTCTATATTAGAGTATTAAGAAACAAATCACTGTACCTTACACACATGAATAATTTTTATGTATCAATTAAAAATTGAATTAAAAAATTTAAATAAAACCCAAATTACTACTTAAGATAAATTTAACAAAGAGAAGGGATGAATCACATTTACCTTTATTTCCACAGCAGGCAGCAGAGTGCCTGACAACATATTTAATAAATCTTACTGGAAAAGCAAAGAATATCAGGTATAAAAGAGATTTAAACTAGTCTCAAAAGTTACAAGTTGTTTTCTCCTTCATCTACTTCCAGGGCTCATGTCAGGGGTCTGTGCGCCCCCCTTTGTGTACTTTGACCTGAGCTACTTTTGCACGCCAGCCAGAATGTGTGCTGATGTTACCCATAACACCTCTGCTTGCATCCGATGGACAGAAAGCTGAACAGTGCTAGGGAATGTGGAGTTTATCTAGGAAGCCATTGCACTCCACTAAATCCAGTTACTACCGAATGAAGGCGATTAGATATTAGAAGATAGCTGAACATGTCTGACACACCAGTCCCATGTAACTGGTGAACAGGTGGAAAGAACCTTATTTTATTTTTTCAGGAAGACTTTAATTGCAACATTTTAGTGTTCTTTAAGCAAAATACTGAAATAATTAATGAGGTTAGAGCTCACTTCTGCTAACACCCTGTTTAGAATACAGAGAAAATTCTATTTATCTGCTGCTTTTATTTAACTGAACTGTATGCAAACAACCACTCTTTTCATCAAAACCTCAAAATGTGGATGTATGAGGCTCCCTGCTAAATACAGAGCACTCTGAAAACCAAAAGCTTACACTGACTAGGCTTTATGAATCACATGTTGAAAGGGAAACCACAGAATAAGATTTACACCTGATCAAATTATAGATTTTAACATCCCGACTCATAAATAAGCCACCTGAGTCCTAAGGACAATGAAAGGATTTATAAATCAAAGCTTATTTAGGCTTTATTAGCTGAAGGTCTATCATAAGAATTCCATGTTTATAAATCTCCTTTCTGATTTACAAAAATAAATTTCATAAACACTTGGCAGTCAAAACTCATGTCTAACAACACCTTTTTAAAAACATTTTTATTAACATATGTTAGTTGTACAGGGGGGTTTCAGTGTCACATTTCTATATATGTTTGTAATGTGCCTTGGTTAGGCTCATCTTCTCCATCATTCTCTCTCACCCCCCTCCGTTACTGAAAATAATCTCGTTTCATTGTTCTATTGTCATAGAGGTATATAAAGTACATTGACTTTATTCCCCCTCCTTGATCTTCTCCATTTACCTTCCCCCAACTAGTATACACCCCTCCAAATATGACCTGCTTTTCATTTGTCTTTCATTTTTCCAAGTGTATATTCCTTGTTCAAAGGAGTGTCACCATGGTGTTTCACCAGTGAATATATTGTACTTTGATCAGAGTAAGCCCCTCTAGTACTCTCCCTTCTCCTTCCCCTTTCCCAACAGCTCTCAGTGTATTTTGTTATGCCGTCTTCCTACACAGATGAAATGTATTTTGTTATTATTCATCTCTTTCCCTCTCCATAGTCTCCCCAGTCCTCTCAAACAGTCCCACTGTTACATATGTGTTTTATATATGTGTGTGTGTGTGTGTATGTGTGTATGATCATATTTGTATTTGTGCATGTTAGTCTTTTGGATCTATCTTCCACATTTGAGAGAAAATGAATGCACAGCCTTTGTCTTTCTGAAGCTGGCTTACTTGGCATGATGATCTCTGGTATCATCCATTTATATGCAAATGACATAATTTCATTTTTCTTTATGGGTGAACAATACTCCATTGTGTAGCTTGGCTACCTTTGATGAATATACACCTTGATGCATCCTGCTGACACTTGGGACATACTCATTAGTGATAATGACAGAAGAAAAGATAATTTTATTCAAATTATTTAACTTCATTCAAATAAAATTTAAAGGATAATTTTATAATAAAAATAATACCTAAATAGTTTTATATTATGGAGATGTGAGCTTAAATATTTAAGGATAATTAATAATAAGCTATTTCAGTATAAAATGACAGGAAAATGATCATTTAACACTAAAAACATTTCAGAGCAGGTTAATGATTTAATGTTTCAGAACATATTAATCATAAAATTCTTAAACTACATATTCTGACCTGTGTTTAATACTTAATTTGGCATGTGTTTAATTTAATATTAAAATTATATATTTCATTACAAGTATAAAATATTTAAGCTATATTGAACTATTTACTTTTAAGTTTTGGCTTTCTCATTTATCATACTCTGCTTAAAGTCTCAGAATTTGTCTGCTATATGGAGGGGAATGGGTTTCTTCAAAACATTTACATGACTGACTTCCTTATTTTGCTCCATCCTCTGTTGAAATGTGACTTCCTCAGCATTTCCTGTGTGTTCATTCCTGATTGTCCAGTGTACAGGGCTCCTGTCATGCTCTATCCTTTAGGCTGCTTCATTTTGTTTTCTCACAGAAAGTTACTAATAAGCAACTGGATGGCAATGTTCAGGCAAGCAGATGCATTGTGTTAAATGGTGGTTATCCCTAATAAAATTAAGGATGGTTTGTATTATTCACATCTCAATAATAAAAGATTAAACACATAATTTAAATTCATTTAAATAAACACTTAAATTAGGTATTTTCTTAGGCAGGACATGGACCTTGATGTCCAGGCTAGATGTTAATAAATTAAAAAAAAACTTGAAGAAATATTTTGTGATTTTTAAAATAAAATATAATTCAATAACTATGTCAGGGAATCAATGATCCACTTAGTTTTAATTTTCAAAAAAAGAAAGGGCCATATTTTTTATTGGTTTTAATTCTCTTGATATTTTCTTAAAATTCTGTTTTTAGAAAATGTGTTACTATTTTACAAAATCTACAATTGAACTGGTTTGGTTACTTATAACTTCCAATCCTCATCTCAGGATCCATAGTCACAGTGGTAATAGTAACAGCTTTTTCTCTTACAACACAATATATGCATTCTTGTGAAAAGCAAAACAAAAAAATAACAGGACTTACAGGAAAAATCAAAGACAGTGGAGGAGCTATTTCCTCAAGTCTAAGGAAAAATGGCGGAGAGGAATCTCTCTAAGGAAAATAATACACAAGATTAACTGTCTGACAGAACCCAATAGTACAAATTCTTACATGTTTATTATATTTTTGTCAATAAATTTTTGTGCCTCTCTTCAAACAACAACAACTTTAAAATATCTTTTTCCAAAACGAGAAAAGAAAACTAAAATAGTGTTCTACTACCATGGTGGATTGCAGCTTACTTTTAACTAATCTTGGTTTAATTTTTTTTTCAGCCTTACTACTTATTAGTGGCAATGTGTAAATATATAGGACTGTTACCAAATTTGAAAAAGAAAAAAATTCTATTAGGTTTCTTTCACATACAAGTGGTAATGATCTATTTCAAAGAATTTTCCACACACTCTTCTGGTTTCTATATTTAAAACTTTGTTTCACCATCACTGTCCAGAGAATCATGCAGAAACTTTTAGTACACATAATTGTGGGACACACTTCAATCACACATTCATTTTTTCCTTTCTATCACAATGCTGGGTGAGTTGGTACAGTGGGTTGTGTGGCCATTCTTGGGAACAATCCATATTTTGGAATAAGCAAGCAACAACTAAACTGTGTGTGGAAGTGACTACCCCCCCACAAGAATATATAATATACTCAGACCAAATATATCCACAATTCCTCTTCCCTCAACTGAACTCTCCCCCAAATGATGCATCCATTCCAAATCATTTGATGGAGAATAAATTGAAGTGAAAAGAAACAATGGTCTTGAAAGAGATAGTTAAAATATCTTACTTTCTAAGTGCTTTGAAAATTCCATGCCCTATGAGTGAGGCAAGGGGCCTGTTATAGGTTGGATATGGATTGTCCCCTAATGGTCTCCACTGTAATGGTAATGAGGTCTTTAAAAGATGGTGACTAGGTCTTTAGAAGGGATTAATTCTGTTTTCACTGGGGTGAGTTAAGTGTCACAGGAGTGTTTTCCTGCTCTCACAGATTGGATTAGTTAATACTTTCATTACAGCAACACACAACAGACTATGACAGGGCTTAAGAAAGACAGGAGATCTGAAGAGGAAGTGTTGTCAATGTCAAAACAGATTGTACTCTGCTTAGAGTGCCACAATAACAATATGGATATCTCAGGAAATAACTTGCCCAGCTCACTGTGGCCTGAGGCTGCCTCAGAAGACATTAAAAAGGCACAAAAACAATTCAGTGGAAATGTCAGCTTCCTGGCATCAAGACATTGAAAATGGAAGTGACTCCTGCACATGGGAGGAAGGGGAGGGTTAGAAGTCAAGAGCTGAGCAAGGAAGAAGGTACGTTTTTCTGGTTAGGAACCCATGGATCAGCAATTACTTTAATTTTTCTTAAAATAGAAGAAAAAAGGTCTACTCTGTGTAGCATTCAGGTTAACAGTTATGTCTTTTCCTACGAAAGGTTGTATTTTTTTTTTTAAATTGTCTTGGCAATACCAGGGTTTAATTCAGAGCCTGTGCTTGCTTAGCTGTGACTCATGCCCCCAGCCCTTTTTCTTTAGTTTATTTTGCACTTTTTGTCCAGGTCCTGGTTAGGATTTCAGAAGTACTCTACCACACCAGCTGAAGGTTATAATTTTCTTTCCACTTTTTTGGTTCCTTTTGCCAAGGAAAAAATCACATTTAAGCAAATACAACTTCTCTGTTATACTGATACCAATTCTGACTTGCTCATCATACACGAGTTGATTGTCATAAAGGAAGCGTACATTGGAGAAGAATAGATGATATCTAATAATGACTGAGAAGCAGCTGCTGTTCTAGGATTCATTAAGTATTCCCTCATTTAATCCTTACAGAAACCACTGGAGCACATTTTCCAACTCTAGTTTTGGTAAAGGCAAAAGCTTTGTAGCTTTGACTGCTTGGGGACTGACTTGAGAAGTCCTTGGTCTCCCTACTCCATTCAATTACTTTGGCCAAAGATAAGTGAATCTTTATAGTATTTTGGTTTCAATGCTTCTGGATGTATTTACTATAGTAATTTGAGAAAACCGTTTGTATAGGTCTATGCAAATGAGAAGAAATTGTACTTCATTAAGTGATTGTTTAATTATATATCTTAATTTAATAACTAAGTAAAATAATAGGATTCCAAATGAAATGAATTTAGGTTTCCTTCTTCCATTTTTTACCTACTGAATCTGAATTTCTAGATTAGGTCCTGGGAAAGTATATTTTTAGCAAACACTCCTAGGTTATTCTCAGGCATACAAAACTTGGGAACTTTCAATTTAAACTAATTTAAATGCTGTGAAATTTCTACTTTCCACTGTGTAGACACAATTAAGTTCTGGTGATTACAAATGTAAGACATTTAAAAGCTTGAATATGATTTAAGATGAATAAATATGATAAATATGTTTTTGTTTCCTGTATGCAAATAGAGGCTTAAACAAATGATGACTTACAAAGAAAAAAAAAATAACCTAAAAGGGTTTGCAGAGCTTTAAACCAGGCCATTGATTAATTTAGACACCTGGGGGTTGGTCTTCCTAATAGCATAATCTGGAAAGTAAAACAGAGTTGACTGGCTTCAGATAAATCATTTCAGGATAAGCTCTTTTCCCTTGTGAATTCCTTTTTTCCTGCATTTAGAAAAGAGTGATTTTTTAGGTCTTTGCAGTTCCGTGTGAGCTCTCCTCTCATAAATATTTAAATTAGAAGAAAAAAGGCAGAATCATTCTTTTAAAAAGTTTAATGAACTTATAAAAATGTATGAATATAGTTGGGGAAGCCTGCCAATGATTAAAGAATCTTGATTTTAATATTACCTTCTCACTTCCAAATTTCTCTTACACATTTCATGAAATGGTATTTTCTCCTAATAAATCTAAGTTGAAATTGATTAGCCATTTTCATCACAAAATGTAATTACTCACATTTTTAGTTTTCTGTTTCCTACATCTTTGTCTTTATTCCTTGTTATCTATGGGGCACCTCATTGTACAGCATGTGAAATTATCATCTCACCATTGTTTCAATGGGTTTTAGATGAGCTATGGAAAAGTAGACAGAATGGTCTATCACCTCAAAAATCTCAATTCCTTTTTATTCAGCCATAAAGGATGAAATTTTGTTGTTTGCAGTTAAAAGGATGGAACTAAGGAATATCATCTTAAGTGAAGTTATCCAGGTCAGAAGGCAACATGCCACATATTTTCTCTCATATATGGAATATAGACCCAATACAAATATAAGCAATATTATGAAAAACAGGTCATGATAAGGGAAGGTCACATATGAGAGAGAAAGGGTAAAAGAAGGAAGAAGGTGACTATGGTTGATGTACTTCCTATACAGGAATGAGTATAGAATTTTTTAAACCTGTTGAAGTCATCATAAGAAGGGGATTAAGGTAGAAAGGAGAAAAATAAAGGAGACCAACCTATTTGGGCTATAATACATATATACGTGGCAATGTCACAAGGAAACTCCCTGTGTAGTTATTTGAACAAACAAAAAATCCCTCTCTTTCTTTTTTTACAAAAATGGAGAATAGGAGGGCAGAACAGGTCTTGTGTGTGGAAGGATGAGGGGAGAAGGGGGTAGAAGGGTGAATATGGTGCAAATATTGTGTACACATGTATGTAAATTGAAAAATGAGACCTATTGAAACTATTCCAGGAATGCGGGGTGAGGGAGAGGTAAAGGACAATGATGAAGGGGGTGAATTAGAGTGTGCTATATTAGATATAATGTAAGAACTTTTGTAAATGTCATCCAGCACAATAAAAAAAAATAAATTAAAAAACCATGAAACATCTCAATTCCTAAGTGAGTTGGTCACACATACACAAAATGATGGATTGTCGAGTTTTAGACTGGTTTAGAATTAGAATGGAGTTTCTAGGCTTTCATGGTATTATGTGCAATCCACTGGCATGACTCTCAATTAAAATTAAAGAAGAAAAAGAAAGAGAAATGCAAATAATTTCATTTAGACTTATATGCAAGTCAACTTACTAAGTATTGGTCTTTTTCCCATGGAAGATGAATTTCAACAAATTAGTTTTCTTTACTACTTATAAAATCAAATATCAAAAATTCCAATTTCTACTTTTGGTTTGTTCTTTGAACATGTTAGCCATTATTTTATTATTGAACATTTTTCCCCATTGTTAATGCACAATGGGAGATCCAGTGTGTGACTAGTGATTAGCTCAGCCATTTGTTCTAGCTCTTTTGAAAGATCTTTGGTATTTTAACATGTGTGCTGATGAAATGGATCCACATACTTTTTGCTCCCTTTTGTTGTAATGCCATTGATTTGTCCCTTTATTCCAATACAGTAAGATTTAATAGTCCATATAACAGGCATTTTAGTGTCACCTGAAAGTGACACTTTGGTTAGGTGTAAGCAACTACTGTTAGTTTTTACAAATTGATTAAAAATTTGCAATATGATTTAAATTATTTGGCTATGTGCCTCTAAATATCAGAACTAGTTTGAACCTTGATCACATCCTATTCTTGGTCAGGGTTGCCACTATTAACATTTGGAGCTAAATAATTCTTTGTCATGAAGGACAGTTACATGTATTATACAGTGCTCAGCAGCACCTTTGATCTCTACCCTCTGGATACCAGTGGTATTCTTCCCTTAGATAAAAAAAAAAATACATCAAGACATTTTTGGATATTCACTGTAGGTCAAAATAATCTCTGGATAAGAACTATTGGTCTAGGTATTCAGATATTTTTGATTCTCTTTCTTCCATGGTGACCTGATAGAATATTTCAATGCTTTGGTTTAAAAAACAGCAGATATCTCTTGATCTATCTTACTCAAGCTACATTGTCTTACCCAAAGAACATTGACTATTTTTTCCCTTCCTTTACTGTCTGAAAACTTTTACAATGACTCATCACATCTAGGAAAATGTTTTTGTAGACAACTTCAAAATATGTATATTTATTTATAAATCATATACATGCATGTCAACGTTACTATATTAGCATACATACTTTATAATGCAGAGATAGCAAATTTTAAAATGATGAGATAAAGAAAAAATATAAATTCTACTATTTCCCACTGATATCCCAGTGGATCATCTTTATATTCCCTGGCTGAACACAATTTGAACACCACTCTCTTAAGATGTACTTCTCATACAATAGAGAAACAAAATGAAGATACCCAGAAATCCTAAACCTCTCTTCTAATACAGGCATAGAATTTTTTACAAGAACTTTGCAAGTTGATACTGTGATCTCTTCTTACAAAAGAAAATCGAGAGTCAAGGAGGTCAATGAAGTTTTCAAAATTTACCAGTTAATACAGAGCCAGGATGTAAACATGGTTTTTCTGGTCTCTATAGCCTTTTCTGGTTGGATTATACAACTGACTATTTAATAATTAAAAAAAAAATTTTAATAAATTTTTAATGTACCAAATACATTATTCCTTATTACACCCTGAACTTTCATGGCACTGGGCATCATACCAAGAAGGAGAGGGATATAAAAAAAATGAGCACAACATACAGTTTCATAGGAGATGGTGCATACACACACTCTCACACACACACACACACACACACACACACACACATACACACAAAGGGACAAATGTGGAAGAATTGTGAGAATAAGTTGCTATAAGAATACAGAGAAAGGAATTAAGGAATTATTATGGGAAGAAACTTGGAAAGTGAAGAGGGATTTAAATATGCATTGCTAGATTTAACATTCAATATACAACTTCATATTTCTCTGTATTTTATGACTCTATTATACTGCAGTGGTAAAATATTATGATAGATTAGATATTTTAGTCATTCCTAACACTGGTAATTTATGTCCTCTTTCTCTTTCTCCCCCTCCTTGTTGATCTTGCTAGAGGTTTGTCAATTTTATTGATATTTCAAAGAATAAGGTTTTGATTTCGTTATTTTTCTGTTTTCATGTTCATTGATTTCTGTTTTGAGTTTATTTTGCCCTTCTTTTTCTAGTTGCCAAACTATTGATTTGAAAATTTCTTTTCCTAATATAATCAGCTATGTTATAAATTTCTCTTTTGATACTTTTAGCTTTATTTCTTATTTCTTATGTTATATTTTCATTTTTTTCAGTGTAGATTTTTAAAAAATTTGTGTTAAGACTTAAGGATTATTTTGGTATGTGCTTTAATTTTGAAGTGTTTGAGAGTTTTCCTTTTATCTTTCTACTACTGATTTCCAGTATAATTCCATTACTGTTGTATAACATATTTCATTACTTTCAATTTTGTTAAGTTTGTTTTGTGACCTAGTATGTAGTTTATCTTAATGAATATTGCATGAAAACACTTTAAAAGGATACCTGCTTTTGTTATGTGGAGTGTTCTCAAAACATTTCAAGTAGATCCATTAAGTTTATGGAATTATTTAGTTTTTAAACCTTTGCTGATTTTCTCTATGAGTTTTATCAATCCTATCTTTTAGGAGAGAAGTCTACCATAATTGTAGACTTGTCTATTGTCCTTTCACTTCTTCAAGTTTCTGTTGTATGAATGTTCATGCTTTATTGTTAGGTATATATACATTTAGGATTTTTGTAACTCCTTGGTTGATTGACTCTGATATAATATCCTTTGGTAATCTTCTCTGATCTGCACATTATTTTATTATATTAAAGCCATGCCAGCTTTCCTCCATCAATGGTTGCTTGGTATATCTTTTTCCATCCTTTTACTTTCAACCTATCTTTATACTTGTGGTAAGTTTTACATAGACAACATATATTTGGGTCAGTTTTTTTTTAAATCCACTCTCCTTTAGTTGTGTATTTAGACCACCAATGATTTGATAGGTTTGATTTGTTCTGTAATTTTATGATTTGCTTTCTGTCTGTTCTATTTTTCATTCCTTTGATTTCCCTTTCCCACCCCCTGTTTGGTTATAAGAACATTTATTAGCAATACATTTTAATTGGTCTATTTTGATTTTGAGTACATTGCTCTATAGTTTTTGTTTTTCTGTGAGTATTGTAGGTGATTATGGAATGTATACATCTCATAATCACTTGGAACAAATTTTCTATCTCTTCAGTTGGAACACAGGAATCTTGTGTTTTATGGATCTCTCTTTCCCTCCCTCCCATGTGTGCTATTAAATATTACATCTGTATGAATCGAAAGTGCTATCATACAATGTCATGTTCTTGCATTCAACTGTCAAATGCATTTTAAAGGACTTGGGGGGAAATAGTCTATTATTTATACCAGTTTTCTTAAAATCATTTCCTTTCTGATAATCCAAGTTTCCTTCAGGTATTATTTGTTTTCTTTCCTAAGAACTTCTTTCAGCAACCATTTGAGATATGATCTTCTGGCTTAATATTTTCTTAGTTTTTTAATCTAAAAATGTCTTTATTTCATTTCTATTTTTGAAGGATATTTTTACTAGCTATAAAAGGCTGGATTGAAGATTCTGTTCATTCAGTACTTAAAAAATATGCTACTTTTCTGGCCTTCATTGCTTCTGATGAGAAATGTGATTGAGCTGCTTTTCTGGTATTTTTCTTTAATTTCTATTGATTAGATTTGGATGTGTATGGCTATGGGTTTCTGTGGGTTTATCTTCTTTGGAATTGGCTGAGATTATTGAATATGTAGTTTATCTTGTTCACTAAACATGGTCATTTTTAGCACCTTACTCTTCTTTTCTTCTGGGGCTTTGAGGACATGAATGCTAGACCTTCTCACAGGCATTTGTGTCAGGCACTGCCCACACAGACCCCTGAGGCTCTGTTCATTTGTTTTCCATATTTTTCTCTCTGTTAGGTAAGTATCAAACTGAATAATTTCTGTTGCTTTCTTTTAGGTTCACTCATTCTGTACTGTGACGTTTCTATTCTGCTATTGAGCCAATCTGGAGAATATTTTTAACCTTGGCCACTATATTTTTTTGTTGTGAAAAGTTCACCTTGTTCTTTATGTTTTCTATATCTTTTTTGGGGATTTTCAGTCTTTACACTAATGTCCAATAGAATTTGCCCTTACTTTTTGGATCATATTTACAACAGATGCTAATGAATTTTTCTTGGACTTTTTGAATTCCATATTGTGAGAGTTCCAGATTTAGTTAGGCTCAGCTGACACCATAAGCTCCAACCAGACTTCTGTGGGTTGCGGTTTCAATGGAAATTCCACTTTCAAAGGCTTCTAGTCATGTTCAGATTGGTCCTGTGTGTACCATGCTCAATTGCCAGTGTGGGGCTTGGGTGGTTGTCTAACCTGTATCCAGTTCTGAAGATCTATGATAGGAAGTACAGGTGCAGCCTAAGATGTGTCCAAGACTTCACAAACAACTATAAGAGTCGTTTCCATCCTGACTTTCTCCATCTTACTACTTTCTGGTTCCCTAGAGCAACTGTTTTTGCATCTCTGGCCAGAAAGATGTGTTTTATTGTCCTTACTCTCTGAATATGTGCACAAAATGGGCTCATATCCAGGGTTGAGTGCATAGAGAGAGAAAAAAAAGCAATGAAGAATTACTCCACCCTCCTGATACTACACCATTCTGATCAAAAAGAAAATTTCCCCATTTTCAGAGTTTTAGGGTCCTGTTGTTGCTATTGTTCTTAATGTTGCATCAGTAACTAAATGATCACTGGGCAATTGAGGCACAAGAGATCAGAGAAAAGAAAAATACTGGAGAATATCCCCCAATGTCTTTGCACACAGACAGACCTTGCTTACTTAGCCATAGCTAGAGAGCTCCTCCTGCAGGTTCCTGCAGTTCACTTATGTGTCTAGGCTGTTTACTCCAGAGTTGAGTAAACAAAGGAAAAAACTGGCTAAACATATGGATAGTTATACAGTTACACTTGGAATTTTGTTCCCCAGTCTGCCTGATATTATTGACTTTCCATAGTCCTGAGTTAGCTGCTCTATACATCCTGTCCAGGTTCTAGAGCTACATTGATTGGAGGCCTAGGGCAGAGTGTGCTTTTTCTCCATCATACTCAGAACCAGAACCAACCCTTTCAGTTAAAAGTAATGAGATTAAAAAAACTATTTTGCCACAATCACTATGCAAAACATATAACATATATAATAAGTTGGTTGTGTAAAGCCAAGAAGTTGAATAAACTGAAACTTATTTTTAGAATTGATAGACTTGAGTTGATCCTTGCAATGATCAATGACTTTTTATTTAACATGCTATTTGGCATTTGTTTGCTACCACTGAAAATACTTTCAATCTCAAGACTGTTACAAACATAGGTTTTGTTTAATACCATTAAGATGAATTGTGGCCCTTTTAATTCTTGAAAAGTTTATAAACACTACTTCTATTGAGAGAGCAGTTTTTAAAAGACCGAATCAGGGCAATTTTAAACTATTTCACACAAAAGCACATTCATCTCTATAAAGCTCTGTGATCACTCTACTGAAATGCCCAATAGTTAGAACACTGTTGTATACATTAACTATTCACAAAAAGATGAGCCAGGCATATGCAAAAGGGAATTCATTGGAATTCTATAATGAACCTGTTTGCAAAGCAAAGCATTGCCCTCTGACTTTTGGAATAACATGTGTTGTTTTTTCATAAATCAGGTTCGGGTATTTCATTTAGACTGGTCCCTGTTTCTGAGTCAGTTTCTTAGTCTAACTCACGGGTCCACCTAGGGTAAATGACAAATTTGTATACCTAATGCATACGACTCTTCCAGCTGTGTTATGCTTTTGGCACCACTGGGCATCAGGACAGCACTTAATTAGCTGCCTTTGCAGTTATCAGACTGCAATCACCTTTGATTAAGAGAGCCATTTACTTCACTGAAGGCCATGGGTGTTCTGCAGGGATGAAGTGCCTGTGTTTTAGCAGTGGCATTCTTCTGTTGATAGTCTAGAAGGCCAGGGAGAGAGTCCCTTACCAAAAGTGGCACCCTGCACAGTCATATACTTTCCAGATGACTTTGATGAAGTTATTTTGCTCCTCATCTTTTTCCTTTCCCCCAAGTCCAGATGTTTTCAAAGTCCAATGTTTCATTAATGATAGGGAAAATGTGTCCAGTCCCACTGAGTGCCTTTATGTACAAATATATCCTTCAGATTTATTACCAGAAAAAGTAAGTCATTCCTATGATTCCCTCTTCATACATTAACAAACAGGTTCAATGATATAAAGCAAACTAAGTTTGTACAGCATTAAAGAAGAGAAATTTTGAACCCAAACATTTGTGTTCTCACTTCTATAATCTCCTATTGCTAAAATTACTAATTATTAAAAGTAGAACCATGAAGTATTGCTTCCTGTGTAACTCTTCCTTGCAAAGGGTAAAGTCTATCTACTCAATGTAAAGATGGTTATCATTTATGGCTGCAACAGCAAAGTAGAGTTTCCAGCATTTATTTGATAAATTTAAATTGTAACTATTGGCAACAGTTAACTTAGGAAATCAAGCTAGATGTCTATCAATGGATGAATGAGGAAAAAAATAGATATATGTGTGTGTCACACACATTCATATATATATATATATGTGTTTGAGCACACATACATACACACAATGGAATACTATTCAGTTACAAAGAAGGATGAAATCCTGTCATTTGCTGCAAAATAGATGGAACTGAATGATATCATGTTAACTGAAAGATCCAGACAGAGTGACAACTATCACATGGTCTTTCTCATATGTGGAAACTAAAGAAGTTATCCTGAATGCAGAATTACTAAAGGTTGGGGAGAGAAATGGATTACTGGGGGTTGAAGTTGGTTATTGTATACTATGTTGAAATATCACATTAAATCACATTCATACATATGATAAATGCATTTTAATAAAAAACTTTAAATTTTTAGTGTTTTCCTATGTATAATGTTTTGGAAGCTGATCTTATATTACTCCTGATGTGTGCAGAGGAAGAATGTTTTATATCACTGTAGAGTTGGTTATTTGCAACTCCAGATAGCATTTATTATCAGCAAAATCCAGCATGGAGAGATGCAGCTCTGCTCACCCTTTTGACAGTGTGAATTCATACAGAAATATGTTCAAAGTAATTTGTAATGTTTTTCTCTATTTTTGTCTGATTTGTGCAAAAGCATAAAAATCCTTTTTACATGTAAGATCTTCTTCTTCCTCCCTTTTCCATTGCAATGATATAGAAACTAAAAATTCTGTTTGTCTTTGAGTCACAGAGAGTTAGTATGGGTTAAATAGCTAAGGCTTTCACCCGTGGCACTTTCAGATGAAATCCTATTACACTTTATGAGGTTATCATTGCCCTCTGAAATTTTCATTAGTTATGGGTGTGTTCATCCTAACATTTTGCAGTTGGGAGACAGATGGGAGACATTGTATTCTAGGCTACAGCTTCCTGCCAGATTTCTTCCAATATAATGGAGAAAAAAATATCACTGGGTATATGGGGTTTTTCTCTCCTTAATCTTGTCAACAATACATTTTATCTCCCAAAATTGTGGAAGTAAATACAGTTGAATAAGAACCTATTGTCTGCTGGTTGACACTGCCTCATTGATGGAACACATTCACAGGGAAATATGAAAAATAAGTTAAATCATTGTAATCAAATCAGTGTTTAAATTCTAATACCTCTCATTTGATTATAATTCATTATAAAGTGTGGTTACAAAATGATAACTGACTCTATCACACCTTTTACTCCGTGAAGATATCTAATCTGTATTCTATGCAAAGATAGTCTCTGAAACCAATAACATGTTCAAATTATGATTTGATTTATCTAAACAAATATTTATCCAGATGATGCATTTTAATAATTTAGAGCCCACAGACTCTCAGGTTGTTCATGATTAAAACAGAAGACTGGCCTGCACTTAAATGATTTGTTATTGTATCTTTCAATCTTACAGGCCCTGTGGCTTTGACAGATGGGCTTCTTATCCTCTCAGATTTGGAGTGTGGAAGTGTACACAGGTACCTTAGGAACTTCAGTAAACTGATAAATAATAGGGCAGAGAAATACTGTGGCATCATATAGGACAGGATTTAATTGAGATATGAAGAATAAGGAAAGTATCTCCCCAAATATGGCAGTTAGGTCTTCCTAACTAAGAACAGTCCTAAGAACAGTCATGAACCATTTCCATTCATCCTATAGTGAGATCTTCAGGTCTTCTGGAGCCAGTGGGAAGTAGCAGAAAGAAAGAGGTTGAGCACTTCTAGTTTTAAATACCAGCTTGTAACATAGCAGCTGTGTGGAACTGGACATATTACTTAACCCTGAGCCTCAGCCTCCTTACTTATACAGTTAAAAATAACAATAATATCTAGATCATAGAGCTAATCAGAAGATCAATAAGTTAATACATTTTAAACATCTGAGATAAAAAGGGCATTAAAAACAAAGAGTAGTCCCTCTACTCTAAGAGTCTCTGCCACCACCAAACACACTTTCTCTTATAATATCCAATTTTGATTTCTATCTATTTAAGGTAGATTTTCTTAGGACTATATCTTGAAGAGTACTGGTACTGCTAAGTCCTAAAATACATCCATCTTCAGCTTTACTATATGGAGTCAAATTGCTCTGCAAGTCGTTTTAAGGTTTATGTTCTCTACCAGCCATGTGGGAGCACTTTCATCTTTGCCCTCATTGTGTCTTCAGGCTTATGAAGTGTCCATCAGTCTGATGGGCATGGGATGGTAGTTCATTGTTTTATATTGCTTTTCCCTGCTGTAGTGAGCCATGTGAAGCATCTTCTACACGGTTATGACCCTTCTGGTTTTCTGCTCTGTTGAATTTTGGGGGTCTATGAATTGCCTATTTTCCTGTTAAGGTATTGTGGATATGAATCTTTTGTGAATTGTATAAATCACAAGTGTCTTCTCCAAGTGGGGGATTTGCCTTATACTTTCATTTAGGAATTCTATTGCCCTATATATTTAATATTTTTTTAAATAACAGACATAATTCACATACCATGAAACTCACCACTTTAAAGTTCAGTAGTTATAGTGGAGCCTCTTATTTTATTACTAGTGCTTTTCATCTTTTATTTAGAAATGGTTCCTTTCTAATTCCATGATGCTATTCCCCTTTTTCATTTTTAAATTAGATTTATTTTAAATTATATGGTACCTAAAACATATTAATAGAGTATCATGTAAGATTTTGATACTTGTACACATTATATAATGTTTAAATTAGATTAAACATATATATTGCCTCAAATGTTTATCATTTTCTTATGATGGAAACATTCAAAATCCTTTCTTATATCTTTTTGGAAAATACGACACAATATTATTGAATCCTCCTTTTAAAAAATTATAAATATTTGACTTTTGTATTTATTTTAGTCTAAGAGGAGTGCAGTGATCTAGTTTAAGGTTTATTCAAATGGTCAGATAATTTTATTTGCATCACTTATTAAATAATATATTCAACCTCTACTGATTTCTAATGCTGTTTCTGTCATATATATTTCTGACATTTATATATATATATATATGTATGTCAGTTTCTAAGCTCTATATTCTTTTGGTTTATTTGAGATCCGATATTATGCAATATGTATTCTATAATTTTGTAATAAATATTTTCTTTTTTTTGAGACAGAGTCTTGCTATGTTTCCTAGACTGGCTTAGAACTTGAGATCTTCCTGCCTCAGACTCCTGAGTATCTGTGATTGTAGATGTATAATAAATGTCTAAAAGGCATGCCTTTCCACCTTGTTTTTTTTTTTCATTATCTTCACTGTTCTAGGTCCTTCACTATCTCTAATAAATTGTAGACCTTGTATTTCAAATTTAATAAAAAGTGGTCCTATGGAACTTGACTATAATTGCATGCAGTTTACAGATAGTTTCTGATACTGACATCATTACAACAGTCCATTTACAATTTGAATATACCTATTAATTTCTGTAGGTCTCTCTTTAAATGCCATGCCCATATTACTGGATTTCTTACTAGGTATTAGCAGTTTTGCTTCTTTGTTTTTCAGTGATGCTGTGGGTGGAATCCAAGGCTTCTGTAAGGTGGATGTAATGGATACAATAATAAAACCTACTCCAATGGGTTGTTGCGTGAATTAAATTAATGTACACAAACCACTTAGAATGGTGCCTGGCACATGGGAGTTACTAGGCAGGTGCTCTGCCACTGAGATTTGCCCTCAGGTCTCTTACAGCTCATAATGTTATATTGGGAATAGTGGAATATAGCAATAAACAAGTAGTTTTTGTACACTGACTGAATACCCTGCTGTCTTGGTGAATCCCATTATTAGCTGTTTTTTTTTTTTAAATAATCTCAGTATTGACAACCACAGCATTTGTAAATAACAGTAATTTAGTTTCTTCCTTTCCAGTTCCTTTACCTGGGTCTGTATTTGTCTTGTGGATCACACTGCACTGACAAGGAATTTTAGGTCAGTGTTGAATAGCAGTGTGATAAGACAACGGCTTGTCTTATTGTTACCTTTAAAATAAAGGGTTTTAACATCACATCAGTGAGTTTGGGTTTTTTTTTTAATTTATCTATTAAATTAATATTTTTCTACTATATTCTTAGTTTTCTAAGTGTTTTAACTCTGAGGGATGAATTTTAATAATTGCTTTTCCTTTTGAGTTTAATATTAGAGTTACTCCTCCTTCAGAAGTCGTCCAGCACCCTAACATTGGAGAGAAAGCTCTTCCTCTCTGACTGTCCTGCATTTTGTGCTTTCCATGTTTTACCCAATGTCAAAAGTCATTTAAAATGCATTGTTTCTGTTGGAGTTTAATTCAGAACACTCAGCTACTTAATGATTGTAGGACCTCAAATACCATCTGAAAATATAAAACCTTTATCCTTTAACTTAGTTTTGCTCTCATGCATAGCCTGGCTTTAAAACCACAGTTGTGATATTTATTAGTCATTGTTACAAAACTGCTGGTAATACATCTTTCACATTTCACTGAAGAGAAAACAAAATTAATCCCACCAGGATCTCCATTATTAGTTCTTCCTCTTGATTCCAGCCCCCATGGGGATTTTTATGTTGGCCAGATGGTATTCTGAAGAATCTTAGACAGATCAGCATTTTACAATGGCAAAATGGAAAAGAAAAAAATCTATTTTTGAGTTAGGAAATTAAATCTTGTATCATGTCACCAGGTTCACTATGTCCCAACTGGTCAATATTTTGGCTTACGTTAAATATTGCACAATTGTTCTCTTACTCAGATGGCAGATTACCTTCATTTTCAGTACAGTCTTGTTTTTGGTTCCAATGGATAATGGTAAAGCCGCCCAATTGTACCCTATATTCACCTGGATTCCACCAATTCTAAAGAGTACTCTGCTAATCTCATCCTCATTGACCCCTCTCTAGGGAACGTCAGTTAAATTTCATCAGCAGTGAAAATGTAAATATCTCTTTCCATATTCATCAAAGTATTTCATTTTCCACAGAGAAGAGTTGTTGAATGATATGTTTGAGAATCAACCTGGTAGAAAAATGTTTATTTCTCAAATTGGCCCAAATTCTCATTTTAAGCACACTAAGACATCTAATCTTCAAGTAGTTGCCTACATGATTAAAAGGCTCTTAAATGGAGAAATAACTACAAGGTTACCTAGTCTATCAAAAATGGTCCAAAAACAATATATCATCTCAAAATGTGCATACGGAAGATTTTATACATGGTATAAATAAAAAGTTTTCATATGGAGTTTTCTCACTTTTGTCTATTTTTCTTAGTGGTGTCTAAGAATGTGCCCTTTCTATTTAAAATAGATGTCTAGTTATTTCAGAAATATATTGAATTATTTCTTTTTAATTTTGGTAGGCATGACCCATAAGAATATGTTAGTAAGAATCTCCCTTTTATCTGACCTGCTATGTTTTAGTTAAGTTTAACCTTCCCCCTCTCACTAACTACACTGAAGAAGATGGGCTTTACCAAACTGATTGCTTCCTTTCTTCTGTCTTTGGTTTTGGATGGAGTCTCTCTGTCTGGAATGCATTTCCCTTTCTTCACTGTCTGCATAAATAAATATCTGTAAATATCTATTCTTCCTTCAACATTCTGATCAAATGCCAGTTATGAAGATTCTTTAAACATCTCATTCTAAACACACACACACAAGTGCACAGACTTAGATGTTCTCTCTGGTTCTCCAACAATTCATCATACATTAGCTCACTGGATTAGATTTGTCTACATTCTGTTCTTTCATCAGATTTCTAGGTCTTATAAGTCGAAGTACATCATTATTCATCTTTGGATCCCAGAACTTAGTCCATCTCTTGCCATGGTCACAGTCATTCTGTGTACATTTATAAATAATTAATTGATTGAATATTATATGGCAATCAGAGTAAAAATTATTCTTAAATTTTGGAAGATAACATTATAATTCTCCTATATGGGAATGAGTATCTTTGTCTGTAATGACCAGAAGTAGATTTGCCATCTTATTAAGTTTAATTTAGAAAGTTCTTTATGAAAGAATTAAGTCTTAAAATTCCTAACCAAATGAAAAAAAAAAGGAGGAGGAAAGACAATTTTATTTCATTTGCCAAGAGTAACTCATATTTAGAATAGAAAATATCTGAAAAGAAGGGGGGCAACTAATGAGTAAAATAAGACTTTTTAACCAAAAGAAATGGAAATTCAGTTCTTGTAATGTCTTCAAAAATGAATCTTAAAAATTACCTTGCAAAAAGAACAAGGGCAATTGAAGAAACCAGAGTTAAAGAGCTAAGGATACATCCTCAACTGATTCTTATGGTGGATG
The DNA here is from genome assembly GCF_047511655.1 of Castor canadensis. Taxonomy (NCBI): domain Eukaryota; kingdom Metazoa; phylum Chordata; class Mammalia; order Rodentia; family Castoridae; genus Castor; species Castor canadensis. The sequence continues at coordinate 17,220,531 of NC_133390.1, read as the reverse complement.
ACTACTGGGAGGCCTCCGCAAGAAGGGTCTCATGGATAGACACAGCATTGCTGATTCATAAACAGTCCAGAACGGCCCAATTTATGATCTGTGCTGTCTTTAGCTTATTTTAAACTGACATCTTAATTTTGAAAACCAGCAAAACAAAACAAAACACCAAATTATAAGATTATTCATTAAAGATACATAGTATTTTATTGTGTTTATTGCTTTCTTACTTATTACTTTTCTGATCACTACAAAAATTTAACTGTCTGTGAAGACGATGAAAATGATTTTACTAAGAATGTGCCTGTGTGCTTGAAAGAGAGGAAGCATAGTTTATGAGTTCCAAGACAGCAATATTGGAATTAAAAAAAAATCACAAAACTTGGGTGGAGTTTAAGAACTCTTTTCAAATGTTAAACAATAAGTGGAAATCCTGAAACGCTATTCTCCTTTATTGAGTGAGGAAAAGACTTTAAAGTCTCTCTCTCTTTTTCTTTTTTTTTCTAAGAATTGTTTAGCAAGGAATTTACTCAGTGGTTTCTATTTTGAACATCAAGTTCAGTTTTAACTGCCTGAAACATAATGCCACCTGTGTTTATCTTCCCCTTCAAAATATAATTCTTTTTCCCCCACAAACATAGCAAGTACACGGTCCCAATAACCTAGATAAACCACAACTAATGTATTACTTTAGTTAAATGGTGAATTTAGCTGGAGATTTGGAGCATGTATAATAGAAATCTGTTGGCTAATGTAAATCATAGACAGCATATCTGCTAATTAAAATGTTTAACATGTTCTGATTAATAAGTAAGTATGTGCTCTGTATATTTGAGCTAATAAATTCCTGTAAAAATCATTCTGACAGGGGCTTGATCTCTTTCTTAACAAATCTTCTATAAGGGAAAATTCAAACATCTTATTTAGAGGTTGTTAACATTTCAAAGACTGCTTGAATTCCATTTAAAAATCCATAAATTTTTCATTTTTTAAAATTTCAGCCTGATGTTTCATGTTTCCTGCTTAGCTGTGATAGCCTTTGTGAGAATCCCAAAGTATGATGGAGGAGGGGCTGCACATATTCTGACCGACATGATCTCTGTTAGGAGGCCCAATGTGCGTACTAACTAGAAAGTCTCTATTGAGCCAGGTTTTCTATTTCGGGAAATGGCAGATGTGTTACAAGCAGTCTCAATGGATGTGTCCCCAGAATAGCTGAGTGCATATAATTTAACGCCTAATATTCCACTAGAGCCTTGGAGGGCACGAGTTAAGCAGAACTGTTCGAGAACAGAAAAGTTCCCAAATCATCCTTATGTGCACTTGAAAAAGAAAAACAGATGAGGACAGAAGCTAGACTACTGCTGTGATCTGACAGCCCTGGGTCATTCTCACTCAGGAGATTCTCTACTTTTTTTTCTTCTTTTTCTTTTTTTCTCAGCTATACACATTTCTAAACATCTAACTCTGAAGGCAGGTACTGCTTTCCCATTTCCTTTGTTCAGAAGCAACTCTAAAATAAATTCTTAATTTGTTATGGGAAAATGCTTAATGCACTCTATGTGTAAATATTTCTATCTTGTGTGGGTATGGTTTATTACTTTACTTACTGATGCCTACCTCTTCTTGGGCTCTAAACTGGTTTCCTCAAGTTATTTTATGTGAATTTTGTAAAAAGCTGATACTTCATATTGCAACTCTTCTTTATTCATAACTGTCTTTTACAACTACTAGATGCAGTAGACAAATTAATACATGAATGGAAAATAAACTGAAAATAATTAAACAGCAAGTGTTTGTTTACAAATCCTCCAACACAGCAGACAAAAGCATATCACTGACAACACTAAAAATATCAATAATATTAACTTCAAACATTACTATAGGACACAACACCAAGTAGTGAAATAATACTTTTATATTCCCTTCTAATAAGGGCAACGTATTAATTTTTGCATATTTGTCAAATAATACAGTATACTATACAGTGATGAGTGTTTAAAACCTCAAGGATTTTAAGTCAATAAACAATTTTAAACTTAGTCCCCTTGAAAATTTTAAACTTAGTCCCCCTAATTGGACAGGAGGAAGAACATCAAGATTGTCAAGTGTGACCACTACTCACGAAAGAATATTCCCAATATAGGCATAGTAGGAGCAGCAGTAGGGCGTGTTTCCATCACAGCAGTAGGATCGACAGTCTTTGCCACACTGAGCAAGGCAGTCTTCTACAAAATGAAAAATGTAAGGGCAGTTACAGTGTGGAATCACCGCCCTAGGAAAATTTTTTCCATGCACAAGTTAATAAGTCAGGGACCATTTTTTAGGACACTTAGATTTTCATTTTCATCTTCAAAATTCTAAACATTTTAGGGGTCTAAGTTAGCCTTTCTCCCAGTTATACTCTAAGTTGGTAAAGGCAAAGACCATGCATCCTGAATCTCTTGCACCAAGAGCTGTAATTGGTAGTCAGCACTGATTGAATACGATTATGAATGGATGAATGAGCGAATTAGTCAAATAATCAGTCATTCAACTTGTCAATAGATTTCTTATAATAGTTTTTAGGTGATGAAGTTTTCTGACTGTAGGGTGTTATATTCTCAGTTAACCTCAATTAACAGAAAGCATTATTGACATGGGTAATACCAAACTGACAATTTAAAACTAATGTGTATATTTACTATGACAATGTATTGTGTTTTCCTTTTATACCATTTTTAACCTTCATAATTACAGTCTGCATACAAATGGTAACACAGAAAGTCTGCATCCCATCCATTCATTAGGCTTAGAGGATGAGCTAGTTACCGAAAGAAGCCCATAGATATAATTAAAATGTGAATAATTCATAGTTTACTTAATGTTGCATTGAAGGACCTGCACAATGTGCAGGAGGAAAAGATATTTTCTAATTAAAATGATATGCTATGGCCAATAAAAGCAAATTGTTATTTTTCTATGCATTTTTCCACAAGGAAAATTATCAAAAATGTTGAATATAAATTGCCCTAAGCTTTAAAAAATTCTTTATTCCATCTAAATGATTATTTTGCAACTTAAGGTTATCACTGAGTTATAATTAATAGCATAGATTATGATGGATATGTGAATTTCAGGTATAATGATTAGGAAAACACTAAGCATAGTCGATAATTTAAGTTGCATGTTCAAAAATCACAAAATATGTCATTTCCAACTCAATTCCTGAGGGTAACATCAACTATTGTATAAATTATATGAAGCTTTTGCTCTCCCATCAAAGTTACAATATTCAATGTACAAAGTATTAAGTTAATGTCTACATTAAATCAATACATGGACATGTATTGATTTATTGAGAAAAGAAATTTTTTGCATTTTTGTTGTTTTTTGGTAGTGCTAGGTTTGAACCTAGGACCAAGAGCTTGCTAGGAAACCCCTTTCTCACCCTTTTTGCTTTTGTTTATTGTTCAGATAGTGTCTTGGGCAGGCTGGCCTTGGATGGTGATCCCCCCCATCTCTGCCTCCCTTGTGGCTGGGATTAGAGATATGTATCCCAGGCCCAGTTTGTTTTTGAGATAAAGTATCACTAACCTTTTTACCCAGGCAGGCCTTGAACCAAAATCCTTCCACATGGCAGGGATTACAGGTGTAAACCTCATGCCTGGCCAAATTGCTTTTTTTTTTTTCATTTTTCTTTTATTATTCATATGTGCATACAAGGCTTGGTTCATTTCTCCCCCCTGCCCCCACCCCCTCCCTTACCACCCACTCCGCCCCCTCCCTCTCCCCCCACAATACTCAGCAGAAACTATTTTGCCCTTATTTCTAATTTTGTTGTAGAGAGAGTATAAGCAATAATAGGAAGGAACAAGGGTTTTTGCTGGTTGAGATAAGGATAGCTATACAGGGCATTGACTCACATTGATTTCCTGTGCGTGGGTGTTACCTTCTAGGTTAATTCTTTTTGATCTAACCTTTTCTCTAGTACCTGTTCCCCTTTTCCTATTGGCCTCAGTTGCTTTAAGGTATCTGCTTTAGTTTCTCTGCGTTAAGGGCAACAAATGCTAGCTAGTTTTTTAGGTGTCTTACCTATCCTCACCCCTTCCTTGTGTGCTCTCGCTTTTATCATGTGCTCATAGTCCAATCCCTTTGTTGTGTTTGCCCTTGATCTAATGTCCACATATGAGGGAGAACATACGATTTTTGATCTTTTGGGCCAGGCTAACCTCACTCAGAATGATGTTCTCCAATTCCATCCATTTACCAGCGAATGATAACATTTCGTTCTTCTTCATGGCTGCATAAAATTCCATTGTGTATAGATACCACATTTTCTTAATCCATTCATCAGTGGTGGGGCATCTTGGCTGTTTCCATAACTTGGCTATTGTGAATAGTGCCGAAATGATCTCTTTCCAAGATGTGATCCAAAGGTAACAGGGTTTATCTGCCATTATCAATAATGCATGGCTTTTGTGGAACAAGTAAGAAAGTTCATATTTTCTTCCCCTAAGTTTTATTTCTTCAACCCAGTTTAACAACATGAACCTTGAAGTTGCCCTCTGGATTGTGGTAAGAAGAAATGAGAGGAAAAAACAATACCTTTGTAAACTTCAGTAACTGCTTATATCTACTTGTAAATTTTGAAGACAGAAATACAATTGAATTATTTAAATCGAAGGGAGAAGCTAATGTATAGACAATAAGTGCTTTTTGCAAAGGACGTCATGCCTTTGAAGGATGCTTAATTTACAGTTTTCCAAGTGGATTTCTGTAGCTCTCAATTTTTTTATTAGCATATTATAGTTGTACTGGGGATACACTGTGACATTTACAAAAGTGCTTACAACATATCTTAATTACATTTACCTCCTTCATCTTTCTCCTTTACCCCCCTTCCATCTCTCTTCTCAGAACTGTTTTAACAGGTCTCATTGCTTCCATTTTCATACATGAATACTCAGTACTTCCATCATATTTGACCTTCTTCACCTTTTCCTTATGCCCACTCCCTACTCACTGGTGCCAATCCCTGGACAGGACTTGTTTTACCTTTCTATCTTTCACTTTTTTAAAAAAAGACATTTTTGTTTGTTTATGATATAATGGTTATACAGCGAGTTTCACTGTGACATTTCCATATATACATATATATGTAAATGTATTTATTATACCCCAAATAGGATCATCCTCTCTATTATTCTCCTTTCTACCTTAGGCCTCTTCTTACAGTGATTTCAACAGGTTTGAATATTCCCTATTCATTCGTGTATAGAAAGTACATCAACTTTATTCACCTTCTTTACTTCCTTCAATTACCCTCTCCTGTAGCTCTCATTTTTAGTGCTGTTCAATTGATTCGAATATGTAGAAGGATCAGTTATCTCCAGGGTTTAACAAGGATGTTCTGCTTAATGTTCTTAAAAGCCACTCAGATCATGAGAGAGGTAGTGTCCCTATTATTCTGTTAGAGTAAGGCGAGAGTATGTAAGTAACTTCATGGGTGCCTTTTAGATGATACTCAGGACAGCAACATCCTGTTAAACTCTCCATGAATATCAAAGATTCAATTACTTCTATTGTACTCCAATTATTACTGTCATTAGGACATGGTGTTATCAGAATGGTGTAAGCCATCATTACAGGAAACCAAGCCCCAAATTTTCCAGCCAAGAAGCTGGATCATATTTGCAGGAACTCTAGATCATGTCACATATTGTTCATTATTTTTTTGTCACTCTCCAGTACTATTGTCTACTTTCCAGAAGTCACCTTCTGAAAAGAACAAATTGGACAGCATGGCGAATGCACTCACAATCACAACCTTTAATCTGAGGTTTCCATTATACCCCAAAACTTATTTTGTTATGTTAGTGCTTTTTCTGGCTTATTTGTGGATAGTTTTATAAAGATCAGAGTTTGTACTCTACAGGGGCATTTTCTCATTTGTAAAACAGTGGAACATTCTGATTGTCCTTAAAGGATAAATGATATTACTTCTAATATCCAACTTAATATCCCTGAAAATTAGCCAGTTCTAACTTCCTTCAACTGCTTTTTAATTAAAAGAATGATCTGGAAAGTTTCCCAGCTTGACCCTGCACCCACCTTAGGTGTAGAATAGGAAAAGCGGTGTCTGGCTTGAAGTACTTGCTTAGAAATGGCTCTTGCAAACTATAACTAAGGATATGAGAGGAAGGAAAGGGCGGGGACAGAAGGCACAGTCTGAAGCCCGGAAGGTTAAACCTTGACCAAATCCTGTCTTTGTACCCTGCAGTGGGAGTTGGACAATAATATAAACACTTCAGTGAGTCCCTTTCCAAAAGTGACTCCACAGAAAACATGATACATCAAGTATAGAAAACTGTTCTTATTTATTTAACCAAATGGAACTGGAATTTAATGCACTTTCTTTGTGGAAAATAACTAGGACAATGCATCTTCTTAGGTTTTTGTCTTGTGAAACCAGCAATTCATTTACTACAATGCCCGGAATACTTTTATTTCTGTGGTGTCCTGCTAATCCTTATGTACACTTCCAACTGTATCTCTTAGTTTCAACCAGATTAAGTGATCTCTTGTTGCACAGACCCATCTGATGGTTTTGCCCTGTTCCCACTATATCCTACCCCATCTTCTTTTGTCTAGGGAAAAATATATTCTTCAATGATCTTGTTCCTCCAAGCTCTCCTCAATTCAATTTTCCTGAGCACATATTTATTGAGCTCCTCTAGGGACTGGGAACTTTTCAAGGCTGTGAATCTATTTTGCTGAACCAAACAGACATTACCCTCAGAGGTTTACTCACATAAACCAGCAATGAAGCCCCCTCTTAGAATAGTGATAGCATAAGATTGCACCTGTCCTGTGAGGCAAACTTTTATACATCCAGTTAATCTATGGGCATACATTATCTCCCAGAGATAATGTACAAAAAAAAAAAAGCACAAAGTCTGTTTTTTCTTGAATGAATATAGCAACCTTGAAAAGGCCTCTGAAATAAGAAGTCCATGAATTAGCACCAAAGAACTTATTCACTAAACATTTCTTATGAAAGACCGTAAGTCAACCTAATGTTAGCTTGTAATTACTGTGTAGTTCACTAAGGAAGAATTCAAAAGGAGAGAAAAGAATGGAGTAAAAACCGTATAGGAACCAAATCCATCACTGGTCAGCTGTGCTGATTTCCCGAGCAGGGGGAGGGGGAACATGTGTACTCTGCACTGAAGGAGAGGGAGTAAGGGCAGGACAGGTGTGCAAGCCAAAAGCTTTCAGTCCACCACAGGACACAGACACAAGAACACGAGAAATGTGTGGTTCAATGGCGTTGTTGAGTAAGGGCAAAGGAGGGCATGAAATAAAGTTTCATTTCTTTTTTGGTATCTTCTCATTTTTATTTTGTTTTGACAAGCAGAAAATGTGGAAAGAACCATCATTGCTTCAAATGTATAAAGATTTATTTATTTGTTTGTAAAAACTAGTGTTGACGTAATTGATACTTAGTTCTTCAAAGTTGGAAAACTTTACAGGCTTTAAGGTAAAGAAATGCTGCAATCAGATTAAAATGTGAATTTTCTTCATTAAATCAGAGGTACTTTCCCTACTTTTATGAATTTCCGCATTAGAAAGTCAGCATTTTCCTGACTAAAAAATATCTTTAAAATGGTAGGTTTAGACACCTACTAATTTGTATTTTAATAAACAAAAGTTTCTGTAGAGGTAATTGTGACTTCCTTCTGGCAAAGTTGGATAAGAAATTCAATTCTTTTGATGCAACAATGCTACTCAATTCTTTTGATGCAACGATATGGAAGAACATTTTCATGTCAGCCGCAGTATTTTGAGTATCAGAAGGTGAATCACAAGGCTATTTACACAGGTAGCACCCCAGTCATAGGTAAACCTGTGATTTGTGTCACAGGAAGTTAGAGACATGAAAACGTTTAACAAAGAACTTTGGTTTTGACTTGTACTGTTTTGTGAATAGGAAGAGACATGCATAACTAACTTTATATTGAATAAGTAGTGAAAGGCCATTTAGGACTCCATATCAATCAAAAAACAAGAAAACCTACTTTGCTTCATCAATTATTAGTGTAATTCTCTCTGAGATAATTAGAAGGAGGGAAACGAGGTGCCCTTTGCCAACAAAGGGCAACCACATCGCAAGCACCCAAAAAGACTAGACTGGGAGAATTCACGCCTCTCAAATTCATGCCTTGTGTTTTAGTTCAGCTCATCCAAGTGCTCAGCCCTTAATACTTGGGAATCTTCCAAGGACACGTCTAAGGCTTTTTAGTTCTCAAAGGGAAAAACCAGAATACTCAAAGAGTGGACTGTGAAGGGGCCCTGAGTAGCCTGTAGTGAAACAGAAGTCACCAGATTCCTTGTTTTAAAACTTCAGCAATTCAGCTAAGCTCCAGGTGCTCTCAAGGGTCTGCCTGAGTCTCAGTCCCCGCCCTCAACCCCAGAATGATTCCTCTTGAGTCCTGGACATGATTCACACTATCCAGAGTGAAATCCTCTAAACTCGTCTTTCCAAGTTGCTTTGCAAAGAGAAAGAAACCAAACAGGAAAAGTTAAAGCAAAGAACAAAACTGCGTGAAGGTCAAGATAAGAGCCCCAGCTCGCTGCTGCCTGTTGCCTCTCTCCCGGGAACCACGTGCCCTCCTTCCCGGGTCCCTATCAGTCCTGCCCGGCCCGCGTTGGACAGGACGGTGGCCCCCAACGTAGCCCCGAGCCCCGGGACCCTGTCCCTCCGCCCTCTGTCACTGACCTGCGCAGACAAAGAGCAGGACCAATTTGGGAAGCAAGACCGCAGGACGCCGGGGCAGCCGCTGGGCGTCCATCCACGCTGGTGGCCAGAGGTTGCGCTCCAGGACAGACGGACAGACAGAGAGACTGCGCCGAGGTTGGAGCAAAGGGAGAACGAGAGTCTAAGGAGGGAGGTGGTGGAGGATGGAGGGCGGTCAGATGGAGACAGCAGCGCCCCCGAGCGCGGGGTGAAGCGCAGACCTGGCCATGGCCGTGGGTGCCTGGGCGGAGGCCGTGCGGGGCTCCGCCGAGCTAGGCGCGCGTGGCGGGGCCGGCTGGACAGCGGCCCGGGTCTCTTGTGTCGCCCCTCTGGCTCCAGGAACGTGCAGGAGGCGTAGCTCTGGCGTCCCGGCCACCCAGGCTCACATTTCATCTCCGCGGGTGGCACCGATGCGGGGGTGGGGGGGGAGGGCGACTCCTCCCTGTTGTGCTGTGTCGTCTTCCATGGAGTGGGTGGGGGGCATGGCCCTGTCCCCAAGGAATCTTGGCTCCAGCCCTCGGCCTTGGCTTTTGCTATGGAGTTTGACCAGCTCCATTTGGCTGTGCCCTCCAAAACTTTTTTTCTCCTCCCCTCCCCTTTTGAAGAACTCTGCCTTTTATTTTTAAACAAAAAGGAGAGAATTTTCAGGGTTAAAGATAATTGCTCAAAGAATGACAGTGAAGTGTAGTGCAGGAGAACTGAAAAATACAGGATGTTCTATGGTGTCTATAGTGTCTGCTGAAAGCTGATAAAATGTTTATTTGAAATTCAGGGAAAACGGCAAAAGAATAATGCACACTTTCATCACTCTTCTGGAGTTACTGCCTATGCAATCAGATAAGCGAAAGAAAAAAGATTTATAAAACTTGGAAACAAAATTGTCATTAGCAAAGGAGATTTTTGTGTAGGTGGAAAATCAAAGAGAAGGTGCTCTAAAGGTCTTATCTAAAAAAACAAGTTTTCTTTTTCTGCAAATAAAAATCAAAAAGTAGGAGATGTTATGCACAAAGGGAAACAAAGAGGGGAATAAGGAGAGGCACTTCTCTTGACTAAGAAAATTCAACATCAATAAATAACAAGGTTCCCTAAGTCATCCTATAAATTTGAGAATGAAACTGATCTTAATAAAAATATCATCATGGATTGTTTTCAAACCACTGATTCTAAAGTTTATGCAGAAAGTAAACATGTAAGAATATCTTTTTTTTTAAAAGAGAGTAATGACTGGAATAACCTCAGCAGACATTTAAATAATACAACATTACAATGATTGCAACAGTTTAGATCAGCACAGGAGTAAATACACACAATGGAAGAGAATAAAGAACCCAAAAGTAGACATAACTATGTACAGCAATTTAATTCATGTTAAAAAGTATCACTTTACTGGCAGGGAAAATGATGATTCTCAATGAATTAACTTGGACTCTGCATAGACATCTATGGATCCTTATCTTCATCCGTCAAAATCAATTCTTTATGAATTAAACATGTAAGCTTAAAAATGCAATTATAAAAATATTGGATAAAAGAAAGTTTTCCTAATTGTTCAAATAATTAGGGAATAAAGAAGGCTTTCAAAGTATTAATAGAATCTTAGAAAATGTTAAAGATATTGAACAATTTGACTAAATAAGAATTAAAACGCATGCCTGTTATCCTAGCTACTTGGGAGGCTGCGATCCAGAGGATTACGGTTCAGGAACAACCAGCCTGAGCAAATAGTCTGAGAATTCCCATCTCCAAAATAACCATAGCAAAATGGACTGGAGGTGTGGCTCAAGCAGTAGAGCTCCTGCTTTGTAAGCACAAGACCCTGAGTTCAAACTCCAGTCCTGACAAAATAACAGAACGAAAACTTCCTGTAAGTAACATGTTAAGCATTTATAAATGCTTAACATTTATAAAATGTTAAATGATAAAAATATTTACAATGCAGGAGATAAATAGGTGTAATCTCCTACTATTTAGACAGGTTAAAAATCAACAAGAAAAAGAAAACTGACTGAAAAGTGAGCAAAGGTATTAACAGACATTTCCTTAAAATATGTGTATGTAGCCAGGTATGGTAGCACACATCTGTAATTCCAGCACTCAGGAGACTGAGGCAGGAGGATTGAGAATCTGTGGCCAACCTGGACTAGGTAGGGAGACTCTGTCTCAAAAACCAATAAATAAATAAACATTAAAAAGCGTGTATGTCATCTTTGTTAGTATTTTTTAAGTAGGAATCAAATTGACTGTGAGACATCTGTTTTCATGTATGAAACCAACCAACCAAATATTAACTTTTAAGGAGAGCAATGTGGACATATACATAGATAGCAAACATAACCTAAGCTCCCTATTGTGTTTCATTCCTTGATACAGGCACAGCCAACCACTTGGTTCACCAGATGCCCGATCAATCCCCCTTAACTCTCATCCCCAACAGTCAGCCTATCACCAAGTTCTAGCTGATTTTGCACCTATAATACCACTCTAATGTACTCTCATTTAATCCTCTATTTCTTCCCTAATCTTGACTCTTACAGCCTATTATAACCAGCATCCATCTTCCCAGAATATTTGATAGATTAAGGCAGGAATATTTCCTCTTGAATTGCAGAATAAATTATGATCACTCACCTGGTTAAGGCTCAGTGGTTTCCTATTGCCCTTAAATTAACATGCAGACATTCAATTCATGATTTTCAATAAGTTCATCACTCGGTTCCTGCCACTCAGCTTGATGCCAACATTCTGCTAGGGACTTCAGTTTCTAAGTAACTGGGATGTTTGGAATTTGGGGACAATCTTAGATACACAAGGAGTTCATGTCTTAAAAAAAGAAAAGTCAGGTCTATGCCAATGTTTGCAGAGCTGGAGAACGGGGCCAAAGGCTTTGGAATGGAAAGATGATTGCTTCTGTGTGTCGTACTGGAAACAGGTATGAGGGCAAGCAGCTGGAGATGGAAGAGGGAACTTCCGCCCACTTTGCACACAGCTGGCAGAGGCTCGTTGTTGACCCTGACACCTGAAGGAAGTTGCAATATTATTCAGAGTATTTTCCCCCAGCTTGCTTTTGAGAATTGAGAGCTGTCTTTCATGGTTCAACAGAGTGAAAAACCAACATCCTGCTAGCTCACCACTGTCTCAGAGATTCGGTGTATCCTGAAATGCTCAGATATCACACACATACATGTTAATACACATGTGTTAGTATGAAATCTTAGAAGACTTAACATTTCTGAAAATTAAAATAAAACTTGGTTTGAGGCTTTTAAACTTCACAGAAAAAATTCTAAAATTTTCACAGATTTTTAGATCAAAGAGAACATATTTAATAACATAACAAAACAATGCAAAAACAGAAACTATGAATAAAAATATAAAGATCAGAGAGGCACACAGAGGAGAACAAATATGGGAATAAAATGCATGAAAGAAACAGTTTTAGAAATAAGAAAAAGTGAAGAAGCAAACATCAAAGAAATATTTTTAAATTCTAAGCTACAATAAAATTTTAGTTTTTAGATTTAAAATGTTGAGTTTCAACAGGAATTTTTTGAAAAACAGGTCTGCATATATATATTATAGATGCCTATTTGAACAAGTGTAAGTTTAAAATCACATAAATTTTAATATGTAGTTAAAACGTTTACCACTGTTTTCTGGGCAGGCACTGTATCATTTGAGCCACTCTGCCAGTAAGTAATGGTATCTTAACTCACACCACTATTTTATTATCTCAGCAGATATGAAATATATAAAATAAAGAAGTCTTACGATTGATCAAAAATAAAAGTATTGTTTCCTTATTTATAAAAGCAAATAATCAAAGCAAAAGATACCAAATAGGAAAGTAGGGCATAAAAATTGTCAAAATAATTACAGCTAATGGATGATTTAAAAAAAACCTTAAGTTTAAAACTAGGTGTGGCTCAAGTGGTATAGAGTGCTTGCCTAGCATGCAAGAGGCCTGAATTCAAACCCCAGCATTGCTAAAATGCACTAAATGAAAAATGCACAAACAGGAAAAAAACTATAAAAATGCTACTAGTAATTGCATTGGGTATAAAGAAGATGGGTGATTATTTTTCTCTAATACTTGAAGCTTTTAAAATGTATTTTTAATGCAATAACACATAAATTCAAAAAACATTTAAAAAAGTTTAACAAGGAAAGAAAATCAGGCAGGCATTAGACTTCTTATTTGCAATGCTGGAATTTAAAAGGGATTGAGGATATTTCTAAACCACTGAAAGATGAAGACTGTAGTCTAAAATGAGACTTTCTGATTCCCTTTATCAGTTAACACCATATCATAAGACTCCTCCCACAATTTAAATGTATTGAATATTAATCCATAATAATATTTTCTGATTTACTTAACTGTTTTACCTCTATTGGATTTTAGTCTAAAACCAGACTCCGTTGATGTGAGACTATGAAGATAAATGTTGCAGGAGTGCCCCACCATGCCTGGCTGCATTATAATTCTAAAACATAAAAAGGACTCCCCTGTTCAGCAGAGGTGGAACAGTTCATTAGGTAAGTTAGAAGATATGCATATTATGAGTTAATATTCAATACATTTAAATTATGGGAAGAGTGATACATTGCTAAAGGGTAAGGGGAATCAGAAATAATCTCAACAATGGAAAATGTTAATCTTTCTTCTTTTATTAAACTTTCATTTTCTTAACTTTCTTCCTGGGTATCTCTTTCTTTTAAAAAGAAAGCCACAAAATATGCTTGCTTTTAGTATTTTACCTTAAAATTAAATGTGTAATGACTAAGATCTTATCTGATCATTCCAGGGATGACCCTCTATGGAAATTTTTAAAAGATCACGGGAGGAGGTGGAGTAGGCAGAGTGGCTCCTCCAAGGTTTCGATTAAGTGCCCTGTTTCCACGAGGCCTGTGCAGGCCATGCTTTCAGCACTGTGTTCAGCTTTCTCTTCCTGCACACGCCTCATCTCCCACGTGTGCTGCACTTGTTTTTCCTTTTTGGCATAGTGTACATCATCTTCTAACCTATCATGTAGTTTATTTATTTTTTATTGTCTGGTTTATAGTGGGTATGCAGGGGTGTGTTTTTTGCCCAAATGAGAACCCTTTTTCTTTTCCCAACAATGGATCCTGCCCTGCTGCTGACTGGCTTGAATTTTGTGATTCCAGTCAACTCCATTAGATTCTCACTCTAGGGAAGCAGAATATCAATCATCACTTTCTTGGGAATAGAAGGAAGTTGGAGTTATTTGATGCCCTTGTACAGATGGTCAGGGAGCTGTTGACAGCCCAAGGATGATCCAGTCTCCTACTACAGAAATTCGTTGTTCAACTTATATGTCTTTAATCAGGAAAATGAAGTCATATACTCACCCAAAGCCTTGCACTGAAGGACCAGGTAATGTTGTTGACACCTGCAATCCTTGTTACTTGGGAGGCAGACCTGGGAGGATTGCTGTTCAAGGCCACCCCAAGTTAGAAACAAACGAACAAATGAACAAGTGATTAGTGAGACCCTATCTTGAAAACAAGCTGGGCATGATGGTTGACACCTTTAATGCTGCTGAATGAAGAGATAGGAGTATCATGGGGTCTGAGACCAGCCCCAGGCAAAAAAGCACAAGACCCCAGTTGAAAAATAAGCTAAAAGCAAAAAAAAAATTGGAGGTGTGGCTTAAGTGGTAGAGGCTTGCTCAGCAGCCACAAGGCACTGAGTTCAAGCCCTACTACTGACAAGAAAAGCAGAAAACAAAACCAGACTTGCACTGAATGCTCCTAGAAGCTTTAATTATAATGGTCCCAAATCAGAAATGACCCATAGATTAAAAAATCTGTAATATCACCATACAAGGACAAAACAAACACGTCAATGACAAGGTCTAAAACATACTCGACAATACAGATAAATCTCTGTAGCAGTGTGCTAAGCAATGAAGCCAGGCACAAAAGGCTCATACGGTATAAATTTGTTTATATGAAATCCTAGAAGAGCAGAATTATTCTATAGTTAAAGAAGAGTAATGGTTGGCTAATGGGTGGGGGGATGTAAATAGGTATTGACTGCAGAGGGTCATGAGGGAATATTTTGGGGTAAATGAAAATGTCTATATCTTGATAATAGAGGTATCACAGGCTGATATATTTAACAGAGTCATAGAATTTTATACTGAACAGTACATCTTAAATGTGTGCATTTTAATGCAGATAAATTTACATAAAGAGATGATTTTTGAAAAAGCTGTAGATAATGTATACATGGCAGAAAAGAGTGCAAGGCAAACTTTGAAAATTGTTTTATTTTGAGAGTGGAGTTTTAATTGTTATTTCATAATATTCTTGAACTCCACAAATAGATTTACGTAGCTCTAAAAATAAGATTTAATACATGCTATTTAAAAAATATGACAGATCTATATTTTGGAAATTATTCCATCATTACACTAAAGTCTGAAGAATATTTAATTATATAGAAAATTGCTCATGGCCTCTCTGAGGAGCAAACAAGTATATTTACTAACTGATTGTAAGTTATATATATGTATATATATATATGTATATATATATGTATATATACATATATATACTTTTTAACTTTTATGTTTTTCTAACATTTTTAATAACCATTATTTACAGTGATTTTTAAAGTAAAAATTTTTTATCTGATTTTGCCAACTAGAAGCAGATGCTTTCTACTTAATATATGTGACCATTTTAAATACATTTGAGGAGTGAATTATTTTACCTCTGAAGATATTTTAATTCCAGTCATAGTTCTGAAATTTTAAGATACATTTCATAAATGACAACTTATTAGTGTACCATGTGTAATTTGATGTGTGTTTGAATTGTAATTTTGACTTTGGATGAGGTGCATACCTACATTGAAAATACTTAAGATGATCAATGAGCTATAGGTCAAGTATGACAGATGAGCAGTTTATTTGTCAACAAAAAGTTATATTCAGACTTCACATGCTGTCTATGTCAACTTCCTTGTTTCATTGACGGTAAAACCGAGGGCAAATTACCAAGTAAGTTAGAGGCAGGCAGGATCCCGTGTGGAGAGATCACAAATCAGATTTTGCAGTTCTGTGGTAGACTGTGCCTGAGTTTAATGATAATCCTCCTTTGGGTTCTCCTGACTCATAATCCTCTCTTTGAGTAACTTATTTCACCATATAGTCAAAGAGATCAATAAAACTTCTTAGTTAGTTGCCCACTAAAGCATACAACAAACATCTTATGTGTGTAAGGCCTCTGCTTGTGTTTTCTCCATCTTTATTGAAGATGTGTGAGGCCGGGAAAAGAAAGTGTTCATACTGACACAAACAGAAACGCCAGAAGAAAGCAAGG
The DNA here is from genome assembly GCF_047511655.1 of Castor canadensis. Taxonomy (NCBI): domain Eukaryota; kingdom Metazoa; phylum Chordata; class Mammalia; order Rodentia; family Castoridae; genus Castor; species Castor canadensis. The sequence continues at coordinate 17,204,417 of NC_133390.1, read as the reverse complement.
AGAAGGAACGTGAAGAAGAAAAGGGGAGGTTAATTGAAGTATAGCATTCAGGGTGTAGAGAGAGTACTGAATAAAGAATATTGAATAAAGGATAAGTTTTTTAAATTTATGATTAATGCTCTTAACATCCCAGTGAGATTATTCTTACTGTGTGAGTGAAGGTACTGAGAGTCAGCATGATAAGTAACTTTGGCCAAGGTCACACAGCTGAAGAAGATGCTATGAAAGTGTAACTCCAGAGAAGAGACGTCACCCTTAACCATTGAATCTAAACTGTCAAAACTAATAGCCAGTTTGGTTTTTGGTGAACTTTAAGATTCTCAGTTTGACTATATCAAAAAGAGCATCAATAAAGCTTTACAGAGATACCTCCTTTGTGCAAGACCTAGGATCAAGTGTGGCAAGGTTTAAGGAAATAATCTTTAAAGTTTTCTTTTCTTGTGCTGGGGTGGAACTCAGGGTCTCATGTATGCTTAGCAAGTGATCTACCACTGAGCTATATATCTCCATCCCTTCTTCTTTAAAGTTTCTTAATAACTAAGACAGGCAATCAAACTAGGTATCCATCAATGGATGAATAGATAAAGAAAAAGGGGTATATAGTCAATGAAATACTCTTTGTTCATACAAAAGAACAAAATCTTAGCATTTGTAACAACATGGATGAATGCAGAGGACATTCTGGTTAGTGAAATAAGCCTAGCACAGAAAGACAAGTGCCTCATGATCATATGTATATGTGGTACTAAAAACTCTGATCTCATAAAAGAGAGACTAGAGCAGTGTTTCCAAGAGTCTTGGAGGTTAAGGCACAAAAGAAGTAGAAAGATGTTTGTCAAAGTATATATAATTACAGTTGGATAGGAGGGGGTAGAATCCAGAATAGGACATATACAGATAGGGACAGAAAACAAACAAGTGATTGGCCGGTGTTGGCAGGGGGAGGAAGTGGATAGGTTGGTAGTGGGGGAGAAATTAGGAATGACTGCTAATGGTTAGTTTCTTTTTTGGGTAATGAAAATGCTATAACATTGATTGTGGTGATCCGTGAGCATACTAAAAATCACAGCATTATGTATACTTGAGTGAGTTGTATGAATTGTGTCCCAGTGAAGCTGTTTTTAAAATATAAAGTTTCTTGGAATATTAGTTTGATGAAAGCACAAAGTACTGTTGATTTAAGAATTTTCTCACACAATTTTACATCTCACAATAATAATCTACCATGAGCAATGAGCTTTGATTATAGTTTATAAAGTCATCTTTACATGTGTACTATCTAGTTTAATCATCCTGACAATTCTAAAATGGTTCTAATATTATTATTATGTTGTAGTTTAGAAGGGCAGGACTGAGGTACAGTGTGCAACAGAGTCACCTTCCAACTGTGTTAAACTGTAGATCACCAGGTTCTGTCCCCAGCACAGGTCAGGGTGGCACCCTGACCTCAGCTGCAGATTCTGCTGCCTGAGAACCACAACGAGATCCACTGGGTTAGCAAATCCTGACTTGGGCAATATTGCCCTTGTATCAGCTACTTCTAAGGGAAAACCAAGGGTTTTTAAAAATTTTATTTTAAATTGATACATAATAATTACACATATTTATTGGGTATAGGGTAAAGTTTTGATACATATATATGATGTGTAATGATCAAACCAGAGGATTTAGCATATCTACCCCCTCACTTATCATTTCTTTGTAATGGAAGCATTCAAAATCCTCTCTTCTTGCTATTTTGAATATACAAATACTGACTATAGTCACGTTCTGGACTAGAACTCCAGAACCCATTCCCTTACCTAACTGTAAATTTGTATGCATTGACTAACTCCCTCTCCACCCCTCAGTCTGCCGATGACTATTCTACTATCTACTTTCTGTGAGATTGGTTGTTTTACTTGTGTACTTTTATTTATTTACTTAACTTTTTTGCATTAAGGGATTAAACACAGGGCCTCATGATCACTAGGCAAGTGCTGTTCCTCTTGACCTCTCTTTGTTGTTTTGTTTTTGATAGTGAGTCTCCCTAAATTTGTCATGATTAGAAAGCCTTTTTCTTTTCTCAGGTTATAGAAGAATTTATTCTCAGTAATAATTCTTAAACAATGTCATTTTACTCATTTAAATCTCTATGTTGTTAGGTATATAATTTAGTAGGGTAGCAGGATATAAAATCAGCACACAGCAAGCAGTAGCATTTAGGTTGACACATAAGATATTAAGTGTGCTTTGTAGGTGAGAGGCCACATGGAGAGACTTGAAATCAGATGACCACCATTGTTTCCAGTTGGAGACTGAAGACATTATATTTAATATAATTGGAAATTCTTCATGTGGGTATCTTATTTGTACTTTTAGCACAGAGAATGGTATACAAAAACTAATGAAATGCTCCCTTTTATGAAAAACTAAACTGAAACTCACTGTGCAGTGATAAACACAAATTAAACATTGCTCATATTAAGAAAAATTTATCTTTTGCCTGATAGAACATATTTCACTCTACTAGGGGAATGGTGAGAGAAAGCTTTCATTTAATTAGAGCAAAGCTCTCAAGCTATGTTAAATAATACTACATTAATTCAAATTTTGTAAAAGAAAAAATACCATACACACTCCTAATTATTTTCTCTACTTTGAAAAGGTGGTTAATATTCTACTTCAGTCCTTTGTTGCTTATATATCTCAATCCATACAGTTGAAGAAGAATATCTATAAGATTTTTTCTTCTTTTCTTAGCATTGCTCCTAAGCATGTCCCATATTTGTATGCTTTCCAGACTCATTAGTTTCTATAGCTGCTTAGTCTTATTGTTTCAGCATTTTACATAGACTCTTTATTACACCCACAGCTTTCTTTCTTGTCTCTCAATTTCTACCTGCTCAGTAATCTTTTTAAAATACAAATATGCCTCAATTCTCCCCTAATTGAAACTCTTTGGATTTTGAGTATTATTCAAACTCTTTACTTTGGTTTCCATGTACCTTTCTGTCTTTTTTCCCCACCAGATGTGACACTCAGCTTCCTCGGAGAGTTGCAGAAATGCTTATCATTTCCTTGCAGTTCCATTTTTCTGCAACAGTCTTTTCCTCAAATTGTTACATTCAGATCACACTTAAATTATCACTTTCACAGAGCTCACTGCCTTGCTCACTTTCCCTTATTCTTTTTTAACTTTTAAAAATTATTAGCATAATTTAATTGTACAGAGGGGTTTCACTGTGATATTTGCAACATGAATATAATGTACCTCAATCAAATTCACCCCATCAATATTACTCTTTCTTAACAGATTTTGGTGGGTTTCATGATCTCCCTTATTTGTTCTTAAAACATCATATTGGTTTTAAATAACTTCCAGGTAATTCTGATGCATATTAACATGTGAGAATTACTGGATCAGAAAATTGTTGTCCAGTAAAAATATGTGAGCCACATTTATACTTAAAAATTTCAGTAGCCACATTATAAAAGTAGAATAAAAGACATAAATGTAATAACGTATTGTATTTACCTTGATCAATCTAATTATCAATGATATGTTTTATAATACTTTCTGATACAAAGTCTTCATATTCCTTTGTGCACAATATACTTATAACCCATCTCAGTTTTGGTGCTAAATTTTCCTCAGAGATACCTGATCTATATTTAGATTTCATGTATAGTTGAAAAAGTAGATTTACATGACCAAGTTACTCCCAATGTGTGTGATAGCTTTCTAGTAACTGAGGGAAGTATTTTAAAGTGAAATTTTAAATTAATTACAGTGAAGCAAAATGGGAATTTTAATTCATCAGTTATACAAGCCACATTTCAAGTGCCCAGCAAACAAATACATGAGGCTAGTAATAACTATACTGGTCAGCACAAATCTAGGAAATAGTCAAATCAGACCATGAGGCTGCTCAGTGAACTTCACATTTTGAGCACCAAACACCTTTACAATAATCCCTATTGCTGATCCCTCTCTGATCTAGATGACTTTTTGCAATACCACCCATCCTCACAGAAAGTAGATTCTATGTGTACTTCCATCTTCATGGCACTTTCTTCTGTACTGAATGGTAAGCATCATCAGAATGCCTACAAAGAAAGAGCTAAAATACTGTCATGGAGCTCTGGTTGTAAAGGCAGCGAAGATGTTGAATTTCTGACTCCTTCCTTGTGAAGGCAGTGCTCCTTAGGTGGCAAGTTGCCAATACAGGAAAAAATCTAAGAAAATATTGGGTAATAGAGATATTCGGCAAATACCCACCATATGTGCCACTACCACGCAATCTTCCAAAGTTAGGGATTGCGCTACTCTGTTCATGGCTGTTTGATCAAGGCCTTTAAGCAAGGTTTGGCTTTGCCAGGCCTTGTGGCACCGTCTGGGATTCCAGCTTCAGGAGATGCATGGGTAGGAGGATCATGGTCGCAGGGCAACCATACAGAAAGGATGACCCTATCTGAAAAATAAACTGAAATAAAAAAGGCTACGGGTGTGACTTAAGTGGTAGAGTGCTTGCCTAGCAAGAATGAGGCCCTGCGTGCACATCTCAGTACCACCAAAAGCAAGCAAACAAACAAAAACATGGTTTGGCTCATAGATATGTGAAATAACTTTTGGTTTAGTAAGTGACTTTATGATTCACGGCAAGAATAGTGAACTAAGAAACATAAAACATATGTTCTTTTTTCCTGTCTGGGGAAAATCAGTTTCAGTCTTTTACGGGTGTGAGGAAGACATACGCTTATCTATTTGCTTTTAACCTCTGCTACTGCCAGGACTGGTTTTCTGATGTCTTCCTGGGATTCCCAGGGAGATAGATAAAAAATAGAACATGAATGATAGCAGAGTTGAAAGGTAGAGTGACCTTGAATTCATAGCCAAGGACGATTCAGTTGGTGATTTCTCTAGATATGTCAGTCAGATGACTCACTTTCCCACACTCTTTAAAACCCGACTTGACTGCAACCATATGGTGGAAGTGTAAAGACAAACTGCAGGCAGGTGTTTGGGTACCAGTTGACCTTTTTCTCTTGAAGGCTAGATGATTCGACTAGGAAAGGCCATCTGCTCCAAGAGTAGTTAACTCGCAAGCAAAGTTCACAGCATTGCTTTGAAAACAACAACAAAAAACCATGTGTGCCTGATCAGATTATAATACTCAGACCTTCAAGTTAGAAAGAACAAACATAATGAGACAAGAATTAGTGGGAGCCACATATACTCCCATTTCCTCTCTCTCTCCTCTCTACTCCAAATTCTTCTTATTCCCTTCCTCCATGAGCACGTCATATTTAGATTCTGGACAATTTAGGCAAGAAAGTTTCTGGAACTGTGACCCAAGGCATGACTTTACCAATATAAGCAAGGGTGTAGTGGTATGAGAAGGTTGCTTTAGAATTAAGACTTTTTTCTCCTGGTGGACCATGGTGAACAGTTCAAAATTCATTCTAAATATGGTAAAATGACTATAAAGGATTTAAGAAGAAGGTCATGATTTGATTTATAGCTTTAAAAATTATTCTGATTCAAGTATACAAGATGGATTACAGAACAGCTATATAAGCAAGATTTTTAGGAGGCTATTTTGTATCCCATGATGATTTTGAACTAGATGGTGGCAGAACAGGGAAGTGAAATGGGTGATTTAGCTCTCATTATGGACAATAGAACAATGGGAAAATCTGTCGATGGTATATATAGATTAGGATGAGAGAGGAACAACAGATGATGTTCGGATTTTTATAAAACATTGAGACGATGTGTAGATATTAGCTCTACTACTGGATGAAGAAAGCTGAGAATAGCAAGGTTTGGAGTTGAGACAGTTGATAAGTTTGCACATGCTGAAATGCTTCTTTAGAGAACCAAGTGTAGATGCTAAGTAAGCAATTGGGAGACCTCTCAGGATCAATACCAGGGATACAAATTTAGGAAATATCAGTATATAGTTGGTGTTATGGGTTGAGTTTTGTCTCCACCAATAAGTCTGTTGAAATTCTGATCTCCAGTGCCTGAGAATATGGTCTTATTAGGTAATATGGTAATTGCAGATGGAATTTGTTAAATTAAGATGATGTGATACTAGATAGAGTACAGTTTTGGGCTCTTAATCCAATAGGACTGGGATCATCATAAGAGGAGAAGAGGGACACAGAGATACTAGGTGTACTCTATATTACAGTGGAGGCTGAGACTGAAGCATTGCAGCTGTAACCCAAAGATCTCCATGGATTTCCAGTAAACTATCAGAACCTAGGCAGAGGCAAGGAGAGACTCTCCCCTACAGGTTTCAGAGAGAACAGTCTTATCAATACCTTAATATGGGGCATCTTAGAGAACTGAGAGACAATTTCTGTTGTTTTAAGCTGTTTCTTATGGTACTAGGCTGTGGAGAACCCTACTATTTAAGGACAATGACCTAGATAAAATATTCAAAAAGAGAATCTATTCAGAAAAGAGGATCAATGATTAAGCCATGAATGAGGCACCCCAGTTGGGAGATTCTGTGGAGTTGGCTAAGATTCTAACTGGTTTCTGAACCTGTTGGTTCTTAAATGTTTCCTCCTATAGACAAATTATGACATCCTGTCTAGACTCTACAGGCATTTTGGTCAGGGCTTCCTTGATATTGTCCTTGCCTTTTTCAATGACACATACTGAAAGGACAGCAAGCTTGTGAGGTGTTGCTTTTATTACCACCTTGTTAAAGAGTTCACAAACCTTTCAAATCGTTGCTAATGAAGCCAAAATACTAAACATAACCAGAGAACTTCAAAACTCATTCTATTTCTACTGTGATCTATTGTGTCAATTCTGAGATGTGGCAACCTCTACCAATGAATATGACAAACACCATTATATTCTGCTTCGGGGGACAGCTGTCTCATCTTTTATCACCTCTGATAAAACCAGTGTTTCATATCATAGACTTGATCAATCTACCTTCTATATGGGACACTCAAGTTGGTGAGGAGGAGATCTTTCCTTCCATCTATATCCCTGTGCTCCAGAGTTAGCAAATAGTCAAGGCTTCTCTTATATATTTCCTCTTTATTCTGAACAAGATTATTTGTGTATTTTATTGCAATTTCCATCCTCCTTTTTTCTGTGGTCACACATTTTCTATTTCTACATTCTAAAGTGAAGAGTAAACAGGAGTCTGCTAATACTTCCCTTCATGCAGTGAATTCACTTAGGGAAGAAGAGAGGCTTATTTATGAACCACCTAAGTGTTAATTGTGGAACTGAAATCCATCTGATGCTTTATCCTGTCTATTACCCACACCATTTGACAGCTTTCAGTCATAGTTTGGAATCTTTTTTTCAGATTTCTACTACCAAGCCAAGACCAACTTTCCCTCCTATTCAAGGTGAATCCCTCTACCTGTGCTTTGACTTCTGTCTCCTAATTATTATGTTCCTAAGAGCTGTTTTTAATGTTCTGTATGAATCTCTTATCCTGCATTTTGGCATATCTTTCATTCTTCTCTGTCTCTTTTCCTCAGTATGTAAATATGACTGCAGATGTTATAAACTGAGAAGCTATGTAGTCCCTTTGGTAATTTTAACTGTTTTGCATAAGTTTTTGGCAAAGCTATGTTGCTACAGATTTTGTTGGTTCTTTGAGAGATGTGTTTCTGTTTTATGAATACATTTATAATGTAGTCTGCTTGTATACTGTAATTTATTCTTGGAGATTGCATGTATTCTTGCTTGAGCAGCTGTTTTCTGGAATGAAAATCTCAAGTGAAGATAACTTCAAGAAAGAGAAACAGGCACAATTTAAAAATTATTTTGAAAAGAAACCCAAAAAGGAGGACATTTCTTTTTGTGTAATGTAAACATTTTGAAGGACTCTCCATTTAGTCTTATTTACAACCAAGTAACCTAAACAGTGGGAAGTAGCTTCATCCAGAACTCCTGTGTTCAAAGATGATTGTCCTTTTGGGCCAGAGTGAAAGGCCACACGTTATGAGAGTGAGGTTTCTCCTTAAGAAAGCACATATTTACTTGGTTAATCTTCTAGGACAAATGAGGATCCTTTAAACACAGCCAAAGCTCATGGTAGAGTGAAGAACATGCCTTTTCTTTAGTTGGAGTTTTGGGACAGTGAAGCCTACCCTCAGAGGTAAGATGGCAATTGGGACACTTGTAGAGGTATGGATTGGCACCACCATATCCCATATTAAAGGCAGGCTAATCATTAGTTTTATGATATGGAACATGAATAGTACCAAATGCTATGAAAGAGAGGCAAAATGTCATGCATCCTATGGTTGGAAATTATCTATGAACCCTAAATAAAGATGTGACCTTGGAGACTCATACCATTTATAGACAGCAAGGATGGATAATTGTTCTCTGTGCTGTAATTTCACTGAATCTACATTTAAGCATTAAAAGATCCAGTCTGGTCTTGGCCCTGTGGCTTGGGATATAGTCAGGGATACAACCATCCCAACTAGTAGGATGGTTGGGCTTGGCAGAGTGGCAGTTCTATGCCAAAACAGCAGTGGCTAACAGCATAAGGTCACCATGTATATTAGTAATGTATAGCAACAAATCAAAAGTCCAATGCTAGCTAATGGTAATAAAAAAGAATGATTAACTGATTTGTTAATTTTCCTTTTGGGTGTGGATTAATTAAAAATTATTAACATAAAATTACTTCATGCTTCAATTCCACATATGTAATATGTTGATTATGATTGATTCCCTAATATAAAAGCATAATTTGTGGCATTAAAATATAGGAAAGTAAGAAAAAGCATCATTTCATAACACAGTAGGGTGACTATATTCTAGAATAATTTATCATATGTTTAATAAAGAATTAGAACAGAAGAGCTCAAAGGCTTCCAACACAAAGAAATGATAAATTTTTAAGGAGATGGTGATGCTAATTACCTGGATTTGATCATACAATATTATATATGTGCATTGAATTATCATATCCCACTCCATAAATATGTGCAATTATCTATCAGTTTAAAAAGCATTGTTTCAAGGTCCAAGTTTTATATAAGCCCACATAAAGAGGAGACAATTTAGGACTTTTTAAATTGTGATACAAAGTGCAATGAAGACCATTTCTGCTTTAGCAAGTAAAAACAATACTGGCAGGAAAGAGCCACATAAGCTTGGGCAGGTAGCTTTATCTCTTGACCCTCAGTATCCTCAGCGGCAAAATGAAGGAGGTGCACTAGTGGGGACCAAATTTCTTTCTATCTCAAAACTATACATGATTTCTTACTGGATACCAGTCAAGGATGAGAGGGTAAGGAATTCTATGAGGTTGAGGACTATGGGAATTGAATGGAGAGGTAGTGCTCAAAGAATCTCTCCTTCCTCCCTGCCCAAGGAAGATGTGCTATTAATCTGACTGGCAGATTATATGACCTATATTGGGTGCACTTTTGCAAGTGGGCAAGTGACTTCATATTTAGAGGGTACACAAATGGAAGTGATGCTCTCATCTGTCTCTTATCCCTAGAGGAAGAAAAACTGAGCTGAACCAGGTTTATGCATCTAGGAGAATAACCTCACCCTGAGCTAGTATTTTTCTTTTCCCCTTGGGAGATACTGTCTTGAAAAAGTTGGTTGGGGCCTTTCCTACCAAGAGATAGGAATGGCTATCTGCATGGAACTCCTGCATAGAGTTATTTGTTTGTGTCTTTTATTTCTCCCAAGTGGCCAGAGATAAGATTCAAGTGTATAGTTTAATAAGTGTGATATATTTAGGTTATAAGTTATCTTTTCACTGGAGTTTCTGACACAAATTCAGTAATCAAATAAGCACTCTAAAAAAGAAAAAAATTAGATTGAAAATAATAATAAGAAACACAATAAAAATATAACCAGAAATCAAAAATAACTTCTAAATCATTGATAGGTTTAATGTTAAAATGTTAAAATGTATATTAACAATTTTATTTAAAAAATGTCCTAACATTTTTTTCTATACTCTTGCCTTTAATTTGTGTAGCAGGCAAAGAATTGGCTTTAAAAAGATGCTATATGAGAGAGAGAGAGAGAGAGACAGAGAGAGAGAGAGAGGGACAGAGAGAGCACTTTTTTTTTCTCTAGATATAAACTAGTTTGGGATAAAACATTTTGTGGAAGTGTACATTTTAGCAATCTTTGTAAGAATTTGAGACTACAGTTCATAAAAAATTCAGGAGGTGGCAGCCACTTCTGACATTTCACAAGAACCCAGTGAATATTCACATTGGACAAATGATCATTACTGTTAATCCTATAAAACTTTCTGTCCACCTTTAACTGATTTATTTGTTAATAAGGAAGATTTACACAATACCCATGGTGCATTATTAAAGTGTAGGATGAACATGTTTAAGTTGCCAAGTAACAGGATGGCATAAGGCATTTTAAGGCATTGCTGACTACACTTATGATTTCTACCACTATTCTGGAAAACAAAGCTGGTTTAGTTTTTCTGTGACTACTTTGCCATAGCTTCAGGTTATATGACTTTTGTTCAGTAGTTGCACTTAGAATAAATATTTCCTGAATGATCATTTTGGTTTCTAGAATAATTCCTACATTATTGATTCTTAAGATAGATGGGATTTTATTAGCTCACTTTAGAATTTTTGCAGGTATGTGATTAGTAGGTTTACCAGGTATCCATCTTTGTGGCTATTCTATTTTTAAGCACCCACTTGACTTTTAGGTTATATCTCACACTCTCTGGCAGCAAGAAAATGGGAATTAAAATTAACATTAAATTATGCAAAGAAAAACATAATTAAGAAAATGTATAACAATTAAAAAGTTGAAATTTTCATAATGTAGTTCAAGCTAAATAGACAAATGATTGTTTAATTATGTGTTATTTGAGTTACATGCCACACCTTCTCAAGAGACATGACTATTTAAAGCCCAATACAGACCTTGGTACTTCATTATTACACTGTGGGATGGTATAAAAGGAAGTACAATTTTCTTCTTCCTCCTTGCTGCCTCTTTTGTTCTCATTTGAGCTTGGGGATAGAGTGTGGCAAGAATGTGGTCCTTGCTATTCTCAACTCAACATTGCTCCTCTTCTCAAAGATGCCCTCTATGTTGGGGCTTTGGGCTTGGGAAGTATCCATTAAAGAACTGGTTTCATACGAAATCCCCATCATGGCTTCTTCTTTGAGCCCAATCTACCCAGTTCAGTTCCTCAGCCTTCTCATAGTGCTATAGGGCCAGTAGCTTGGCTTTCTGAAGAGGCAGGTAGCTTTCAGCTTTCTTTGGCCTATTCACCTCTTTTCCAACTTTAAAAATTTTGTTTCTCTGTCTGCTCTTATCTCTTCTACTGCTCTCTTTCTTCTTCTGGGATTATGAATTACCTTTATTTAACAAAATTACTGGTATTTTGGATTCCTAAAGGCAGCATGGGAAAATGTATTTGTACATGTGCAATTTGCTTGTTTTTTTGTTTGTTTTGTTTTGTTTTTGGTGGGACTGGAGTTTTAGCTCAGAGCTTTATGCTTGCAAAGCAGGTACTCCACTGCTTTAGCCACCCTTTCAGCCTGTTTTGCTCTGGTTAATTTTTGGAGATGGGGTCTTGTGAACTATTTACCTAAGCTGTCCTTGAACCATGGTCCTCCTGATCTCAGCTAGGATTACAGGCATGAGCCACCAGCACCTAGCTGAATTTGTCACTATTAAACATATGCCGCTGAGACGGTATTTTGAACAAGGGGGAAATAGTCTTTGCAGTCTGGCATGGTGAAGTATGTCTGTAATCTTAGCACTCAGGAGACAGAGGCAGGAAGAATGTGAGTTTCATGCCAGTCTGGAATACATAGCCAGACCCTGTCTGCAGAAACCAAAATTCAAACCAATACCAAAACCAAAACCAAAATAAGTCTTTGCCTTTCTTTCTACAGATTTTCTTCCTTTATTTCCTTCTCACTTATTCCTTGAAAAGACCTATAAGCGTTTCAGTTAGCTGTCAATTCATGTCCATCAAGGCATTAGTTGATAGCAGCATAAAGAATCAGCCTACATAAGGCTACATAAGAATGCTGTATATATTTTTTTCACATTCCAAAAAGCATCATTTCTCTTTGCAGCAAGCAAAATGATGCAGAAACATGTAGAAAAATAGTAGAATTTCTTTTCCTGGGAGCCCAAAAGACCAAAAAGTTTTCAAGACTAGAAAGATAAATAAATCTTGTTGAAATTTCAGGCTGTGCCTGTTGCTTAGAGATGGGAGATCACCTCCATGTGACAGATTAAGGTTCAGGCAAAAGACACTTCCCTTTGAGGCTCAACCAGTTGGGATGATACAAAGCAAAATTCCCCATCATGCATAAATAATTGAGCAAATAAAAAAGAGATCATAAAACGGATCACAATTTTCCTTCCAAAGGCCAAGAGTTTCCCATGAGGATAATTCCTTAAATGATTAACTTAGGTGACATTTCTAAATAGTGTTTATACTCCAAAAGATTAGGAGATAAGAAAAAAAAAACTTTTCAAGATTCCTAAGTAGGAATTTACCTTTAAGAAAACATACATTTTTAAAAGCACTTCATTGAGGACATAAAGACAGGAAGAAAATAACCTGATAGTCAATTATGGGAGATCTCTGAAAACTTACTAAAGTCAGTCTCTTTGGAGTTACTATTTGAGTTAAATGTGCCTTTGTGTTAAACAGTTTTGCTTGCTGAGAAGACCCTGAACCAACATGAGAAATAACTTCTTGAATGTGTTCATAAACCCTTGAAAAATAATTTCTGAGTATATTATTTCTTCATAAAGTAGACAGAAAATGAAACAAATCCCCAAAATCCCAAGGAAAAAATAAGCAGTAATTAAAAATCTATTATTAAACAGTGAGAACAGAAAAATTTATTTTTATGGTTCTATGGCAATAATGGAAGTTTTTTTTTTTTAAAGCTGCATATGTAACAATATTTACTGCTAGCCAGCTTGGTATACAGAACATTCCCAAATGAAAATTTTAGAAATCTCATCCAATATTAAATCTTTAACAAAGAAGCTAACACAGACATGTTCTCAAAACCTCCCTTGGAAAATAACATCATTCAGGCTTTCATCCTGTTTTCCTTTAAAAAAGAAACTTCCTAGGCTAGGTCCTCTTTCTAGGTTTGAGCAAGGGTCAAAGAACAAGTTCACAAAGTGGCCTTGTCCTCCATCTTTGTTCTCTCCTTTTGTTAAATCACCCTCTCTTTTGGACCTCACCCACCATCTCCTTCAGATCAAACACCGTATCTTGAATTAAACTGCAGAGTTCTGATGGAGATGTACTTGAAGTTGATGTAGAAATTGCCAAGCGGTCTGTAACTAACAAGACCATGTTGGGAGATTTAGTATTGCATGATGATGATGATCTGGTTCCTCTACCAAATTTGAATGCAGCAATACAAAAAGGCCATTCCTTGGTTCACCCACCACAAGGATGACCCTCCTGCTCCCGAGAGTGCTGATGATTAAAGAAACATGAACAGACTCTATGCCTGTTTGGGACCAAGAATTCCTGAAACAAAAAACACTTTTGGACTTATTCTTACTGCCATCTACTTGGACATCAAAGATTTGCTTTATGTTATAAGCAATACTGTTGCTGATATGATCAAAAGGAAGACCTCAATATAAAAAAAAAGGCTTTACTAAAGAAAAAGAAGCCCAGGAACACTTGTAAGTGTTCTATAGAGGCAGTGGCATACAGAGAAGTGAAATGCTATTCATACCACTAGCACTGCAAGGATTGCTCCTTACACTGCACTGCCCTGTGTAAATTGTAAATATAGACAAATGCACCAGAAAATCAGTTGTATCAGCTGTATATATTTCTGTGAGTATGTAGTTTGAGTGCTGAGTCCAAATGTATGGCTGAGCTGCTTCTCCTATGGACAAATGTTTCATTTTTTTTTTTAGATTTGAATAAAACTGAACTGTGGGTTCTCTGTAGAAGTAGCGTTTGGTCCTTTCCATTTTTTGCAAAGCCATTCTACCTAGTTTATTGTCTGATTAACTTTGGTAAGGTTTTTAAAAGTTGGAATTATAAATGAAAGAACTCACAAAGCTTTTCTGAAATAGAATTAACAAACTATTGTTATTATTCATCAGTTGCAACTGGAAAAGGTTACTTGAAATAAATGTTCTGAGTGGGATTTTTGTGATGCCTTCCAGCCTCCTAGAGTCAAGCAGGACCATAGGTATTCATCAACCGGTAGGTAGCAGGGCTCTCTCTATTTTTTATTTTTTATTTATTCACATGTGAAACAAAATTAAAATTCTAATTTAGTCACAGTATTTCCAACATTATTTGAGATTTCAATCTTATCAGAAAGTGAAAAATACAAGTAGGCCTGAATGATTTTAGAGAAAACTCTATTAACCTCTTCTCTCAGGAAATATTGAAACATTTTGAGGTTGCTTTGCACTCAGTTTATGCTCCTGCCCTGCAGGCATAGCTATAAACTGAGTCTTTCCAAATTTTCAGTGGAAGGAGGAGGACAGGAGAAGCTTAACATTTCTAACTAAAGGCACAGGAAACTTATCTCATCTGGGTGTATCTGCTATCCTCACAGATGGGATCATGCATAGCTGTTCATCCTTAGCTCCCCTGGGAACTGAGAAAATGTACCTCTGTGTAATCTCTTCATATTAAACAAGTTCCTATACTCCCATGTCTTTTGCTATCACCTTAGTTCTTTTAACCATCTTTGCTGACTTCTTTCTGGTAAGGACATGGCCATTCCATTGTGAAAATAACACACTACTACTGATTTGGGGTATTCTTGGCATTGAAGCATGTCATTAGAAACAGATCTGTTTTCTGGAAGGGTAAAGACTTAGCCTCTGAAATGCAGGAAAAGTTACAAACTTGTACTCATAGGTTAATATGGAAGCCTATTAAGATCCTGCTTTTCTATCCTGCTTTTGGGGTATTTTTTTGGTGACTATAAATGAGTTTGAGCATTAGGAAAATACAGTATCTTCTGGAGCCAATGGTGACTTTCAGCATTGTATCTCTCTGGTCTCTAAGGGACCTTTCTGCTCTGCTACAGTGAAAAGTTAAAGCTGGTTGATGCCAGCCAATGGTGTGCCTTTCTTCCTAGGTGTTTATCCATCAAAGGCCAATTGGTAGCATACATCACCATGTGGGAATGTGTATACTATTGGAATTGACCCTCCCTGCAAGTCAGGAATTTTCTGTCCTCCTTGTCTTAGAAAGGTCATTAATTTTCTACTAGCCTACCACTGTCCCTAACTACCTAATGTTCATATACATTCTCATCTACTTAAATGCTACATTAGAGCACAAAAAGTGTAAAAGAGCAAAATGTCTTTCATAGCATGATTTCTAGACCTGAAAATTATCTTCGTCACATTCTCTTCAATGCTTACCTAGTCCCTCATCCATCACACTGAGATGTTCACAATGTTGAGTCACAGAATCAAGAGTCCGCTCTTGGCTACTTCACTATTTCCCAAAATTCAGCTTCAACTCTTCTTCCTCTAATATACATTCTAAAGGATCCTCCTAGGAAGTTGTTACATCATTTTTTTTACTTCTGAATGGTTTAGAACCATAAGAAATATAAATTACATGGTAAAATATGTGAAATATATAATACAAGACCCAAGAGATGTGGTAGTGACTTCTTGTATTCACATCTAATGTTTAAGAAAATCAATTGAGGTTTTCTGTCTCATTCTGCCTTCCACTTCCACTTCTGTGAAGGTAACATTCTTCATATGATGTTTATCGTTTCTATATACACTTTTTGTTTGTTTGTTTGGTGAGATTAGGGTTTGAACTCAGGGTTTTGAGCTTACAAAGCATGTACTCTACCACTAAACCATGCCTCCAGCCTAGTTTGCTCTGGTTATTTTGGAGAAGGAGTTTTGCAAACTACTTGCCTGGGCTGGCCTCAAACTGTGACCTCCCAAGTAACTAGGATTACAGGCATAAGCCTCCAGCACCTAACCATTTCTATATATTCTTGAATGTTTTCTACATAGGAGTTATTTTTTTCTTATTTCAAATATTTGAATAAATGGTATCATTTTTTTGGTCAGTACTGGAGTTTGAACTCAGGACTTCACTCTTGCTAGGAGCAGACCCTTTAGCACTTTAGCCATAACTACAGCCCTTTTTGTTCTGGTTGTTTTGGAGATAGGGTCTCACTTTTTGCACAGGCTGACTTGGACTGGACTGTGATTCTCCAATTTTAAGCTTTCTTTTTCATTGGAATGACGGGCGTGCCACCATGCCCAGCTATTGGTTGAGATGGGGTCTTGCAAATATTTTGCCTAGGCTGGCAGTGATATCCCTGATCTCAGCCTCCCATGCAGCTAAGATTAAGGCATAAACCACTGGTGCCCAGCAATGGTATCATTTTTAAACTTGCTTTTTTGCCATTATTGTAATTGTGAGAATTATCCAAGTAGGTACAAGTAGCCCATGTTTACATATTTTCATTTCTGTGTGGTATTCTATTTAAGGATCTATCACAATTTATTCATTCTTTTGTTGACATGGAGTTTATGATGTTTTGACTTTTGCTTCTATAAAAATGATACTGAGAATTTTGTTAAAATATATAACTAGAGATGTAATTCCTGGTTAACGTAGAATGCACCTCTACAATAGTCTCAGATATTGCCAAATTGCTCTCTAAAGCGATTGTAACAATTTTCATTTCACATAGTAGAATATAAGAGCTCTGATTGCTCTATTGTCTCGCTAAAATGTAATATAACAAAGGCTAGCCGCTAAAATGAATGTGAGATTGGTGTAGTGGTTTTAAGTAAAAGCATATTATAGCAATGAAACACAGGGAAGGAGGAGAAAACTCAAATGTGCCTCAACAAGAGAATGGATAAACAAAAATTGTAAGCTCATACAGTAGAATACCATTCCACAATAAAATAAGAATGAAGTCCTGATGCATGGGAAATATGAATAAGTTACAAAATGGTGATAGAAATCATCACACTGGTCAGCCCTATTAAGTGTGATGAACTATCTGACAAGGATGTGAAGGAATATTCAGGGTTAACACAAATGATCTGCATAGTTTGAATCTTGGGTGCTGGTTACACAAGTGTTTGCATTTGTCAAAACTCAACAAATTATATATTTTAAGAACTGTACATTTTATGGAGTATAAATTACACATTTGTAGAAAATAGAGAAGAAAGTGAAGTTGGAGGAATCAAAGAAAAATAATTAATTATAAAAATCTATATACTTTTGCACCCCCAATAGCTAGAAAAATTCCTTATGCCACTCCCAGATTGTCTATTTATTATTATTATTTAATATGTTTATCAATACAAAGGGAGCAATTGTGGAGACTTAGGCAGAAAGAATTTGGGGGAGCTGTGGATGAAGAAGGAAGGGAGAATGGTAGCAAATATCATTGCCATGTTGTCTACGATACTGAAGGAGAGTCTCAGGTCTAGAAATGTTAACACATTTTGCTCAGAGTTACAAATATAGACCCTTTTTCCTGCTTTCCAAAAGCAGCAGTACAAATTTAAATTGCCTCCCAGCTTTTCTTGGACATTGTGCTGGTATTTCGCTAAAATGAATTCTCTCTGTGTAGGTAGACCAAGGAGCAGTGTCTCCTGAGATACACTGATATTATGTCCTAAATTATAATTTATTTTTGGTATTCTTAAAGACACGTGGGACAAATTTTAGCTTTTTTAAAAAAAAATAGCCAATATCCAATGGTTAATTTATTTTAAATGAATTATCCTAGAAAAGTGTGGTTTAAAAATAAATAAATAATTGAAAATGATGTGTTTCACACTGGAACTCAAATGTATATGGAATATTAAAGCCTATGGTATCAAAAGCATGTGAAAGCAGCTTTCATTATCTGCTATTGGGGATTCTTGCAATTTGAATGTTTTCATCATTTTGCATTTTGTCTTCAGATTGAGCAAATAGGACATTTAAAGTTGCTTTTTCAATCATGGTTTGTAAATACACTTTGAGGGTTTAGGTAATTGTTATTTCTGAGGAGACAAAGTCAAATTAAAGTTTTTCCATTTCTGTACTTTGTTTTTTTTCACATTTATGTTTAAACTCAAAGAATCATACAAAATGTTAGTTAAGATTTTCTCTGGATCTAGTAAGAATTACCCTGAAAGAAAATTTCAGATTATTTTTTTCCTTCATGTGTCTTTCATTATCTTTAGTTCAACACCATTGTTCTTTATGCTTCCTGCTTTTAACGAGTGGTTCAATATGGGCACAGGATATAAGTAAAGTTTAAAGTAGTCAAAAAAAAAACAACTCATGTCCCTCAAAAGTCCACAGAGTCCAGTCATGTGCTTCTGAGTTATGAGTGCATGAGTGAAGTGTGGGGTCACAGAGAAGCCCCTCTCCACTGCATTGTGCCACATTCCACTGCAAAGAGGAAATGTTTAGATTTTGCTTTGTGAATTGATTCACAATAGAGAAATAGAAGTCACTGTTGTGAACTTTCAAGTGCTTTAACACACTGCTGGTCATTCACAAATCACTGGTGTGAACAGTCAGTCTAGTTCATGCTCTTACTCTTGAGCAAGATAACAAAACCATCTCTGTAAACAACTTGTTTCCACCTCAAATTCCTAATATATATATGACATCACATTGTGCAGAGATCAGACAAGTTAGACATCATCCAAATGAATATATATTTTCTAATTGGCCGGTAGGGATATTAAGACATGAATATAAGTAAATAAGAAAATTCAGGACAAATGCACTTTAAACATTTTCCCAAAAGAATTGAAGACAGGGTCTTAAAGATTGCAGCATTACTCACATTAGCCAAGAGGTGGGAACAATATAAAGGTACACAGACAGATAAATGGATAAGGAAAGTGTAATATTATATACACATCTCATGAAGCATCATTGAACCTTAGAAGAGGTGACAATCTTGTCATACACTACAACATAGATGAACCTTGAGGCCATCATGCTCCAAGAAATAAACCAGTCACAGAGGGTCAAATAGTGTATGGCTCTACTTAACATGAAGTATCTAAAGTAGTTTCATCAAAGCAGAAAGCAGAATGGTGGTTGTCAGGGACTAGGCAGAGGAGGAATAACTTCATTGGGTGTAGAGATTCAATCATGAACAATGAAGAACTTCTAGCTACTAGTGGTATAAAAATGTGCATATTGTTGATAATATTGTAACATACACTTAAGACTTTGTTATTAGTAAGGTAGGTTTCACATTATTTGCTTTTTGCCAAATTAAAAATGCTTAATATATGCAACAAATATGATTTTGTGTTTGGGAGCAGAACAGTCCCTTATTAGTTTTCATGGAGAATTTAGTATATTAAGGAAAGAAGGGGGTTTCTCCAGCTATATTCCCCAGGCAGGATACTCCAAGGCCACCTTCAGTATTCAGGAAGTGGCCATGGATATGCGTGGGTTATGGCCCCCTGGGTGGGATGAACAGTCATGGGAGGAAATAGAAACAGGGAGAGGGAGGAGCTGGGTTCTTTACAGTCAACACCAGACCTCTGGTAGTCGATAGTTGGAGCTGGATGTCCCTTCAGAGTTACCAGAAGATCCTGGAAAGGAGATATGACTCTGAACAAGGAGGGTTTCTAAAAGTAGGGAAGAGACACAGCATTGGAGAAGAGCTCTTTTGTTTGGAAGGAGAATCCATGAGCCAAGTCAGTGGCTACTAGAGGATTTAAAGAAACTGAGACAGGCAAGGCAGGCTATTTTATAGGTTAAAAAGGTTAGAAAGTGAGATGGGAAGAGGGAAGTAGATGAACCAGAAGAGGTGGCAATGTTGCCCTTATAAAAAGAAAAGTCATAAGTTAGAGTCTGGAACTACACCTCTGATTCTGAAAAGAGATTTGATTTTATACTCATGTCCTCATTTAAGATTGTCATATTAGTCTAGAAATGTGATCATCTAGAAATGTCACAAGCATAATTTGTTTTTATTCTTGAAATAAATGTCATTTCATATAAAATCTATTATGGTAGTGAAAATTTCTGTCTTTAAAACTGTGACTGAGCATTTTCCATTGTCACTATAATTATCTATCATCCTTATGTACATTTTACTGTTGTATCACAGGTTCTAAATGAAAAAAATTCTTTACCCTCTAATTTCCTCTTGGAGGTTATAATGACAATTATACATCCTCCTTACTTATACATAATACATGAGTTCTGCAGAAGTAAGTTATTCAAGTATTTCACTTACCTCCTTCATCACCTTTTCAACTGATGTGTAGTGAGGTGAAATTTAATGTACAGATATTTCCTTCCACTTTTATGCCCCAGTTGTAAATCTAGGTTGCATATACACAAAAGGAAATTTAATGGATTTGTGAATTTTTGGAATAAACAGTGTACTCTGGATTGCAGTCTTTTCTCTGCTATTAACTTTGTGTGGGACCTTGGCAAAAGAGTTTTATATCTTTCAGTCTCATTCATTATTTGTAAAGTACAGTTGGGGTTGTATGATTTATAATGACACCTTTCAGGGAATTTGAAACCAGGACAAGACTGCCTAGGAACTGCTATTTCATTGTCTATTGAATGTATCTAAAGTTTTCTTTTACTCACAATTTTCATCTTTAAAACAAACATGAATTTTTCTTTATCCACTATAGCTCAACACACAATAGACTCCTTTACCTGCAAGAGATTTGTTGTACCTATATGCTCTGCAGCTTTGCTACACAGGATCAGAGTTAATCTGCCCTTTCTTGCTTTGTGCCCCGGTTCCTCCTTTGCATAATTACTCTTGTCTATAGGGGCCATTAAAATAAGGGCTACTTGAACAGGAGCACTGTGATACTGTAATAGTCCATCTGATCACCAAGATGGCTACTAAGTGACTACTGAGTGGGTAGTATATGCAGTGTGTGTATGCACCATACAAAGCCAGATTCATGGCCTACGTGAAAAAGGGTGGGTTGACGTGAGTTTCCATCGTACTATTTAGAATGGCAAACAATTAAAATTTCTGAAATTCTCCATTTAATATTTTCAAACCATGGTTGATCACCAGTAACTACAATTGAGGAAAACAAATCCACAGATAAGTTGTGGGAGGGAGGGTGCTAATTTTGCCCTGGTAGTTTTGGTATACAACTAAATTTGAAGCATTATACTTCCTAATAAACTTTATTTATAAAGTTTAATAAACTTTATTGCAGTTCAAAGGTGCAGTAAGATCAATTATGTATGTCTATAAATTCATATGTTGCAGAATTAAATAGTTTGTTTTCCATAATTTGTCAAAAATTTCTAAACAACTTCTATTAACAATTGAGTCAAGACAAATTCAAACTCCCTTTCAGGCCTGTTTCTCTGTTCCTGTCCTGTGTACCAAGTGGAAGAACAGTTTGCATGTTGCCCTGGGAA
Source organism: Castor canadensis (assembly GCF_047511655.1). NCBI lineage: Eukaryota > Metazoa > Chordata > Mammalia > Rodentia > Castoridae > Castor > Castor canadensis. The sequence continues at coordinate 17,183,022 of NC_133390.1, read as the reverse complement.
AAGGGGGAGGGAGCTTGGATCCATGTGTGAATTGTTGTGTGTCCTCAGGAGTTCTATGAGTCTTGTCTAGCTGGCCATAGGCATTGATGACTACTGGGGTGCAGATAGCTGCTCTGGAAGTCATAAACCATGTTGAGGTCTAAGTTTCCTCTCCTGTTTTACTCTGGGGTCTAGTTAACTTTTTCTTTGTGCTCTGTTTTATCGGTGCCAACCTTATTCTGGTCTCTGGACTTCTGGATTCTGTTTCCTCATGATGCATAATTGATGGTATTTAGGCACCAGCAGGACATCTCTTCCATAGCTTCCTAGAGTTGAGGATCCAATGTAGTTTTGATTGCTACCTTTATCTAGGATGTTCTGGGAACCAAATCCAAGTGCTCTGGGGTTCTTCAACTTATCTAGCTGTTTTAAAAATGAGCTTACCCATTACATAATTCTACACATTAATGTCTGATCTTCTATACATTTTTTTCTCTCCCTTTTGTGAACCCCCAGCTCAGACCCAGAAAATCTTCTAAATTTCTATCTGGTAGGAATTACCCTTGCGTCAATTATGACCTCCAACTTTCCCAAGAGGGATTCATCTTCCATTTTCCCTGGAAGCATGCTGGTTATCAATAATAAAGTTACATTGACTAACACTTGAAACATATTATTCCCATTACTAAACTGTGCAAGTTAGTAGCTTCAACAATGAAATACGTATTGCAGAATCCTGCATAAAGAAGTGGGAAAAATGCTTGCCAGGTTCCTTTAAGTCCGATGACAAGGTAGAACACATCAGCGGGTGTTGTTCTGACCCACTTATGGGGTGACCCTGTGAGTTTTCAATGGGGCCCAGAGCATCTTCTTCAGCAGACCCTGCAGGGCAGGCAGCTTTACCACCTGGACCTTTTGAAACAGTAGAATCGATTTGGCTTGAACTTTCTGTAGCTGATTGGATTGTTCTGTGGTTCCTCCAGCAAATACCAGTAGAATTATTGTGAGCCCTCCAGGGTAGCATTTTTCAAACTGTGTGTTGTGACCTATTAGTGAGGTGTGAAATCCATTTAACAGGTCTTGAGCAGCATTTTAAAAATATGAAAGAGACTAGAATAGAAAGAAAAATATCAGCATGCATAGCCTATTGTAAGGGAAACATTTATTAAGATTTTTTTTTTATCTTCTGGGTGTCTTGTACTAGATAACAAGTTGAAACACATTTCTTACGGACTCCTGAAGCTGCATATTTTAAGAATTACTTCTCTAGGATATGTGAACAAAGTTATGCCTCCTTGATCAAGTACCACATTTCCTCTTAAAAAGCAGCTGTTGGCTTGGTACTGGAAACTGGAAGACAGAGATGGGTTCTTGATGAAAACACTAGAAGATCATATTGTCCTTCATAAACTGGGTGTTATCTAATCCACGGACCAATCCAGAGCACATCAATAAATAACAAAGCAAGGTTAATCTGATTCTCAATATATATCTTGCTGCATGGCCTGCCATGTGCCCCACTACCCACAGCTAGAGTCACTGTCACATAGGGAGTTGTATTTCATCTGTTGACTGAGGAAAAATGAAAATGAATAAATTCCAGTTTGTAGAAGTTCCTCCGAAAGTTCTAATGTGGTCTGTATGTAGATGAACAATGTTATTACCCCCACCAGAGGCAATTATGGAGGATGGTGGAGTTTGCCACTGGGCTGTCCATTTTGTCTGAAAGAGTCGATAATCTGAATAAAGATGAACCATCATTTCTTTGGTTTAGCTTGTTGGTCTGGGACTTCAGGATCCAGGACAAAGAGGTTTGGGGAAGAGGTATTTGGTGAGCTTAGAGTATTTATATTTCAAGTGAATGTTACTTCTGAAGAGATGGATTTTAATAATTGGGTAGAAAGGATGGTTTGCTTTGTGGATTCAGTCAGCCTCATTTTCCAACAACCCCAACACTTTCCCCGTGGTAATAAATGAAGTCAATGCAGCATAAATGCCTGGATTTATTAACCTTCTTATGAAAGCTGATCTGACCATTGATGACCCAACTTGCCATCAGTAGACCCAAACATAAGTCTTTGTGGAAGACTCATGTCATTGCTTACTCAGTAGTTAAAATTGAGGCAAGAGAGATATAGGTAAGAATGAAGGTCTGCTCTATGTCCCTGCCTTTGCTCATTGTCACATAAACTGCCTTTGCTCAGCCTCACATAAACCTGAACATTGTAGCAGCCATTTAGCCCCTAGAGAGGAGAAGCAAGAGATTCGTAGGAAAATTAGACACAGAGATATATTCTTCTTAGAGTGCTAAATTTTCTAATCCTGGATTGATGTGATATGGGAATATAAGGCTTTGTTGTTTTAGTCACTTTTTATTGAGTGCATTAGTTTCATGTAACTGCTATAAAACAAATTACCACAGTCTTGATAGCACAAGCAATACATTGTTACTCCTTTATAGTTCTGGAGCTCAGAATTCCAAAATCAGTTTTGCTGTGTTGAAATCAAGGTTATCAGCAGAGTTTTGCCTCCTCCAGATGCTCTAGAGCAGAATCCAATTCTTTGTCTTTTTTAGATTCTAGACCTCTTACATTCCTTAGCTTTTGGTCCCTTCCTTTATCTTTAAAGCCAGAATGTAGCATCTTTTAATCTCTGCTTAACCACATTGCCTTCTGTCTCTGCAGCCACCTCTTCCTCTGCCTCCTTTCATAAGAACACTTGATAATTATAACTTGTGACAACATGGATAATCCATAATAATTATAATTGCTTGTGTCAAAATCCTAAACTGATTAAGTTTAGGATATGATTAATATCCTTAAATGTCAGGACCTGGATATCTTTGAAGCCAGTATTAAACCTACTGTAGTATTAGTTTGGTTTTCATTATTGTGTTGAAATACTTGAAGCTGGGCACTTATTTTTTCCTCACAATTTTGGAGGGAGAAAGTGAAAACAGCATCTCTCTGGCTGTTGCAAGGGGTCCTTTTACTACATCATCTCATGGAAAATGGTACCACAGTGGGGGAGCATGTTTTAGAAAAACAGATCATCTTTCCAAACAGGAAGCCAAAGACATATTCAGAGTCAAGCTCCAACTTTTTACAACTCAGTTTAGAGAGAACTAACTCGGGGTTCCATGTCAACTACCTTACTCCCTTTCAAGGACACATTGACAATGACTTCCCACTAGATTCCAACACTTAAAGGTCCATCACTTCAACACCTCCACAGTGAGAGCCAGACTTCAAACACATGGACACTTGCAGGACAAACCCCCTCTAACTCATGACACTTCCCATATTGGATAGTCCCACTTTCAGGTACAACCTTTATAGCTCATACTCCCTGTAATATGGAGCTGTACAGAGGAGGGTAGTGGTAATTTTCTCAGCTTCAGGTTGATTACTTTGGACTTCTTCAATCATGTAAGGCAATAACTTGTCCTCTCTGACTTATGCTCTCATTCTGAATTTGGATTTTCTATTTCTCACCATGCAACAAATACTTTTTGAAATCTTCATTATTGTACCAGATGCAACATTGGTTTTGATCAAATAAATCATTTTATGGTAAAAAAGGAAGGAAGATGTTCATGAGACTCACTAGTCTTATGTCTTCTGTCAGTTGGAAGCTTGTGCTTTTAGAATTAAAGAAAAGCATTACTGTGGCCTAGTTATAGCCCAGTTGGTAGACTATTTTTGCAGGTCACAGTATGAACCAGAACCTAATGTATAGTGCAGAATCTTCCACAGACAAAGTGTATCAATTTTGAGAGCAGGAGGTAGAAGTGAATGTGGCAGTTCTCATACTTACACATGCATACAAGTGTCATTTCCGTCCCCCAAATCTGAGATACTTTGGATTGGAAATTTTAGGGACTAAGAAATATATGCCTTCATCATGAGACACAATAGTTTTTTCAAATTTAGGCTGGCCATTTAAGGGTTTTCAGCTATTAGAAGAGAGGGAGAGAGACTTGTGATTAATGGATAGTACATACTAGAGGCACAGTTAGAAATTGTGACTGGAACCTGAATTCAAGAGCCCAGTGAAGTGGCATAGTCAATGCAAGTTTGCATCTACATAAGTTAATTATTTACATGTCACTGGTGGGAGTGAGTTGCTTGGTAAACCCCAACTCAGGGCTGTTTGCAATCTGAAAGAACCTTACCATGATTAGACAAAACACTAAGTGCAGATCTTCTGCAGTGAAAACCTAGGGACACTGGAGGAGCCATGGTCACTCAGTATGCTCCAACCTGATGTCTACCCTTATGCATTGATATAAATTTGCCCTTTGAATTTAACAGTCTATGTAATTTTTAAAAATAAAATGTGTCAAAGTTATGGGTTTTGAACATAGCCAATCATCTGCAAGATCACTGGGGTGCTGTGATCATCCAATTATACCTCGATTGATTTAACCACAAAAGTGAATACTGTGCAGTAGGTATATACAAACATACATTGTACTGCAAGTAAAAAATATTGATGGATATTATTATCCTCTTTCACTTTGATAGAGTAAATCACCTCAGAAAACACTACCCCTGCTTTGCTTTATTTTGTTTTTGCTCTCTCTGAAGGCCTGGGAAGGATGCCTGGACTACTGAACACTATTTGCTTCACTGTGCACAATTTTCGTAAGGTATGTTTTTGTGGTTCAGTTTCCATTCAGTATCAGAGTCACTTCGACATAAAAATATTTCACCTAAACTATATTGAGTGGACTTCTGAAAGAACATGTGAAAGTCGTGAAAGTCAGTTCTCCTAAGTATGTCCTTCTGTGGAACCATGTCTTGCTAATGTCACTGAATATAAAGCTTTGAAATGGTGGGTTTAGTTGAGAGGTTCACAGCCTTTAGTGGATCATTAACTGCTTTGGGTGTCCAGGGCTTAGCATGATACATTTACCTTGACAAAATAAAACACAGGTTCACAAAGGAGATCAATAATGTAGAAGTACATGTCAAAATAACAACAATTCAAATTTTGAAATGGTAATACATGTGCTTTCTTAACACACAGAATAATACTCATTAAGAGTGGGCTGAAGTCTGCTGTAACTTCTAATTAGTTGTAAGGATAAATGATACTTTGCAACTGGAACTGGTTTGCTGTGATAGGAAGGCATCTGTAATTTCTTAGTGACACAAAGGAGTACATTGCTTAGACCACAGTACTTTGCTACTAACGTTGGTAGTTTAAAAAAATGCTTATTTTTTTTTGTTGACCTCTAAAACTTATTTAGAGGTTAACAAAAATAAAAAGTTATATTTTTCTCACCCAAGTTTAAAGACCCCTGAGTTTACACACAAATCCTTTGGCTAAAGGAAAATAGATAAATTCAAAGATTCTGGTTGTTATGTGGAGGCAGTTCTTCACAAGAAGATATCCTAATGACATATTTAATGTCACTAATTTGACAGATGCATTCTAACTGTCTTTTTAAAGGTCTGTGTCTATGCTCTTATTTATAGCATTTCATCAAACTGTGTGCATTTCTGGATTCTTTTGATATTTTTCTGTCCCTGAAGTTTACTTTTCAATTATTAGAGCAGAGTTTCCTTTTTTCCTTCCTATTTTCACCATCTGCAGTCTGTCTAAGAAAGATTTTTTTCTTTATTCTTGTACCAGGGAAAAATGGGTGAGATTTGACGCTCAGGCTATACAATTAAACTAAAGAGTTTGGTCCATAATTCATGTGCCCATCAAACACAAACATGAGCTTTTACCAGTGATTATTTTTGCATAATGATATTATTCATTGAATACAACATCACAACATTCATTTATAAAGGTACATTGTATATAAATTTCACTTTTCAGCCATTTTTGGAAGTTTTGAGAATACTTTACAAATTTTGGGGGTTCCACAGTAACTCAAATATATTAAATTTGGTATCAGTCATGCCTTGTGCAAGATCAATTTACTATCTTAGTCCTCTAAAATTAACAATGTGAAAATAAGAGAAAGCACTCAGAAACCTAGAGAGATGTAAATGCAAAAGTTATAGAAGTTCCATAGAAAGATTCTCTGCTGATATGCTGAAGAGAGAAGGAGGTTGTTTAGGAAAAGATTTTTGGCAGATTGTTTAAAAGAAGAGAGGGATGGAAGATTGCAGAGGAAGAACGAAGCTGTATCACAGGATATGGGATACAGAGGGAGACCAAGGTGGTCCTATGAAATGGTGACATTTATGCAGAGGACACACAGGAGGCTGGTATTGATAGTTTTTTAAAACTATTCCAGGAATTGGGGAGAAAGGGATAAAGGAGAATAATGGAGGGGGTGAATTCAAGTACGATATATTTGATACATTGTAAAAACTTTTATAGCTATCACAATGTACCCCCGCCCAGCACAACAATAAAGAAAAAACAGAAAAGGGAAATTAAAAACAGAATTATTAATTTAACAGAATACTCTGTCATTAAATGTATGTATTAAGCTATATAACATTTGATTACTTTTAATTCTTTAATAAAAGTATTGTTATATGTAAATATTCCACATTTAAATGGAGAATAAAATCAAAATTAGATATCAATGTTTGTTTAACATATTTTCATAATTTTTAAAACTGGCTTGTTATTAGGAGCTTCATTTACTCAAATGGCTCTCTATCCATTTAGAATTTTTAGTCATTTGTCAAATTGGTCAAACTGCATTAGAATCGGCTATTTTATGAGCCCCAAATTTTCCATCAAACAAAAGTTCTTTATAAATAAGTAAATTTGGCTCTTCTTAGAAGGTGTATCGTTTGACCTAAAAGTGGTATTCACCTCCAAAAATAATCATGTAATTAATGTACATCTTAGTAAAATGTATTAAAGTTAACTTCTCTAGTTATTGCATAGCTTCACTATAATTGTATTAGTTGCATTACTATCAAACAACAGAAAGAAAAATATATTGAAGAGTTTACGCATATATGAATTTCATACATTCTTCTGTGTTTTTTGTTATTGTTATAGATACAAATTAATTTTAGAACCCTTTTATATAGAATGGATGTGTTATAAAAATTATTTGTTTATTTCATTAGCATCACGCTGATATTCCTGATGCATGGTATAATTGATTTCAAAACAACCTCCGAAATCTCTCACCTAATTATGCACTTAGTCAATGGACCATGAAAACTCCAAAGAGGCTCATTCTAGTTTATTGAGTAAATAGGTATTTATTTATTCATGATGGAATTATGCCAGTCATATGGTTGAAAACTTATTTTAGAATGTTCCCCCCAAAATTAAATACACTTAGATGGTTACAATAAAATGATAATCTTAAAAAATGCAGTTTAAAATTAATGAAATGTTAGTCAGGGTTTGAATACTGAGAGAGAAAATTTAAAAATAATTAAAAATTTTTACTTTTTCTAGGAAAAATCCCTTAAATAACCTAGAAATTAAAAAATTGCAATTGCTCCTTCCATTTCTTTTTCCACTATTATCTTTTATAGAACAAGCATGCATTTTCAAGGTAATAACATCTGGAAGGATAATATAAATATGTTTTTATTAGGAAAAATTATTAAAATTATAATCATTCTCCTTCTAAATTTAATCTTCAAAGAACATGGAAAACCAGAAAGAGACTGCATGCCTCAAGTTGTTGAATCACAGCTGGGCTTCATTTGACCCTTGAAGGGGTTCCTTTGTTAAATTTACACAGTCATGTTTAAATAACTTGCTCCCAAGTTCTCAGAGTGAGGCACACCTAATATGCCTTTAATTTCAGAAGTAGTTTCTCCCAAATTTGTCTTAAATTCTCTAACTCAGCTAGAGCATTACTCCATTTAAATACTGAGCTATCTTTTATGACCATAATGCTCCTTCTAAATGCAATCGAACCTGTGCGAGGGCGGAAGCTAAACAGGATGTGGGGAAAATGAGAATCTGACACTGGGCTTCTCTATTAAAAATAAGATAACATGTAGCATTCCTGTGCCTTGCGAAAGTGATGTTGCTATGGTGACTTCCTTTATGAGTCCCAATGAAATTGATGTTGGCTACATTCGGATTTTAACTCCTGGTAAATTAAGGCTGCTCTGTCTCCAAACCCTTTACTCTGTTGAATATGCATCTCCAGGGCAGCAGAGTAAAACAATCTGTAGGAAGTCGTCTTTTTTCCATAACAAAGTAGAAAACAGGGAAATACTGGCACTTTCAAAGAAAAAGTGCCGTATGACGATTTTCACATCACATAGAGAATATTCAGAAAAACATATTTTTTTGTACTTGTTCTGTACAGGGGAAAAAGAAGAAAAAGCACAAAAAGTTTGAAAATTATTTTTTGTGCTTTACAAATGGATTTCTTAGTGGAAGAACTCTGTAAATAATGTTTAAACATGTTAATTGTATCTCTGTTGCCCTACAAGAAGAGAATACACCAAATTAAACTTGCTCAGTAAGGTTTTATTTGCAGTACTGGTGTTTGGACCTAGGGACTCCTGCTGGCTAGACAGGTGCTCTATTACTAGAGGTCAGCCCCATTTTACTCTGCTATTTTTTTCAAGTAGGGTCTGGCCAGACTGGACCATGATCCTTCTACGTTTGGCCTCCTGCATAGCGGGGACAACAGGCCTGCTCCACCATGCCTTGCATGGTGTTTGTTTTGTTTCTTGGTTGAACTGGGGTTTTGAACTCAGGGCTTCACGCTTCCAGCATTTTATTGGTTGAGGTGGGGTCTTGTTAATTGAGGCCCAAACTGGCCTCAAACAGAAATCCTCCTGACTTCTGACACCAGAGTAGCTAAGATTACAGCCTTGAGCCAGCATACCCAGCCATTCAGTAACATCTTTTAAATAAAACTTACAACAATAACAGATGTCCTATTCTTTGCTGCCATACACAAACACCAACTTCTTTTTTTTAATGTCACTGTAATTCCAGTTATATTATTTGTGAAGGTGAGGTCAAAACTCAAACCCTACTCAAACCAACTCAAAATGAAAACATATTTCTTAAATGTAAAGACGTTACTGGCCATGCTGAGGAGCAGTAAAATAGCTTTCCTTGATTAGGAGTTTTATTATGGTGTCATACTTTGATTTATGAAGTGCTAATTTCTAACTTAATTTCCCTTTATGGGTCATGGCTTGTTTAGTATCAAAATATCACTTTAACCCTTTTCCCCGCAAGCTCTCATTGTGCCTTGAATATGCTTCCTAGAATGATGGCATGTCATGGTTATAATTCACTTCCTTATCTCTGCTTTTCCCAGACTTTGAGGTATTGGGCTGCTGGATCTGTGTTCCCCATCCTTAGTCCCCACCACGCATGTAGCATAGTGCCTGGCAAGTGTTTATTGAACAAGCACAAATCACATCCTGCTAAAGATTTGATGGACTCTTCCCATCCTGTGTTGGAAAGGTGTTGATGAATGACAATTATCCATATCAAATTGGATTATCTATGGCAATTAACCTTGTCTAACTTAAACCCACAGGTTCTTTCCTCATTCATAGAATAAACTTGCTATATGCCAAGTGAGACCAGGGACTGGACAGTATTAATATAGCATCTCAAGTTGTATCTCAATAAGAAATTTCAAAGTAGTTAAAAACTATGTCAAACATATAGACAATATACTTTATTTTTTAATGTACCAAACACACTCGGGGAGATGGAGATGCAAGGACAGGTAACTACTGCTTGTCTTCTGATAAATTAAAATGACTTTAGAAACACTGAGTACACATATATGTAAATGGAAAAATGATACCTGTTCATACTGTTCCAGGAATGGGGGAGAAGGAGATAGATAAAGGAGAATGGTGGAGGGGGTGAATTCAAGTATGATATATTAAATATATTGTAAGAACCTTTGTAAATGCCACAATGTATTCTTTTTTTAAATTATTTTATTATTCATATGTGCATACAAGGTTTGGGTCATTTCTCCCCCCTGCCCCCACCCCCTCCCTTACCACCCACTCCGTCCCCTCCCTCTCCCCCCCCTCAATACCCAGCAGAAACTATTTTGCCCTTATTTCTAATTTTGTTGTAGAGAGAGTATAAGCAATAATAGGAAGGAACAAGGGTTTTTGCTGGTTGAGATAAGGATAGCTATACAGGGCATTGACTCACATTGATTTCCTGTGCGTGGGTGTTACCTTCTAGGTTAATTCTTTTTGATCTAACCTTTTCTCTAGTTCCTGGTCCCCTTTTCCTATTGGCCTCAGTGGCTTTAAGGTATCTGCTTTAGTTTCTCTGCGTTAAGGGCAACAAATGCTGGCTAATTTTTTAGGTGTCTTACCTATCCTCACCCCTCCCTTGTGTGCTCTTGCTTTTATCATGTGCTCAAAGTCCAATCCCATTGTTGTGTTTGCCCTTGATCTAATGTCCACATATGAGGGAGAACTTATGATTTTTGATCTTTTGGGCCAGGCTAACCTCACTCAGAATGATGTTCTCCAATTCCATCCATTTACCAGCGAATGATAACATTTCCTTCTTCTTCATGGCTGCATAAAATTCCATTGTGTATAGATACCACATTTTCTTAATCCATTCGTCAGTGGTGGGGCATCTTGGCTGTTTCCATAACTTGGCTATTGTGAATAGTGCCGCAATAAACATGGGTGTGCAGGTGCCTCTAGAGTAACCTGTGTCACAGTCTTTTGGGTATATCCCCAAGAGTGGTATTGCTGGATCATATGGTAGATCAATGTTTAGCTTTTTAAGTAACCTCCAAATTTTTTTCCAGAGTGGTTGTACTAGTTTACATTCCCACCAACAGTGTAAGAGGGTTCCTTTTTCCCCACATCCTCACCAACACCTGTTGTTGGTGGTGTTGCTAATGATGGCTATTCTAACAGGGGTGAGGTGGACTCTTAGTGTGGTTTTAATTTGCATTTCCTTTATTGCTAGAGATGGTGAGCATTTTTTCATGTGTGTTTTGGCCATTTGAATTTCTTCTTTTGAGAAAGTTCTGTTTAGTTCACTTGCCTATTTCTTTATTGGTTCATTAGTTTTGGGAGAATTTAGTTTTTTAAGTTCCCTATATATTCTGGTTATCAGTCCTTTGTCTGATGTGTAGCTGGCAAATATTTTCTCCCAATCTGTGGGTGTTCTGTTCAGTGTAGAGACCATTTCTTCTGATGAACAGAAGCTTTTTAGTTTTATAAGGTCCCATTTATCTATGCTACCTCTTAGTTGCTGTGCTGCTGGGGTTTCATTGAAAAAGTTTTTACCTATACCTACTAATCCCAGAGTATTTCCTACTCTTTCCTGTATCAACTTTAGAGTTTGCCACAATGTATTCTTCATCCACTTTAATGTGTATTTCTTCTCAGCATACCTTCTTCCCAAACATTCACTCAAATCTTGTTCTTTTCCCCCTAATTCTGAAATGTCTTTGTTAATTATGGTACCCATTTTTCTGTGGCTTTTTAAAAAAATACTGAATATATGCTGATGTCCTCAAAATCTGCTGCTATTTGAATTATTCTGCACTTCTAAAACTTACCCATTGACTTCTTTGCCCAGATCTCTTTCTTCTCTCTCTCTTCACTCCCTCTGTCCATCCCTCCCTTCCTCTCCTTCTACCTTTCTCTCTCCCTCCCTCTTTCCCTCTCTCTGTGTCTCCCTCCTTCCCCTCTCTCCCCCATCCTCTCTCTCTCTCTCTCTCTCTCTCTCTCTCCCTCTCTCTCTCTCTCTCTCTCTCTCTCTCTCTCTCTTCCTCTTAGTCTCTCTCTCTCCTTTAGGAAACCATCTATGCACCCAAGCATGTCATCATGTGTGTCATGGTCCTTTCCCTACACACTTAGCTTCTCAAACATTTCTGGGATCTTGCCCTTACTCATGGTCCCTCCTCCTCGAATATCTCTGTCTCTTACTTGAACTTTTATAAAAACTCCTTAATTGGTCTCCAATTTTCCAGATTTGACTTTTTTGAAATCCATCTATACACCAGAAAAAAAGATCCAAATTAAACCTAACCTTTAGAAAAAGATCCATCAGATGCTCATTTTTTACATAACTTCCTGTGGTCCAGTCCTTGGCATCTCAAGAGCTTTGTTTTCTTAACTTGGGCCTGGTGTTTTACTCCTGGCACTTGTTACCCAACTAATGAATTTATATTTCAGACATACATGCTTAACTGGAAGACCTTTTCCAGTTTAAAAAAATTTTCAACTTTTATTATTCATCTTGTTCAATACTCAGCTAAGGCATTGTGTTGTTTCTGAAATTCTTTGTCTGTTGTACTGTTGGATTAAGTTCCCTCCTCTGGGGTGGAAGGGTAAGAAATATAAGGAGTGAATTCAAGTGTGATATATTGTAAGAACTTTTGTGAATGCCACAATGGACCGCCATCCAGAACAACAATAATTTTTTTTAAAAGAATGAAATTCTCTTTGACATTAAAAAAAAAGAAAGTACTATAGATGGGATGAATTTGGTCACAGTACATTATTTGCATGAATGTAAATATTACAATGAAACCCCTTTGAACAATTAATTTGTGCTAGCAATTTTTTAAAGTTTCCCTCCTCTTCGGAATTCCAGTAGGTTATCATTGATTGCATATATAATAATTATTTATATTGTTTCTTACCTACTAGACATTGACTGAATTTGTTGAGGATCCAAACTATTTCTTATTTAACTATCGTTAATGCCTAATACACAGTCAGAGTCAAGTAAATTTTATTAACTGAACTGGGTTTAAGACAGGAAAAACATTTGCATAATATTTATCATTGTGAGTTAGTGTTTTGTGCAAGCCCTAATGAAAAGACTACCATATTTTCAGCATTTAATACTGCTTTCTACTCTGCTAGATGTCACACATAAACTTTTAAGCCCACCATAAACTTTGGAGAGGTAGTCATCTTACCTAACATCTTAAAAATGGAAGAAAATGTGTGTAATATCACCCACCCAAGGAGGAGCAGATTTGAGTTCTTATACTGCCTCAAATAGGGTAAGAACAATTTGTGCTCAAGCATTAAACTAAGTTAGGCAGCTTCTAGGATGGGTGTATGCTTGTGTGTGGCTCGGTGTGCCTGTGTGTGTGTGTGTGTGTACGTATGTGTGTGCATGGCTTGGTGTGCATTGTGCATGTGTGCATGTGTTGCTCGGTGTACATGTGCAAGGATGTGTGCATGTGTGTGTCTCTGTGTGCACATGCATGGGTGTGTGCATGTGTGTGGCTCGGTGTGCATGTGCGTGGGTGTATGTGTGTGGCTTGTATGCATGTGCGTGTGTGTGGCTCAGTGTGCGTGTGCGTGTTGTGGTAGTGGTGCTTCTTCTTCTACTTGTTTACTTAAGAGTTTGGAAATGAAAATGCATCATCCTTCCTCTAAAGGTGAGCTTTATTAAGTATTGCTAATAATGTGCAGTAAAGTGGTCAGAAAGGATCATGCAAAACACCAAATTAAATTGGCATGTGGGTCTGTGCTCATTTAGACAACTTGCACATACTTATCCTCCCATGGAAGTGGGCTGCAATGACCTTGGATTAATGACTTTTTATGACTATTAAATCCATATGCCAAAAAATGTCTCTGACCGTTTTGAAACCTATAAACACTGGGAAAATAAAGAAGACACAGTATCAAATATCCTGCTCTTTCTGTCTTAATAAACGTTTTAATTTTTGTGCTGTATCTGAAGGATAACATATAATAAGTAAAACTAATCATTGTTTGGTATGCTACTCTTTGAAAAGGCATTTGAAAGCTAACCATGGCCTTACCTGTTGAAAATAACAAACATTTTCTGTAATGTATTTTTCTTATCAATTTTGCATTTATTTTCTGCACAATTGTGCTATTGCACATGAAATCATGCAGAAATCGTTATGGAGGCAGACAGAATGGTAATGACATAGAAAGGATTCAGGTCACTGTTAAAAAAATATTAGCAGCAAGTATTCAACTGAATGCCAAATATTGCTAATGCTCTATGTTTATGGACTTTGATTTTTAAGACTTCAAAATAAGATTGGAAAATAGGATGAAAGCATGTGAAAATTTTCCCTCTACTTCAGTTTTAGAGGTAAGTTAGCAGTCCAGGTTTTTGGTTAGTAGCTTCCCATTTGGCCACACTTTTACAGCATATCCTTAAGATGTTTATGTCACAAGCATTAATGTGGGCTGCTGGAGTGGCTCAGCTGGTAAGAACACAAGCCTAACAAACATGAAGCCCTGAGATCAAACCCCACGCTGCCCCCCCACCAAAAGTATTCTGAGTGACAAAGCTATGTAAGAATGGAATTGCATTTTGACAACTGTGTTGATCTGTATAGGTTAGGTTCATTTTTAAAAGTCCTATTTTATATAACTGTATTCTTTGAACATGACACAATTTCCTTGTTCACCTACTGGTGAAACATTTATTTTTGGTTTCTGTGCTAGAAACAAGAATGTACAAACAGTCTTGTAATCTGGTAGGTATTTCTTTATGCACAGGCGTCACAGTTCTTCTAGGTAATAAATCTACAAGTAAAATTACTTGATCACAGGGTAGGGTATATTTGTGTTAAATGTTACAGGGTATTGCCAAATTGCTTTCCAGGTTGGCAGACACTATTGGCACCCCCATGAACACTGTGTAAGAATTCCTGTTGCTCCAGTTTTGCCAATGACTGTAATGATCAGTTTTCTGAACAGTTCAGGTTAAATGTTTTCTTTTTGTTCAAAAATGTATTTCTCAATTTCATGAGGTTGAGTATGTTTTTAAATGCATATTTTATGATGACACTATTTGGAATCATCTTTCATATCTATTTATTACTATATTAGAGTCTACTATCTATTTTATTGGGTTGTTTGAACATTTCATATCTATTCAATTTTTATTCCTCTATATATTTTGATAACTTTATTAATTAAATACACTGAAAATATCAGGGGCTTCAATTTTACTTTTCATTTTTCATTTATTATTTTTTGGGGGGAGTGTGTATATGACTTTATTTTTTTCTTTATTCATATGTGCATACATTGTTTAATGATTCAATTTTACTTTTTAAAATGATGTCTTTTGATATGTAAAAGCTCTGATACAATCTAAGTTAACTCTTTATGGTTCATAATTTGTCATTTTCTTCTAAAATAAAAATACATATCAGGAAGGTAAAACAGGTCCTGTCTGGGGGGTAGGTACCAGTGGGACAGGAGAGGATATGGGGAAAAGAGTGTGGGAGGGTGAATGTGATGGAAATATTATGTACACATGTATGTAAATGGAAAAATGAGACCTATAAGAATGGGGGAAGGGGGTATAAAGGAGAATAATGGAGAGGATGATATGTTGTAAGTACAACAATAATACAATAATTTAAAAAACCCAAAACCTCTCAAAATGCTAGCACCATATAATAATCTCATCATTTCTACCTTATTTTTAGTTTAATGCCACTTCTGGTTTATATCAAGTTACAATGTTTATGCTGTCCTCTTTTTTTTCTGGGATCTCTATTTTGTGCAATTGTTCTGTTTGTTTATTTCTTTGCCATCTTTGAACTGCCTTTATTATTAGTTTTTCATGAGCCTTGATATCCTGTAGGGCAACACCTCCTCCATCAGTCAAAATTATTATTCCTTCCAAATAGTCTTTAATATATATGAACTTTTGCTCTTCTAAATGTATTTTAAAATCAGTTTGTTAACTTCATCTAAAACCCTATTAGAAAGAATTTTTATTGCAATTATATTCAGTTTATTTGGAATTTACTGACTTGACATCTTCATCATACCATACCTTATCCATAACTGCATGTTTCCATTTAATTTATAAAATTTTGAACTGTTTTCAATAAACCTTTATAGTATTTTCTATGCAATTTTGCAGAATTTTGCATACTTAACCAAGAATCATTATTTTGTTACAATTATTAAAGTCTCTTTTTAAAATAAAATTTTATATTATGCATAACTAGTAAAACAAATGATTGCCATGTTAGATTCTTATCTTCAGAAAACTCATTACTTCTCACCTGTAACTAAAATATTTTCTTTTTGTCTTAGATTTTCTGTGTTCATAATCCTTTTATCTGTAAGACTGATTTCTTTACACGTAACTCTTATCTCTTCATGTTGCCCTACTGCCCTAGTGGACAATGGTAAAATGTAATTCATAAATAGTAGAACGTTCCAAGTGTTCAGTCATATTTAGTATGTGTTCTTTTTTAAGAGTCACTGCAATTCTTTATGGTTTTCGAATTTATTGTGCAGAGCACATTGGCAAGATGGCAGAATAGGAAGTCCCTGACTTTCCTGCTCCCCTGGATGCACCAAATAAACAGCTGTGCCCAGATCAATTCTGTCTAGAGAAATTCAGAAACTACCTAAGTGACACCTACATACCTTGCACTAAGAAAATATTAAAATGGGTAGGAAAACTGAGACATGTTGATGCCACAAACCTTACTCCAGCACAGCACCTTAGAGTTGAGAGGGAACTCTTAACTCCTCGCTTCTCTCTGAGCATTGCAGGATTTTGACAATCCCTGCATCTCCCCAACTTTTACAGCTCTCATTTGAGGGACTGGTTCCTTCATCACCTAGCTGTAGGGGCTGATGATGCTTGGCGTCTGTGAATCCCCTGGAACAACAAGGACAGATATGAGGTTTTATTGAGAAACAAAAACATCAAGCACCCAGTTTCTCACTGGAAGTGGATTGTATATCTAATGTCCAGACTTTCTTAGCTGCTGCCATGGGTCAGGACTTTAATTAGTCTACGTCTGAGAGCTGATGGAGCAGCCAATTGCCTTACCAGGAGACTTTCAGCAGAAAGGAGAGAAGAGAGTGGGATTAGTTTTTTAAAACCCTGCCAACCAGGAATACTATATCCAGCTAACTTGTCCTTCAAAAATGAAGGGAGATAACGACATTCATAGAAAAAGAAAAGCTAAAGGAATTTATCCCTGCTACACTTGCCTTATAAACAAATGATCGAGTACTCCAAGTTGAAATGAGAAGACATTAAACAGCAAGAGAGCATAATAAAGTAGGAAACTTAGCAAATGAAAATACACAGTTAAAAAAACACAAGTATTGTATTGCTCTCACTTTTGCTTCTACTATAAAAGTTAAAGGATAAAAGTATTAAAAACAGCTTCAACTAAAGTTTGTTAATGAGCATATATAATAATATATAACAATATAAATAGATGTAAGTTTGGACATCAAATCATATAACATGGAGGGAGAAAAGATAATAGTAGAGAGTTTTTGTATGTAAGTGAAGCTAAATTGTTACCAGCTTAAAGTAGACTATAATAACTGTAATATAGTTTGCATAAGCGCCTGAATAACCACAAATAAAATTCTTATAGAAATCACCCAAAAGAAAAGTAGAAAGGAATAAAAACATAAAAAACTCACAAAGACAGCAAATGAACTACATGACAAACAAAAAACACTTGGCAAAATGACTATTATGAATACTTCCCTATCAATAATTATTTTAAATTTACATGAAATAAACTCCTCAATAAAAAGATACAGAATTACCCAGTGGATCGACAAAACCAAGATTCCCATTCAATGAATGCTGTCTACAAAGAAACAGAATTTTTGGTCTATATTCATAGAGGATGTGGATCTACAATTTTCTTACAGTACCTTGGTCCGATTTTGATATTGAGTAATGCTGGTTTCCTAAAACAGAGGGAAAGATTTCTCCTTTTCTACTGGGGTAGTTTGTGTAAAATTGGTATTATTTCTTCATTAAGTGTTTGACAACATTTACTAACAAAGCCATCTAACCTGGGGTTTTATTGTAGGAAGGTTTTTAACTACAAATTCAATTCCTCTAATAGATATGATAGTCACTTAACTGTATACCTTAATGTGAGCTTTGGTAGTTTTGTCTTTTGGGGAAATAGTTCATCTAACTTATGCTGCCTAATTTACTTGCATATTATCATTCATAATATTTCTTTACTATCTTTTTAATGTCTATAGCCTTTGCACTGATGGCACATATCTTATCACTGGTATTTGTAGCCAGTGTCTTCTCTCTTTTTTTTCTTGATCATTCTGTTGGCAGTTTATCAATTTTATTGATGTGCTCAAAGAAGCAGCAGTTGGTTTTGCTGACTTTTCTTTTATTTTTCTGGTCCTTATGTCATTCATTTCTGCTCTAATCTTTATTATTTTCTTTCTTCTGTTTACTTTAATCTTTTCTAGGTAGAAGTTGAGGTCATAATTTTGCACATGGCTTTTTTTTTTTGGCAGTACTACAGCTTGGGTTTGAACTCAGGGTCTCACACTTGCAAGGAAAGAGCTCTGCCATTCAAGTTACATCCTCAGTCCTTTTTACTTTTACTTTATTTTTCAGATAGAATCTTGCTTTTCTTGCCAGGGCTGGTCTTGAATAGTGATCCTCCTACCTCTGCCTCCCAATACTCATTTCTAACATGATGTTTACGGCTATAAATCTGTCAACTGCTTTCGTGGCATTCCACAAGTTTTTGTTGTAGTAAGTATCATCTTTATTTGGTTCAAATAAATGGTTCAACACATTTAGAAATGTGTTGTTTAGTGTTCGGATATTTGATGATTTTCTAGATATATTTCTGCTGTCAATTTCTAATATTTCATTGTATAGTAACACTTCTGTTATGGTTTATAGACAATACTTCATTTGACTTGAGTCATGTCCAAATCACTGAGACTATTTTAGGATCAGAATATGATCTTAGTAAGTGGTCTGTGCATATTTGAAAAGAATGGACCTAAAGAAGAGTATTTAAATTTCCAACTGTAATTATGTGTCTGTTTCTCTTAGCAAGTGCAACCCAACAGCTTCATGTTTTTGAAGCTCTGTTGTTTGCTGTGTGAGAGAGATTGTTATTTCATCTGGATATTAACTCCTTTTTCTTTATGAAATAACCCTTTTCATCTCTGGTAATACTCTTTGCTCTAAAACCCACTTAAGATGGTTATTCCAGCCTTTTTTTTACTAATGAAGTATGTTATACTCGTTTCCATCTTTTTAAAAATGTGGGATGCATTATAATTTAAGTGTGTTCCTTGTAGGCAGTATATATTTGCTTTTTGAGTTTTTAGTTCTAATCTGACAGTTTCTGCTTTTAATAAGCATATTCAGATCATTTATTTTTAATATGATTACTGGCATGGTTGGGTTTAAACTGTCGTTTTAGTATTTATTTTCCACTCTGCAGCTTATTTATGTTCTCTTTTCCCCATTTCTGTCTGCTTTTGGATCAGTTGAACATTTTTATGATTCTATTTTTTCTTCTTGTAGATTAGCTATAACTCTTTCTTTTGTTACTTTATTGCTTACTTTAACATTTATCATATATATTTTTAGCTTATTGGTACCTCCAAGTGATATTCTACTACCTCCCATGTAGCATAAGAACTTACAATGGTATGCTTCTAGTTCCCCTATCCTGGTCTTTAGCTTTTGTTGCTGTACATTTTATTTATTCATGTGTTATAAATTACATAGTGCATTTTTATTATGGTTGTACTCTCCACTTCGGATTGTAACTTTCTGTATTTTACTATTAGACTTAACTTGTTACAAATATATTTCAAGGCCATTAAACAATCCTTAACTTTTTGCCTGATTAACTTATCAATAATTAAAAGAAGTGTCAAAATATCCCACTATAATATTCGATCTATTTTTTCTAATAATTTTGTGATTATTCCCACCACATACTTTATTCTTTGAGGCTATGTTATTAAGAATGTGTACATTTGGATTTTTTTGCTATTGCTGTTTGTGTACTAACTAAGCTTTTAGTCATTATGCAGTGATTCATTTTATTTGTGGTTATGCTTTTTTGTTGCTTTTGACTTAAAGTTTATTTTGTTATTAGTATAGCTAAAATGGATTTTTTTCATTAGTGTTTGCCTATATATCAGTTTACTTTTATTTTTGTGTTTTATGCTTGGATGTGTCTCTTTAATCTAGTTTGAGAATCTTTCTGAAGCATTGAATCTTCTTACAATGAATGTAGTCATAATAGACAATACTGGGATTAAAATTGAAAAGAAATATCTCAAATAAACAACCTAAATTTATGCTTCAAGGTAGTAGAAGACTACCATGAACAATTGTATGCCAATGAACTGGATAACCTAGACCAAATTTATACCTTCTTAGAATGATAAAACCTACAAAAGTAGAATCAAGATGAAATAAGAAATGTTCACAGGCTATTAACAAATATGAAGATTTAAGTAACTATTAAAATGTGCCCAACAGAATAAAAACCCAGGACCAGATGGTTTCATAGTTGAATTCTACAAAACATTCAACAAAGAGTTAATACAAATTCTTTAAAAAAAATGAAGTACAGAGAATAATCCAAAATCATTTTACAAAGCTAGCACTGCTGTGTTACCAAAGCTGGACAAAGACACAGCGAGGAAAAAAATGCTCCAGGCTGATATCCTGATGAACGGAGATGCAAAAATCCTCAATAAAATTCTAGCAAACTGAGTCTAGCAACACAGAATGAGAGATAAACCCCACATGATCATCTCAGATACAGAAAGCATATTTATAAATTTCAGCCTTTGCAATAAAAATTATCAACAGAATAGACATCTAAGGAAACTTTCTCAACACAATCACGGTCATTTATGAAAAACCCACAGCTGGCATCATAATAAATGGGGGAAAACTGAAAGAATGTCCACTCTGGCCATTTCTATTCAACATCTTGCTGGAAGTTCTAATAAGTACAATCAGACAAGAAAAACAGTCAAGTAATATCCAAATCTGAAAGGAAGAATGAGATTAACTCTATTTGTTAATGATATTATTACATTATCTTATATGTAGAAAACCCTAAAGATGCCACCAAATAAATAAACTGCTAGGTTAGGACTGGGGATGTAGCTCAGTGGTAGAGCACTTGATACCATGTACAAGGATCTGGGTTTGACCCCTCGCATCACAAAATAAATAAACAAAGAGCAAGAAACTGTTAGAACTAATAAATGAATCCACTAATGGCTCAGAGGGAAATGCAGTATATAAAAATCAATTTATATATCTTTACACTACTAACAATTCAAAACAGAAATCAATAAATGAATCCCATTAAATTTAATCCCATGTATGACAGTATCAAAAAGAATAAAATGCTTAGGAATAAATTTAACCATGAAGGTATAAGATATGTACAATGAAAAAAAAAAACATTGGTGGAATAAGTTGAAGAAATAATTACATCTTAAACCCCTCATACTTATGTATTGGTAACAATACTGTTAAAATGACCATTTAAAAATGTCCATCTTATGTTCCTATAAAAATACCTGAGGATGAGTAACTCATAAAGTAAAGAGATTATTTTTCTCATGATCCTGGTGGCTGGAGGATTCACACATTATGGTGCCATTATGGTGAGGGCTGCGTCACAACATGGCAGAGAAGTGGGAAGGAAGGCAGTTGCATGAAGAGATACGTGTGAGCAAAGATGCCAGAGGTCAGAAAGGGGCAGAGTCACTCTTTTTATAGCAACCTGCTATCGCAGGAACTAATCCACTCCTTCCAGACCTGGCAGACTCCCAGAAGACACCTTTAATATATTCAAGATCTTATCATTCACAACAGCACAGATTAACCTGGAAGACCTTATGCTAACATACAGAAAGACAACATTGCATGATCTTATTTATACGTAGAATCTAAAATAAAATGAGGGCTGTCAGGAGAAGGGAGAGATTAGGAGATAGGAAAAGTCTCGTCAAAAATACTTAGTGTAGATATTTGATGTATAACATGAGAACTAAAGTTAATAATAATACATAAAATACTGGAAATTCAATGAAGAGATTTCAGGTGCTCTTAACACTCACACAAAGGTAACTGTGAAATAGATATGTTTGTAATCATTTCACATTATATTATAAAATATCACATCATACATCCTTAACATATACAAGAAAAAAACCTTTCAAATTTGTTAGTATAAAATTGTTCTACATATTAATGAAAAATTCTTAGTCCATTTTTCTACTCTTATGGTGTGAAATATATATTTATGAATTTTTACAATAACTCCAAAAATTACAAAATTTTGTATGTTTGGTTTAAAAAATGAAATTTACTGTGATCTATATCTTTTTGGAGCAATTCAAGTGTCATTAATAGTTTTAAATTGGAAAAATTTTTCACTTTTGTGAAGCTTTCTTCAGCTCTGTATCAGAGAACCATTTCATCTCTAACTTTTAGGATTTTTTTTTTTTTGCTTATTTCTGTTAAGTGTGGAGGTGAAAGTGTTGGGATTATAGTCCAGTTATATTCAGATAGACCACAAGACACTCACATACACATAAATTAAAAGAAATTACTTCACATATGTGTTTGGAAATAAATTTTACAAGATATAAAATGTACGATTTTAAAGAAAAATGCAAACTATCACCATTGAGATAAGAAGAAAATATAACTAAAATAAAGAAAATGAGGTACTTTTGTTAAACAGCTAATATACACAGTAAGAAAATAACAAGACCAAGTAGTTTCACAAGATAATTCTTCCCTAGCATGAAGGAACACATCTTTCTAAATGTTTTTAAACTATTCCAGAACATAGATGAAAAGGAGAGTTGCACAATTCTTTCATATAGCTTTGATTTCTTCATCCTGAAATTTTATTTTCAGCAGTCTTCCTATATGCTTATTATACACACTGATTTGGGAATGCTTTTCATAAAGTATAGATTGTGAAATCTGATGACATAAAGATTTTAGCAAGGCAAAAATTGAGTGCAAATGCAAATAACAAAACAGGGAAATTACTTGCATCAGACTTAATAAAGAAATAGTGATTTTTTAACTCATGAGGAACTCCTAGGAATAAATACTAAAATGATCAACAATTCCATAAATTTTGGCAGAAAATAAGTAAACCAAGAAAGAGACTTATAATGCCTATTAACATTGGTAAATATGTTCCAACTCATAATTTTGAAATGGAATTTTGAAACATCATACTATTTCTTACTTATTACAGTGGATAGATTAAATTGGTTTATGTTACCTAGTGCTATTAGTGAGTGGGGAAAGAAAGGGCATAAATTAGGTTAGGATTTTTGTAATACAACTTGGCAAAGTTTTCAATACATAGGATCATTATATTTGATTCAATTATTTTATTACTAGAAAATTATTCTACAGATAGTTTTGTATAGATACATCTAAGATATAGGTACAAAAATGTTCAATCAAGCAATATATGAGTGTTTTTAAAAAGGAAGCAGCCTAAATATCTATTAGTAAGGACCAAATAAATACATTGTGGTATAGCATATTAATAGAATAAAGGCAATCATAAAACGCAGTAAGGTAAATCATAAGTTACTTCAAAAATATTAATGTTGAAAACTGCATCAAATGAAACTGGATATCACCATGTTACATGAAATAAGTCAGACTCAGCAAGACAAATACCATAAGTTTTCTCTCATATGCTGAATTTAGATCTTTAAATATGAACAAATAAAAAGACGTGGACTTAGGTGGAGGACTATTTGGGAAGGATAGTGCCAGGGGGAGGTGTGGAAAGGAACAAGGAGCCTGATGAGGAGTAAATATGCTCAAAGTACATTGTATGTTTAAAATCTCTATGTCTATATAATATGTTGGTATGTTACATGGCAGGAAAAGAAGTGCTAAAATGTAAACAGCAGTTATTACTGAGAAATGAGGTGAGGAATATAGGAAAAACAATTTTCCATATTTTTGAATGAGAGCTTCACAGTTTAGTCTTTATGGTTAAATAAATTACTTTTCTGATTATGTCTTAAACATACTACATGTTTTGAGAGTTAAGGGGAATTTCAGGTGGTTGGGTAAGTCTGGATGGGATGTGCTTCAATTTTAGCAGTCTACACTAGTGTGTCCAGCACTAGTGGGATGTCTAAGGGTGTTTGAGCAAGGAAGTGGTTTGCTCAGTTTTGTGGTGTTACTTTGAGAGAGACCCGTGCTGGCGCTGTGAGACATGGAGCTGTGGATATGAGCTTGTAAAATAATCAGCGGACGTGAAAAGTGGACCAGAACTACGGCACAACTTTGGCCATGGACATGAAGGAATGAATGTTGGTGTGACTATAAGAAATAAGCGCATATCACTAAAAGAATGTGATTGAATGGACCTTACACCACACGGCGCTTTCAAAGAGAAGCTCATTATTTTGTACAATTAGTATTTGCTAACAAAAAGTTAAAATTGAAAAAGAACTGTTTTCCAAAGCTGGAGCCCTCTTGATTAAAAAAAAAAAAAAAAAAGGAATTGACCTAGAAAAACTGAACAGAGGCCAGAATAAATTTCATGGAATTAATTTTGCTAAGATGTAGAACTTGTAAGAAGTTTTCATTTGTGTATTTTTCTTTAGTCATAAAAACTCAGTAAGCATGACTCATATTTCTTCTTTTCATATTTGCTTTCTCTTGGTATCTGTTTTCAAAAGATTTCTATCTTACAGGACTTGTTATACTATCAAGGTGGTTAGAAATTTTAATATCACAAAAATGGGAGCAAGGAATAAGAACTTTTTGTCATTTATCAGAGGTTGATAGGGTTGAAATGATTTACCTTACTCTGTTTTGCTTACCTTCTAAAATAATCTCTTGGAATAACAAAAGTACGATAATAACAAGATAAATGGTTCTTTTTTCCTTTTACGTTTATTAAACATTCAGTTCATAGAAAGTCAGTGGACCAGTTAAATTAACAATTCTTATCTTGTGATTTTAGTCTAGCATGAAGGAAGCAGCTTTACTTTGGAAGGGTGCTATCAACAGAAATGATTGTTTTGTTCATATTTGGCAATTTCCCTGTAGTATGTTTTAACCAAAGGATAAAGTTATTGCTTTTGGAAAAACAAAAAGGAAAAGAGGGTCTCATATCATACAATGGATGCTGAATCATTCCTTTACTTACACACACACACACACACACACACACACACACACACGAATAAAAAAATAGAAGAAAGTACAATAAAATTAACTATATCGAAATAGTTAAAACAAGTTTAAAGTAAGAACACAAGAAAATGCACACTATGCACCACTTATTTTGCATTAAATGATGCCACAGCTTTGTAAAGCAAAGAGGATCATACAACAGAGTCACTGTTTTCATGTAATTCTCTTTTAGGCATCTTTTCTGCCAACTTCATTATAGTTTATTTGACCAACATTGTATAGTCTATGATGTACAAGATGCGTCGATGTATGTATTCATCGTGAGATGAATAAATTAAGCTGGGGCTGGGATGTAGCTCGGTGGCACAGTGCTTGCCTAGCATGCATGAGGCCCTGGGTTCGATCCCAGCACCAAAAAAGACAAAAAAAAAAAATTAAGCTAGCCAATGTATATGTGACTTCACAAACTTATCATTTATTTGTGATTAGAACATTTTAGGGAAACTACCGTCAGTAGTTTTTCAGTATACAATATATTATTATTAACTATATTCACTTTGCTGCACCAGAAATTATTCATCCAATCTAAACAACATACTCTTTGATCAAAACCTCCATATCTTCTCTCCCTTGCCTCTGGCAATCTATTCTACTCTCTGTCTCTATGTATGCAACAATTTTGTATTCCCACATATCAGAAAGAGTATGCTGTATTTATCATTCTCTACCTGCCTTATTTCCCTTAGTGTAACATCCTCTGGGTTCACCCATGTTGTGGCAAATGACAGGCTAGTATTTCATTGCAAATAGCCACCACATTTACTCCACCCATTCATCCATCCAGGGACCCTTAGGTTGTTTCCATATCTTAGCTATTGTGAGTAATACTGCAATGAACATAAGAGTGCAGATACCTATTTCACATA
Source organism: Castor canadensis (assembly GCF_047511655.1). Lineage (NCBI taxonomy): Eukaryota > Metazoa > Chordata > Mammalia > Rodentia > Castoridae > Castor > Castor canadensis. The sequence goes on along the minus strand of NC_133390.1, from coordinate 17,157,226 downwards.
TTGATTCCATTTTGTTTGGATATATATCAGAAGAGGGATCACTGGATCTTTTTTTTTTAATTTTTGAGGGACTTTTGTATTTTGTTTTATAAAATATATACCATGAAAGCAGGGTTTTGAAAAACCCTACTATTATTGTATTATTGCCCTACACCTGTGTCCAGGGGAATGGGCCTGGATCCACTTCCAAGGGGTTAGTCTGACATGGGAGTTTACTAGGGTGATGAAGTGGACTCTGAAGTCATGGGGCTTGCCTGAACATTAGGTCACCTGTAGCCTAGGGCCATAGGGATAGGCTTGGAGCATGAGGCTAGTCTGACACTGGGGCCAGCCAGAAGTTGGGTCCACTAGGGTGATCTCAATGCATTGGCTCATGGGGGATAGCCCAAAACTGGGGTCTACTGGAGCAGGGCCTGGACCCTGGGTCCACTGTAGCATTGTGTTATGGTGGCTGGAGGGCTAGCCCTCCTAGAGACTGGAGTTACAGGGCCAATTTGGTGCTGGGCAGGCCTGTATCCATATCTATGGTGAGAGGACCAGTTAGGAGCCTGGGTCCACAGGTGCTGGGCTGGTACCTAGGGCTGCAAGAGCCATTATGGAGTCAGGATCTAGAAGTGACAACCTGGTGTCTGGAGCTTTGAGGTCCTCCTGGCTCTGGGGTAGGCCTGAAACCTCTGCCCGTGGGAAATAGCCTGGTGCTGGGTTTTCCTGGAAGCAGGCATGATGCTGGGGTATGTCCATGGCTTATTTTTTCACATTAATGGTGTCTCTCTCCTTGCCTTGTTACCCAGTGTTAGGGGAGGAGTGACAGGTACTGTGAAACTCTCCCTACTCTCTTCAGTGTGCCTTTTCTTATTTCTGAGATGTACCCAAATGCTGTAGCTGGTCACTATGTGCCTTATCTCTTATTTTCATGCATGGATAGTTCAAACTGATCATCCTAAGAAAGGATGAACACTGGAAAATTCTATTCTGAGGTTGCTGATGCCACTTCCTTTTAGAAAAAAAAATTTATGCACTGTGAAAAGCGAAAGTATTAGGGATTAAATTTGACAAATTTTGACTAATGGATGAAAATGATGATGTGGAAAAAAACGTTGTCATAACTCAAAAAATTCTCTTATACCTCCATTTAGGTAACTCCCATAGACAGTCATTGTTTTGATTTCCATCACCCAGAGTTGGTTTTGCCCATTTTTGAAACTCATAAAAATGGATATTTTCATAAAATGTATTTTGTTTTGTGTACCTTTTTTTACGAGATAAGGTTGTTGACATTTATGTTGCCGCATGTGTCATTGCTCATGTTTTTGTTTCAAAGAGTAATGCTATTTGTTTTTCCAACTTGTCTTGTTAGACATTTTAGATTGTTCCTTGTTTGATATGTTATGGATAACATTGCCTTATTCTGCCTTATTCTGGTGTGACTTTTTTGTTTTTTTTTTGGTACTGACATTTGAACTCGGGGACTATACCTTTAGCCATTTCATCAGCTCTTTTTAATGATGGGTTTTTTTTTTTTTTGAGATAGAGTCTTACAAACTGTTTGCCTAGGGTGGCTTCGAACCTTGATCCTCCTGATCTCTGCCCTCTGAGCGGCTAGGATTATAGGTGTGAGCCACTGGTGCCTGAGTGGTGTTAGTCTTTTTACGGACATATATTAATATAAGTTTATATGACTATTTTGTGAGTCTTTAACCAGAAGGAGGTAGAGAATATTGGAAATTTGAGTATCTGCACCATACCAGGAAAAATTATTACCTTCCACTCAAGCAACGCCATGAGGCTCTGTCTTTCCTTTCTTGGTTCAAAGAACAAAAATGATGGAAACTTTGGGAAGTGTTGGGTATGTGGTGATAGTGTCATGGGTGCTTGTTAGGTACAATCTTATCAAATTATATATATTAAATGTGTATCATTATTTAAATATTGATTGTATCTCAATAAAATTGTTAAAAAGAGCCTCTCCTATGCCCAAGATTTCATGGGGGTGCATATACACATTAAATATAAAAATAAATATAAATTAATAGAACATGACTTAAAAAGGTAGCACGTGCTTTGTCAGATGAGGTCCTGAACATCGGGAGACAGTCCTGCAGCCATGGACTCTCGTTGCTATGGCCACTTGTGCCTTCCGATGTATCCCTTCCCTATTACCCTGATCCTCAACGTGAAGGAAATATCAGGCATTTTCTTCTACTTCTTTGCTAGCTGCCCTCATATGCAGCTGCTTCTCTATTATTTAGGAAGGTGATACAGTTTCACTTAAATGTCCTCTAGGTATATTGTTATTCCTTCACTTCTTTGGGAAAGGAAATTACTTGTTAGCTCTTGGGTAAGTCTTTTATTCTAGTCCTAATTAGGTTGTTTCTGTTAGAAATTCTACTAAGTAAATAGCATGTCACTGGTACATTTCTCCCATCTCTGATGCTGATTCTCTTATTTTACAATTTTTAGAACATTTTATTTATATTTTGGGAGGGAATATTTGAGTGTTGGTATTTTGTCATGCTCTTACCCAGATATAATCTTACACAGTGTTCTCTGTTTCAGAACAGGACTAATTCCTTCCCATCACCATCATAGTCACAATGCTTAAAAAAGTGAGCAAATTTATATGTCAGTTACAGTATATGTTCTTTTTTAAGTATTGACACAGTATTGTACTGGGGCTACTTTGTGACATTTACAAAAGTGCTTACAATATATTATAGTTAAATTTACCCCCTCCATCATTCTCCTTTATCCCTTCTCTCGCATTCCTGGAATAGTTTCAACAGGTCTCATTTTTCTACATGAAAAATGTATAAATTCATACATGAGTACAAAATCATACATGAGTACATAATTTCTACCATATTCACCTTCCTGCACCCTTTCCTTTATCCTCTCCCCTCCTTTTGGTACCAATCCCCAGACAGGAACTGATTTATGTTCTAGTCCTCCGTTTTTTGAGAAAAAAGATTTTTGTTTAAGATACCTGGTTGAGGGAGGGGCAAACAATGTATACACATGTGAGTAAATGTAAAAATGATAAAATAAAAAAGAAATTAGAAGACATCTATACAAAGAACTTCATTGTGACATTTATATATGTATATAAATATATATTTGTTTTGTGTACCAAATTGGCTCATCCTCTCCATTTTTCTCCATTTCTCTTAAGGCTTGGCTAAGTCATCTGAAGAATGGGACTGAGGGCTAAAAGAAAATGTGAGTCAGTTATCTGTGGCATTTGTGGTAACAGTCTTCTTAGTTGGATTTTATTTTAATACTCCCTTGACCTTCTGAGGGGTCATTCACTAACATTCCAGGAAGACCAAGATACACATTAATTCTACTAGGAACCACAATCTAGACTCAAGCATTTAATTACCCCATTCTGTTACGTGACTATTGTTTCTAAAATTAATATTCTGTTCTTTCTTCTGGAATTATAGACTGTGAAACTATTTTCAAGTGACTGAAATTTATGTAGTTTAGTTTCTTGGGCCTAAATGCTATTTACTTTTGGTGAACATGGTATGTGCTTAGTTAACATACATTTCCTTGGTATCTGTGAGGTCAAGAAACCTTTTGTATTTTCATTGGTCATTTGAGAAGTCTTTTTTCTCATTTATTTCTTATTTTATCAATAATCCTTAAATTACTGATTTTAAAGTTTCAAAAATGTATTCTAGAGATAAGCTTTTGGTGATTGTAGATATTAACAAATTCCTTGATTTGTATTTCTACTCTATTAATGATACGTTTTGTTTAAAATTTGTTCCTCATTTCAGTGTAGTCCATATTAATTGACCTTTAATGTTAGTGCCGCCTTGGGAAGAAGTCTTTGCCAGACCCAAGAAAAATATTTCCTTGTTTTAACTAGAAAGTTTCTGTTTTACCTTTTATACTTATATTTGCAATTTGTCTGTTATTGATTTTTGTGTGCAGTTCAGTGGCAAGGATTTTTTTCTTTCCCTGTAGATAGTCAAATGATCGAGTACAATTTATTAAAATGACAGCATTTTCCTCAATGCTCTTTAATTTTGTCTTTGTCATATTAAAGTGCCCATGTTATGTGAGTCTGTTTCTGGGTATTTATTTATTTAAATTTTTATTAGCATAAATTAATTGTACAAAGTGGTCAAAACATTTTATTCAAAATGTATTTTAATCAGATTTACTCTATCCATATTACTCTTTCTTAACCACACTCCTTCCTTCCCCTTCCTTTCAGCAGCTGTTGGAGGGTTTCACTGTGCTATTTTCATACATATATGATGTAATTCTATCATATTTACCCATCATCATCTTTTTCTTTTCTCTTTCTCCCACCCATTGGTTTCCTCATGACCCCAAATAGCCTCCCTTTTCCAATCGTGTCATATTATTATATTTTAGGTGTAGATCCTACATGTGAGCAAAATTATGTGATATTTGTCTTTCTGAGCTCGGTTTACCTGGTTTAACATCATGATCTCCAGTTCCATCCATTTTTCTGTAAATGACATAATTTCATTCTTCTTTATGGCTGAATATTTATCCAGTCCTTGGTTATTGGGCACCTAGCTGGTTCCATATCTTACCTATTATAAATAGTGCTACTATAAACATTGATGCGCAGTTACCTCTCTTGTATGTTGATTTACATTTCTTTGGAAAGATGCATAAGAGTGTTATAGCAGGATCATATGATAGTTCTTCTTCTTCTTTTTTATTTTTTCTGGTACTGGGATTGAACTCAGGGCCTTCACCTTGAGCCACTCTACCAGCCCTATTTTTGTGAAGAGTTTTTCGAGATAGGGTCTCGCAAACTATTTGCCCAGGCTGGCTTTGAACTGCAATCCTCCTGATCTCTGCCTCCTGAGTAGCTAGAATTACAGGTGCCCTGCTTTTATTTTTAATTTCTTGAGGAAACTTCATACTGATTTCCATAATGGTTGCACTAATTTACATTCTCACCAACAGTGTATAAGGGCTCCTTTTTCCCCCTGCACTCTTGACAGCAGTATAGTTTGTTTCCTGTATGATAGCCTCTTGACTGGGTTGAGATGAATCTTAGTGTCATTTTGATTTGCATTTCCTTTATAGCTAAGAATGTAGAACATTTCTTCGTGTATTTATTGGCCATTTGCATTTTTTCTTTTGATAAATGTTCAATTCACTTGCTACATTTATTGATGGGATTATTTGTCTTTTGGTGTTTAATTTTTTGAACTACTAGAGAAAGCTAGTAGACAAAGGACTACTAATCCTTTGTCTGACAAATAGTTTGTGAATATTTTTTTCTGATTCTGTGGGTTGTCTCTTGATTCAGGAAATTGTTTTCTTTGATGTGCAGAAGCTTTTTAATTTTATCATTGCTCTCTCTCTTTTTGCAGTATTGGGGGTGTTGAACTCAGGGCCTAAACCTTGAGCCACTCCATCAGCCCTTTTTGTGTTAGGTATTTTTGAGATAGGGTCTCGCAAACTATTTGCCCAGGCTGGCATCGAACCACAATCCTCGTGATCTCCACCTTCTGAGTAGCTAGGATTACAGGCCATCAGTGCCCAACTTTATCCTTGCTCTTACATCCTGAACAACTGGGATTCTATTCAGAAGGTTACTGCCGATGTCTTCAAGTATTTTCCCACAGTAGTTTCAAAGTTTTATGCCTTGCATTAAGATCTTTAATTTATTTTGAATTGAATTTTGTACAGGGATCTAGTTTCGGTCTTCCACCTAAGAATATCCAATATTCCAAATGCCATTTGCGGAAGAGACTGTCTTTCCTCCAGCATTTGTTTTTGGTTCCTTTGTCAAAAATCAAATGGCCATAGCAGTGTGAGTTTATTTCTGCATCTTTTATTTTATTTCATTGGTCTACTTGTCTGTTTTTGTGCCAGTACCATGCTTTTTTTTCGCTACTATGGCACTGTAGTACAGTTAGAAGTCAGGTATCATCAGCATTGACATTTTTGCTCAGGATTGCTTTGTCATACGAATTTTTGTATTGATTGTTTTCTATTTCTGTTAAGAATGACTTTGAGATTTTCATTGAGACATAGGGATTTCATTGAATCTGTAGATTGCTTTCAGTAGTATAGCCATTTTCATAATATCAATTCTGTCAATCCATGAACGTGTTAAGCCTTTCCATCTTCCAGGGCATTTTCCTTCTTCAATGTTTTATATTTTTCACTTTAGATATCTTCTACATCCTTAGTTAAATTTATTCCCAAGTACATTTTTAAGCCTACTGTGAATGGGATAGTTTTCCTGATCTCTTTCTTTGCCTGCTTGTTGTTGGTATATATAAAAGCTACTGACTTTTTAGGTGGATTTTGTATGGTGTTATTTTGCCATATGTGTTCATCAGATCTAAGAGTTTTTTGGTGGAGTCTTTAGGATCTTTTAAGTATAGGATCATATCATCTGCAAATAGGGATGATTTAACTTCTTCCTTTCGTATTTGGATTTTTAAAATTTCTTTTTCTTGCCTTATTGCTCTGACTAGGAATTCCAGAACTACATTGAATAAGAGTGGGAAAAGTGAACATCCTTATTTCATTCCTGATTTTACAGGAAATGCTTTCAGTTTTTCCCCTGTTAGTATGATGCTGGCTAGAGGTTTGACATGTATAGCATTTATTATGTTCAGGTACATTCTTCCATTCCCAGTTCCTTCAGGGCTTTAATCATGAAGGGGTGTTGGGTTTTGTCAAAGGCTTTTCCTGCATCTATTGAGAGGATGTGTTTGTTGTCCTTTATTTGTTTGTGTGTGGTACTGTATTAATTGATTTGCATATGTTGAGCCATCCTTGCATCCCTGAAATAAAACCAACTCAATCATGGTGTATGATCTTTTTGATGTATTGTTGAATTTGATTTGCAAGTATTATATCAAGAATTTTCATCAAGGAAATTATAGTCTATAATTTTCTTTTGCATGTGTGTGGCCATATCTGGTTTGGGTATCATGGTAATCCTAACTTCACAGAATGAGATTGGTAGAATTCCTTCATTTTCTGTTCTATGGAAGTTTGAGGAGCTTTTGTGTTTTCAGATCTTCTATTTTACTTGTTTTATTTACATCTCATTGTATCACTATTTCATGTCTTAATTACCACACATTTAAAAATCCTGATGATTGTAGTGCAAGTTCCTTTCCCCAGCTTTGTTATTTTTTCTTCAAGATTTACTTGGTTATTTCATTGCTTTCAATTCCATATATGTTTTTGAATAAACATGACATTTTTCTAAAAGTACCTGGTGTAATTTTGATTGGAATTGTAGTGAATTAAAAGTAATTTGGTGATAGTTGAATTTAAAAATGTTTAGTCTTTCATCCCATGAACAGAATATGTCTCTTGAATTAGTCAGCTTCCATTTAGTATAACAAAACACTTGAAATAATTAACCTAGAAAAGGATTGTTTTGGTTCTAGAAGTTCCAGTCCAAGGTCAGATGGACTTGTTGCTTTGGGCTTCTGGTAGGGCTGCCGGGGGCAATGGTGGGGAGCATGTGGTACAGTGAACTACTCACCTCTTGAGTCAGGGAGGAGAAAGACAAGAAGAGACCAGGGGCTCACAATCCTACTTGAGGAAGCACTCCCATTGACTCAAAGACTTCCCATATGGCCTCAGAACTTCAAAGTCCTCAGTCATTTCCAAAACCACCACTCTAAGGATGGAGCTTTTAACACATAGACCTCTGGGGGACACTTAACGTAAACATAGCATCCAACTACACATTTAGATCAACTTTAATTTTGCTGATAACATTTCATAGTTTTTTTTACAGAAACTTTTGCAAATTTCAAAAAGAGAGTATTTGTAGCTTTGATGATATTTATTAATAATATATTTTGAGTTTCTTTTTCTACTTGTGTGTTGTTGATGTAAAAAATGTAAATACTTTTTATAAGCTTTATATTCAGTGATTGTAAACAATTTCCTTATTAATTAGTTTGCTTATGGATTATTTTGAATTTTCCACACATGTAATACTTTCCACATGGCCATCAGTAGAAATCACCTTCCTTCATTTTTGAATAATATTTTTGTTGGTCATAGAAGTTTAGTTTGAAATCATCTTTGCTCAATTTGAAGAAATAATTCCTTCTTTTTCTGTCTTCCATTATTAATTTTAAGAAGTCATTTGGGCCTATTTTTTTCATCTGGCTGTTTCTAAGAGTTATTATTTAATTTCATTCTCTTCTGTTTATAATCATTTGTCTAGGTATCATTTTATTTATATTTCTTTTATCTGGGGTTCACAGGACTTCTCTAATATGTGACCTGTTGCATTTTGCAGATTTTGAATTTCTTGAATATCTCTGTGTCATTTCCTCTTCTCTTTCTGAGACTCTAACTTCCATACTTAGTTGAGTTTTTCTTCCCATTCCTTGTGTTTTTAGGCTCTTTTTATGTGTGGACTTACATAATTTTTCAATCTGTGATTCAATATAGATATTTCTTTCTGCCAGCTTTCTAGTTTATTTCATGCATCAGCAAAGCCCAATCAACTCTTAAGTTTTCATGTTGAATACCTTATTTCAGTCACTTAATTTTTTCTTTCAATGATTTTCTTTTCTTCTTAGTAGTTTACATTTTTTGAAATTCCACATTATGTCTTTTAATTTAGAATAAATTTTGATGGCTATATAATTTTAGTTTGATGTGATAGTTATTTAAAATCACATATAACAAAATTATAAGTTATTTTAAAACTTGCTATATAGTATCTGGATATTTTATGGTCCTTGTATTTTTCCTTCATTCTCTAAAATATTTTGTATCTTTATAGTTAATATCATTGATGACAGGTATTGTGCATAAAAGTGTAAACACAATTTGAATTTCTTAATTATTATTTTCCCTTTAGAGAGGAATTGTTTTTGAGATAGGGTATTACTACATAGTTTAGTTGACCGGGAACTCACTATGTAGGCTAAGCTGGTCCTGAACTCATGATTCTCCTACCTCAGCCTCCTAAATGCTGAGATTACAGGCATGACCCACAACACTCAACTAGAGTATATTTAATTTTGCTACTGGTAAGCTGTTGAGATATTTGTTGGCTACTAGAACCAATATAATTATAAACTGAGCAGGTTAGAATCTGAGCTTTAGCTATTAAAAGTGTTGGTCTAGTTTTAGTATGCACTTACTCCCAGGCTGTAGCTCTTTAGTGTTTCAACTGAAAACCTTAAATGTTTACCTAGGTCATTTTTCTTTAACAAGTACATACTTCTACTTTGGTATACTCATTCCTGTAAGTCTTCAAGATTCTTTGTCCAGATTCTCAATCTCTCAAATGCCATTGTTAAAAATGAAAATGCTTACAGCACAAAATAGCACCAAATATCAGACTCACTCCGCATATTCTCTCAGCTCCAGTGGTCTTTGTTGGATTTGTAGTTCTCTAATGTCTCCAGCCATACATATTTCTATCTCAATCTTCTTCAGCTTTGTCTCATTGTTCTAACTGGAGGTGTTGGCCTTAAATATGCTAACCTACTGTAACTTAAAGAGAATGTGAAATGCTTATCTTGTTGCATTTAAGATCCTTGCTAGCACATGGAAAACTATTGAAAGCTAAATATAAAATAATAAAAATATATTGGACTGAAAACCCTTGGGGTGATATGGTATATTTCAGATAAAAAATATATAAGCTAAACACTGAATAACATTTCAAAAATCCTAAGAATTAAATTCCATTTATACCCACTGTCTATAAATGAGGTACAATTTAAAATGTATGACACTAAACTAATAAGGAAAAGGCCATGGTGCATTATTTTGATGATAAATATATTGTACATAGTACTATGAAGGCTATAAGATACTATTAATGGAACCAAGAAGATAATTTTCTAAATTTGTGTATGTGTGTACAGAGAAGTGAGCTATGGAGAAAATTCAGATGTAGTTCTTTAAAAAGTTACCAATAATGAAAAGGAATAATGAAATTATAATTTTTTTACCAAGAAAGCAGATGTCTAAGGTCAACATACATTCTGTCCACTGACTTGAATTTCTACATTTATAGAACATGACAAAAGCTTGGTCTTTATATCTATAATGTTTACATTATATTTCCTATGTCTGGTTAAGATGTGGGAAAAATGCAAAACCACTTTTAAAATCCAACAGTCAAATAAAAATTAAATTCAAAGAGGATAATGTTCCAGTCGTTTGGAGAACTGGGTTATCTGGAATAATGCATTCCCCTAGAAAATTGTTTATTTGGGATTTATTCAAGTACTCAATAAACATCCCATTTGGTGACAAGTATTTACATATAGTATTGAGTTGTTATAGGACTGAGTTATGAAATATCTAGAAAGAATAATTTACTGTAACTTATTTTACTGAAAACAACCAACAATAATTGCTAAGTCAGGAGATGTAGTACCATTAAATTTAATATGTAATTTATGATCAAAAGCTATAAAGACAACTGGGAACTGATTTTTACCTTGCATATTAGAAAAAATATTTAATCTTTTTCTCAGCTGTCCATTATTTCTGAGACACATGCAGTGATAATCAGAACCAGTAGGTTTAGAACACTTCAAAAATATATTTTTAAGTTGTATTTCTGCCCACATGAGAATCCCAGCACCCTGTCTCCATGTCTGTATTCTGTGAAAATTGTGGGCTGCAGAGGGCAGCTGACTCTGTGGTTTGGTACCACAGTCTTCAGAAGTACAGTGGGACTCTGACAAACTCAAGTACGTGCCTACTTGTTGCCATCATTGACTAGATGACATTTATGTCTACTGATTCTTATGCCTTTCCTTTTGCACAGACAAATTCTAATGCTTGATGAAGTACCAAAGTATTTCTGTGGAGAAAATGCAGGAACTGGCCAGTTACTTAAATAATTACAGAGTCTCCAGTAAGTGTAAAGAGGAATGGATAAATTGCATTTGGTGGACCATTTGACAGCTAATTTGCACAAAGGATGCCATGGGCTATGCGAAAATAATGTGTTCTTCTGTGGCAGACGTGCTCAGAATGAGAACACACTAGTGCTTTAGTCTCAGTATGACAGAGTAGGAAATAAGACAGAAGTTAAATTAGAGTACCTCTCTTGGCTTTTACTACACATTCTGTAAAGTGTGTTAAAGAATTGCTTCATGTGGAGAAACACTTCTTTTTTAATAGGCTTTCCAAAGCTTTTAGAAGATAATATGGGACATTGTACTTGTCCCTAACAACAACAAAACACTATTACAAGTTTTATTTTGTTCTTATAAATAGCAAAAATATTTAAGACAAATAAAAGATAAAAAGGGAAGAAAATAAAAATAATGTACCATCCTAGAAATACTTAAACATATCTTTTTACATTGTTTTATATGTAATTTTTATATACAGTTTATATACATTTTAAATGAGAATATATGTTATTGAAATCTGTCTTTTTTGTTTTGTTGCTCATTTAACAATGTGTTAATATTTTCTCATCTTAAAAATATTTTAAAATACTCATTTGAACCGTTGCTGAGAATTATTTAATTTTATTGATGGATCCTAACTATATAATCCCTCCCCTGATGTTATGCGCTGAAGTATTGCTCACTCTCTCTCTCTCTCTTTTTCTCTCATCCTTCTCTTTCATTTTCTTGCATTTTTTTGTGCAGAAACCACATTACAAGGAAATCTTAAGAGATACACCTGTGACCATACACAATTATACCCTATGTTAAGTAACTAAATAACTAGAAATTTAAATGATGAATCATAGGACATGTGCTTTGGTTTGGAGATTAGTTGGGTTTAGTAAGGTACCAACAAAAGCATCTTTATTCTTTTCACCACTATTCCTTTAAACTTTCTTTGTGAAATAGTTATTTTATGTACAACTGATAACTATTCTTCCTGGTAAAACTTTCCAGCAATTTTCTGATAGACATTAATAAACTTAAAAGTCTCCTAACACCCTCATGTTGTGTTACCTTAGGAAGAGGATAATGTGATTTAAATAATCTCATGAAGGCTGTATAGTTGTTAACCAGAGGATACATTAATTTTTTCAGTCTAACAGTTATTATATACCATTTTTCCACTACAAAATGTCCCTCCCAGAGGAATTATCCGAATTGTCATGTTCATAGGCTCCTTTATTGTGAAGAACTTCAAGAAAACCTTTAATGTTCACAGTCTTTCTGACTGAGAAGATGCTTTAGCAGGCACTAGAAAGTGTGTCTTCTGAATGGAGTTTATTCCAAGTATAAAAGTACAGTTTTAAAATTGATCAGCATAATTTACTATATTATCACATAAAAATAAAGGTCATATGATTCTATTTATTGACATAGCAAATACAATTGGCTAAATCCAATTGTCACTAAAACAGAGAAATAAACAAAAAACTCTGCAAATGCAAAATAGAAAGGAACTTCCTTATCTGACAAAGAATAACAATAAATACTTACAGGAAAGATCATATGCTATGGTGAAATGTTGACAATTACACCCAATGTGAAGAACTAGATAATGATGCTATTCTCCTTTATTCAATATTCTAATTAAATTTTAGCCAACAAGAAAATATAGAAATCTAAGAATAGCAAAAGGGAAGTAAAGGTGTCATTATAAGTAGAACACAATGATTATATACAGAGCCATGTCAGAATAGACTGTAAACTATTGAATTAGTGAATTGAACAATTTCTCTATAAAAATCATAAGCAGAAAACAATGGATTATATTCTAGAAACCACTAATAGAAAGAAAAGACAAATCACTTGAAATAATATTGAAAAAAAAACATATTATAATAAATGTAAATTATGATGACAAAATCTCTACTAAAATCCAAGAAACAATTGGCAGAAATTAAATTATTCCTATATATGTCAGAAGGCATTTCATAGGGTTTTGAATCTTAATTATTATAAAATTTTTAATTATTTTCATACTAATCTTAGATTGAATGACATTTCAATAAAATACCATTAGAATTTATTTGTTTATTTTAGAAACTAATGAGAAAAGTTAAAAATGTATTAGGAATTACAAAGTACCAAGAATAGATAGCACGATCTTTGAATAAAACAAAAACAAGGCTGAAAGTCTTATACTATCTTTCCAAATCACTATAGAGCTAGAATAATCAAAACAGTGTGACAATGGTTTAAACAAATATCCCTCAAAAAGCTGACATACATATAGCCATGGCATTTATGATAGGAAACATAGCAGTGTATGGGTAAAAGGGGAGAGTTAATAAATAGACCCATGCCATTGGGAATTCACATTGCAAAACCTTATCCTGCAATCTGATTCAACACATATGCAAAAGATTTCCCATATAAATTTCAAATCTAATTTGTGTTTTGGTGGCATTGGTGTTTTGAACTCAGGGCCTAGGCATGTGCTCTACCACTTAAGCCATGGCCCCATCCCTTTTTGCTTTCAGTTATTTTTCAAATAAGGTCTCATGTCTATGCGTAGGCTGGCCTGCACTGTGATCCTTCTGTTTATGCTTCCCCCGTAGCTAAGATATCAGGCGCATGCCCAGCTTTTGATGATTACATTTTGTATACATGGGTCACACTGTACCCAAGAAATATATATAATTAACACATATCAGTTAAAAATCATTTTTAAAATTTAATTTAATAACAAGCTACAAAAAGACCAAGTAACTGTACAATTGCATGACAGAGCAAAGTTCAACACTTTTTTTTTTTTTAATCTCAACTCCTTATTCTACAGACATGGAAAGTGCTTTCCAAATAGGTCAAGGTTATACAGTTAATTAATGATAAGAGTGGGATTAGAAATTAAGTGTTCTTATTGTTGGTTTACTTTTTTTCTTATTGTTTTATTATTCATATGTGCATACAAAGTTCAACACTCTTAAAGGGAAGATTGAAAACTGAGCACTCAACATAAATTCACTATATCCAAAATTACTGGACATGGAAACAAGCAAAGAAAAATGTAACCCATTAACAGGAAAAAAAATCAGGTAATAGAAAAAGACTCATAAACAGCAAAAATAATGGAACTGACAGAGCTTATATACATATGCTCCATGTTTTCAAGTATTTAAGAGAAAACAAACATAATGGGAATGGAGATCAAAGATAAAATGAAGAACACATAAAAGAATAAGGAAAAACTCACTGGAAGAGATTAAAGCCAAAATAGACGTGGAAGAAGTTTATAGGTAAACTTAAAGTACTATAATTGAATTTGTAGAAACTTAGACTCAAAAGGAAAAGAAGACAGAAATTAAAGGCCAGAGTCTCAATAACTTGTAGGATACTTTTATATAAAAAAGCCTATGTAAATTCATGAAAGAATGTTACCTTGATTCAATTCACGTTTCTGATTGATTGTTTTATCATTTCTTTCACATGTTGCTTTCTTTGTGAATCTCCAGGTGAAAAGCATAGCTATATTAACTTATGAAAACTTAGATCAGGTTGCCTAAATCATAAGCTTTTATGATAAAAAGCCATTTCAGCAATCAGAATACAGGCCAGTGAGGAAAGGCAGAATAGACTTACATTTTTTTCTTACTTCTTAGAATGATTTCAACTAAATTTGAATCTTTAATGAGAAGCTGAGATTATTATTATGCATCATCATTTTATTATTTTTAAAAGACCATCTGATAGATACAAGAAAGATTGTTTTATATGTTTGAGGGCCTGACTTTAGAGTCATTCTGCTTTTTGTTGATATAGAATAACACATTGTTTCACAAAACACTACTGATACCTATCTTCATCAAATCTAATGCCAGAGTATTAAGGAGGCTGCTTGTAACATCCCAAAACTTAATTAGCAAACAAGACTTGTTTTTCAAGAGGAAACCACTCAAACATAGAATTAAAATGTCGCACCTTCCTTATGTTACGAGCTGTTATGTGTTGAATTATGTCTGTTCCAACTGCATGTATTGAAGTCTTTATTCCTAGTACCCCAGAATGTAATCTTATTGAGGAATAGGTCATCGCAGATGGTGTTCACTAAGTTAGGATGAGGTCATACTGGAGCAGGGTGGGTACCTAATCCAATATGATTAAGAGAGATTGGGACATACATACACAGGTAGAATGCAATGGGAAGATGGAAGCTGAAAGCTGAGACTAAGGTATGTATCTACAAACCAAGGAATTCCAGTGGGAATTGAGGGGAAATGGACAGAATAGATTCTCCTTCACAGTTCTCAAAAGATACTGATTCTATTGAGACCTTGCTCTTAGAAACCCAGCCAAGAGTAGTGTGAGAAAATGTTTTTGTTGTTTGAACTACCTAGTCTGTGGTGCTGGAGTGTGTCTGGCATGACAGCCTCAGAAAATTAATACACATGCAAAACAAAACAAAAAAAGCAAGAATGTCTTTTGACAAGTAGTCAGAAACTGACTCATTAGCAGAGTATGCTAGCGTTATGTGTAGCACAGGCGGAACAACTATATGTATTCAGGGAGACATTGATGCAAAGGTGATGTTCTTGCAAAAAATAAAAACTTTATTTTAAAAATGGGGATTATAAAACCAGTTTAAATTACTTTTTGCTTGGCAGGACTCTTTAAATACGGAGACCTTTTAAAATATAGTGTTGAGATTCAAATGACGCTCACTAGGAGCAAAGTGTGAAGTGCAGAAATACAGTTTATCATTAATTTCATTTCGCTATTAATATCTTGCATTTTGCTGGCTCAAACCAGCAAGATACCATATTCTAAAAGGTTTGAATTTAGTTCAAAATATCTTTAAATTATAGCAAGAGGAGCTATGTAATTCAAATTTTTCTCTTTGTGCTTCTCTAGTCTTAAAGACTAATGGAATCATTCAGTGAATTATTATTAAAATGTCCTTCAAGTTTGAGACATTTTCCAGCAAGTTATTCAGAATGCTCGCTGTTATCCTTTTACCTGCTTTCATTTGTACTTTATCGGTCAGTGACTAAAATGTAAGATGCTTTGTAAGTCAGAGTGACTTCCAGATAAAAGATGTTAAGGAAGCAAATTTGCATGCCAAGCAAATCTTTATCTTAATTAGCTGTGAGAACATGTAGAGATTGCTTCTGTGCCTAACATTGCTGCATGCTTGGGTATAACATTTATCACACTACCCAATAAAGATTTACTTCCATAGTTAAAAGAGACAGTGAAATTCTGAAGGAGAAAAACAGACCCTTTACTTAGATGTAATATATTCTGCAGAAGAGAGGGTCAGAAAGTTCCATGAGAACCTTAAAAAATTTCTGCATTGAAGCTTAAAAATTGGAGAGCATAATTTGCAAATGGCAATGGTTACAGGCCATTCATCTTTCTGGGCAGAAAAAGATGCTCCTGTATGTATTTACCCCTGCAAACTGGTTGACACTGCTGCTTTTTTTTTTTTCCTGACTGAGCAGAGTATTTTTTTATAGTGAAAATGAGAAGAGGATTTTCTGAATTTCTACTGAGTATTTCCACCCATGTCATTTTAATTCTGTGAGTCAGTGTCACAGAGAAACTACAGACCATACCATAGAGCTTTTCTAAATGAGTTCACTTGACAGAGGTGTTTGCAGCTGACCTTGTTTCTCTTAGATTTGGCAGAAATCCATACTGCCTTGATCATGACTGTTAAAGTAAGATGGCATTCTGTATAATTTGTCCAAAGCCAGCATATCATTGCATGTGGATAAATGGCTGTTCTTGGAATGTAGAAACATTGCTAGAAGATAACAGGCTAACACCAGTGGTGGGGAACATGAGAAGAGTTAGCCCATGACTATGAGTTGATTCACTATACCTCTACATGGCCATATGGGAGGTACAAAGACAATTATTTCAGAAACTGATGTACAGATAAGATATAAATGAAGCAAGTTGAATCCCATTGAGACTACTTGTAGCATCCCACCTCTAGAATGCTACAGTCTAGATCTCAAACTGAACTAAGCAATGGTCTTGTGCCTGCCACATTGCTCTGTGTGGAAGTTTTCAGGTGTAATGAGAATGGCAATTTTCAGTTGTAATGACTGTATTCAATATTTTCTATTTATTCTTGCTAGATTCAATTTCCACATTTTCAACCTGCTTTATAGCCCATGATGCTGCAATTTCATGGGTTCCCTGTCCTGTGGATTTTGAAGGCACAGAATGGAGAGAGGGGTTAGAGTGTATTTATCAGGCTTCCTTTCTGAGAGTTGGGCTGCTTCCTCTCTGGGAACCATAATTTCACCCAGGAAGCTCTCTGTATACAGAGGCATGTCTTCAGTTTCCACTGACTTCTTCCTGCTATTCCCCACCCCATGTAGGTTTAACAGCTCTTTTCACTTGCTCATCCCAGTTCCGGGACTCTATCCGTGGTTGTTTTCCTAAACACTGTCCACACTTTTTAAATCATCCCTTCATTAAAAATTTTTCAAATTACCCAATTGCACCATCTTTTCCCTGCCAAGAGCTGGCTGATATAGCAGCTAAACCTCTGATTTGGATCTTTGTCTATAAACCCCATATTCTCAAGTTAGTAGACTTGTATTAGTATGAATACAAGGATTTCATGATAAAAAAGATGCAGAAATGTAACTGTGATTTGGAGATATTTGGTTCATGGATCTTTGAGTTGTCAATGATTGCAGAAAAAATTGTTCAAAATTTTCTAGTAAGCAGAGATTCAAGTGAAAGAGATTGGAATGACATTAACTTCATGGCTCCATTCCTATAAGTACTTTCATAGTAGAATAGATTAAAAGGAGACGGTTTGTATATAAACATGTAATCATTTCCTGGGTCTTAAAGATCAGAAGTAAGAAGTGTGTGTGTGTGTGTGTGTGTGTGTGTGTGTGTGTGTGTGTGTGTGGTGTGTGTGTGTGTGTGTGAGAGAGAGAGAGAGAGAGAGGGAGAAAGAGAAAGAGAAAGAGAGACAGCAAGACACAGAGAGAGAGTGTTTAGGATATGCACACATACACAGGAATATGTGTGTGTGTGTGTGTATGCTGTTTGTATCTGACATATTGACCATAATATTTTGTAATTCTCAGTGCTATGAGAACAGATTGTTTGAGCATAGGGTGAAAAGGTATAGGATCACTTCTTTGTAAATCATTAGTAAAAATGGTAACTTGTTTGAAAGAAATAAAAATATATAATCCAGAAAAATATGAAAAAGGAAGATTTTAAACTACTATCAAGAACATTATTAAGAAGCTAATAAGTAGAAAAATGATTAAATGATGTTAAAATGATGTTTACTTATGATATTAAAATGATGTTTACTTGACAACAGCTCAAACTTTTTCTTTCAAAGGGTTAAATTCTAGAACTGACTAAACTCAATACTATTGGAACAATAAGTGTGATTTTTTAATAGGCAGAGGCAGGGTAATTCTGGTCTCTCAAGAAAGAGGGCTGTGCTCATTGATGATTTTCTGAGAATGGCGGGAAAAGGCAGATGCCCCATCCTCTTACAATAAGGAACTTCCAAGATTCAGCAAACTCATTGATGTGGCCCATGTGCACCGACTTATGTGGAAGCAAATTCTAGTGTCACAGTGACTTGGAAAAATGTCAAAGGAATGTGAATCTTTGGGAAACATAAGAAATCTTTTACTTTATCTCTCATGGAAAATGAACAAAATAATTCTGCAAGGTTGATATAAAACACAGAACTTGATTTTCTGATGAATGATTATGATTACTGTATGAATGTCTTTTGGACAGGGTATTATATCTTATGAGTTCTTGGAAGCATATATCTGACAGGAAATTTACTCACTTGATGAAAAAGATTTGAAAATGTTATACAAAAGAAAAAAAAATTAAAAAAACAAACAAAAATATCCAAACTTGAATCTGGCTTCAATGGAATGTAACAGCTAAGACATAAAAAGTAATGGTCTGGCTGATTTACATCAACTTCTTTAGTGGAATGATAATGTTGAGCTTCTGAGTAAACAAAATAAAGCCTTTTTGTTTTAATCAACCAGTGATGTTTCACAGTGAATAACTAGGCAACTTTCCTTCCATCCATGTCACATTAATGAGCTTGATCTGAACCGGTAAGGATCAAATAGGAGCAATAGCTTCCTTTTGGTAAAATTTTAAATCTGTTTTTGGAGGCATAGTAAATAATATTTAAAGAATGCTTAAAGAAGGTAGGTAGTATTTAAATGAATAATACAGGCTTACTTTTCAGGTTTCCAGACAGTCTGTCTGTGATGATAACTAATTGATCATCACAATTTTCCATACTTGATCACTAATCTTCCACACTTGATCACTAATTTTCCACACTCTTGGTATCTTTTATATCTTCACAACATTTCAATGTACCTCAAATTTCACTAGGAGAATATTGTGGCTACCAATTGCGACTTTATTTGAAACTATCCCTAAATAAATTAGTATAATTATAATAAGGTATGAATTTAATTATATTAGTTGTTAAGGCTATACTATTACTAAAGATTTATTTATAATTTCCCAAAACTATAAGGAAATGGTTTTTTTGAGGTTCTGGTAAACATATGGTTTGAAAAGAGCA
This sequence comes from Castor canadensis, assembly GCF_047511655.1. Lineage (NCBI taxonomy): Eukaryota > Metazoa > Chordata > Mammalia > Rodentia > Castoridae > Castor > Castor canadensis. The sequence goes on along the minus strand of NC_133390.1, from coordinate 17,137,744 downwards.
ATGGTACTGAGCAGGGGTTTGGGGTTTTTTTTTGTTTGTTTTTTGATTTTTTTTTTTAGTGGTACCGAGGTATGAACTCCAGGCCTGTGTTTGCTAGGCAGGAGGTCTACCACGTGTGCCATTCCTCCAGCTCATTTTGCTTTAGGTATTTTTCAAATAGTGATTGCATTTATGCCCAGGCAGGCCTGGACTATGACCCTCCTATTTTTGCTTCCTACATGGGTTGGATGACAGTCATGAGCCATCAGGCCCAGCTTTTATTGGTTGATGTGAGGTATCGCAGACCTTTGTCCTGCTGGCTTTGAGCTGCCATCCGCCTAATCTTTGCCTCCCAAGTAGCTAAAATTATAGGTATGAACCACTGCGCCCAGTCCCATTTATTTGCATCTTAGTACTTTGAAGAAGTGCTATTTTCTTTAAGAAGATTGTTTATCAATTTTTGAGAAATGTATTGACTGATCTCTTTAGCAATTGGCTTATTTTAATTTTATTTTTACTGTGATCCATGTAAGCAATAATCCAGTAACTTGATCAACACTGATATGATTATGTTTGTTCCTTTGCTGAGCAGAAGTCTGAGAATCTGGTAACACTTAGGACACCTAAGATCTTTTGCCAGTGGAAAAGTCACAGAATGTATTTTGTTCATGAATGTTAATCATAACTTCTGCTTATTTTCCCCAAAATCATCTTCTTTTTACATCATGTACTAAGTGTTGAAAATTTCATTGCGTTGTGTCTATTTTTATAAGCCATCTTAAATTCTTTCTGAAGCAAGCTGGTATATAAATAAACTAGACAGATGGATAATAAATAGGTAAATAGATAGATAATTTAGTCTATATTAAGTAACACAACTCCAAAGAAATGTGGTGCAGTGGAAGGTCTACTAAACAGTCACAGAAGTACTGATCTGTTCTCTCTTTAACTGGCTTTGAAATTTTGGACAAAGACATTCAGACATACCAATATGGCTATCCTTCTATTCACCTTCTCCTTTGCCACCTTCGCCTTCTTCTTCTCCTCCTCCACCTCCTGTACCTCCCTTGTGACTCATTCTCATCTTAAAAGTCCCAACTCTTAATAGTGTTATAATGGCAGTTCATTTCAACATGAGTTTTAGAGGTGACATTCAAACCAAAGCAATGTGATATTTGTCTTTCCATCTTTCTCCCTCCCTTCCTTACTCCCTCTCTTTCTCCCTCCCTCTCTCCCTTTCTCCCTCCCTACATTTTTTCTTCCCTTCCTCCTTTCCTCCCTCCTTCCCTACCCCTTCTTTCCTTTTCTTCTTCCTTCCTTCCCTCCTTCTCTCTTTTTCTTTCTTTCTCTCCCTTTTCTTTCTCTTTTGCTTTCTCTCCCTTCCTCTCTTTCTTCCTCCCTTCTCTCTTTTCTCTTTCTTTTTTAAGATTTGGGAAGTCTTCAGTTACAACTGGGTGGTCTAAGTGAGAATTTATTTAAAATAAGTTAGCTAAATCACAACATTCGTATTTTAATTTCCTTGAGTAAGTGCCATAGCTAACAAAAGTCATAAGCACTTTTTCCAATTGAGATGAAGACATGCTTAGCAACTTAGCTATTTCATATGGAATTCCAGATCTACAATGAATTGAGCAATACCATCTAATTGTAGTTTCAATAGAGATGAAGGGCAGGAAGCTCAACTCCTTCTTCCATTCATTAAGTTAAAAATTTGCTCTTTCTTCTCATCATGTAGCATCTTCTAATACTCCTATTAACTTAAAACATTAGATTTTACTTAATGTGTACACTTGTAATAAAGTGGGGAAGGATTGGATGAATGCTACAACAAAATTATGATCCTTAGGTATACCTTGTTCTTAAGATATAGAGTTTGTGAAGATAAGAACTCAAGAAAGTTAGAAAAGAATATTGTATTGGGGAAAGGTTGGATATTATGCAACAAGCTATAGTTAGATTGGAGAAATAAATTCTGGTGTTGTATTGTGCAGTAGGGTATCTATAGTTAATGGTACTGTGTTGTACACATCAAAAAAAGCTAGAAGAAAGATTTTGAATTTTTCACCATAATGAAATGATAAATGCTTGAGAAGACAGATATACTTGCCCTGACTTGAACATTACACAATATATACATGTATTGAAGCATCACATAATGTGCAGTAAATATGCACTATTTTGATGTGTCAGCTTAAAAAATTAAAAGAAAATTACAAGGTGCTAAAATCCATTATAGCATGGAGGATATTTGCTTCACTGACAGAGGAAAAAGCATTTGGAATTCTTTCTGCATATCCAGATTTCATCTCCTTGTTTTGCACTCATATTATGTTCTCTATTATGATATCATCTGTCTTCTTTTTTGCTTTTATTTATAGGTGCATATATGGATATTGCTAAGAATGGCTAGTGTTCCAAGATTAATACCATTGTAAAACCAGTGTGGAGAAATTTTCCCTCCCCCTTTGCATTTTTCTATAATGTAAATTAACAGTTACAAAAGTTATGGTAATTAACCATATTTGTTGGGTTTAGGTAGATCTCTCACACCTCCTAGCAATCACACTAACTTTGAATGGATGACTTCATTCCCAACATGGAATATCAGAAAAGAATTCTCAGCTTCCTAAATGTTTTATGGGAAATTGATCAAAAAAACTAACTAAATAAACACCTTTCCTATACACTTCAAAATCTCATATGGATTTTCTAACTCAGTAGGTACACTCTGCTACCCAAAAAAAAAAATTTGTAGGAAGTAGGAAGTCATTACTGACTTTTGAAGGAAAGACTTCTGATCCTGCCCTGGGAATAATACAGAAAGGTGCATGTTTTATGTGAAATATTTTCAGCAACTAGACAAATGAGGTCTATATGCCCTGTAATAGCTATTAAGGTTTTTCATCCTTACTAAATTCTCCAAACTCCTATTTTTAGACCTAACCTAATGTAATTGATATAATTTGAATTTTAAATTTCCCATAGAATACTCCGGAAACAATAAGTATAAGCAAGGACTTCCTCAGTAGAACCCCAGCAGCTCAGCAACTAAGAGAAAGGATGGACAAATGGGACTACATGAAATTAAAATCTTCTGCACAACAAAAGAAATAGTCTCTAAACCGAAGAGACCACTCACAGAGTGGGAGCAAATGTTTGTTAACTATACATCGGGCAAAGGACTGATAACCAGAATATACAGGGAGCTCAAAAAACTAAACTCCCCCCAAATCAATGAACCAATAAAGAAATGGGCATCTAAACTGAACAGAACTTTTTCAAAAGAAGAAATCCAAATGGTCAAAAAACACATGAAAAAATGCTCACTATCTCTGGTCATAAAGGAAATGCAAATCAAAACCACACTAAGATTCCACCTCACCCCTGTTAGAATAGCTATCGTCAAAAACACTACCAACAATAAATGTTGGTGAGGATATAGGGAAAAAGGAACCTTTATACACTGCTGGTGGGAATGCAAGCTAGTACAACCACTCTGGAAAACAATATGGAGGCTACTTAAAAATCTAAGCATAGATCTGTGATATGATCCAGCAATCCCACTCCTAGGGATATACTCAAAGGAATGTGACTCAGGTTACTCCAGAGGCACTTGCACACCCATGTTTATTGCAGCACTATTCACAATAGCCAAGTTATGGAAACAGCCAAGATGCCCCACTACTGACGAATGGATCAAGAAAATGTGGTATTTATACACAATGGAATTTTCCTCAGCCATGAAGAAGAATGAAATCTTGTCATTTGCAAGTATATGTATGGATCTGAAGAACATCATCTTAAGCAAAGTTACCCAGGCTCAGAACACCAAAAATCGTACATTCTCCTTCATATGCAAACTTTAGAACTAAAGAATATTTTAAAAAGTCATCCTTGCTTCTAATAGAACTAAAAACCATATAGATCCTGCTGCACCATTCCTAGGTATGTACTTGAAGGAATCAAAGTTAGCATACAATAGAGATTCCTGCATAGCCCTGTTTATGGTGTTGACAATAGTCAATTTATGGAATCAGCTTAGGTGACCATCAACAGATGAAAGGATAATGTGGTATATATACTCAATTGATAATTATTCAGCTAAAAAGAAGAACAAAATTATGTCATTTGCAGGATAATTAAAGGGACCAGGGCTCATCATGTTAAGTAAAATAAGCAGACTCAGAAAGACAAATGTTGCATATGAGGAATCTAGATTATAGAATAAAAAGACAAGAAAGCAGAAGCGGCCTATTTGAAGTGGAAATTAGTAGGAAGAAGGAGGGGCACAAGAGAAGGGGATGGGCAGGTAATGTGGTTGAAGTACAAAGTGTACAAGTATGAAATGTTATATTAAAATTATTTTGCACAATTTATAATAAAAAATTTAAAAATGGCATAGGTGAAAATAGGCTCAAGGAATTTAAAGCTACCACAATGACAGCATGAACTTATATAGGGATCCTTCAACCTAAGTTGCAAGGCCTTCCTTCATACCTTGATGATGTAACATTGATGATGTAACTAAATATACCCTCCATTAGGTGAGCACATGTCAGGATGAAAATTGCGTTTCTTTACACAGTTCTCATGAGCATATTTAAATCAATGAGACAGTGGGGAATCTTCACTTTGCATTACACATGGAACAGAGAAACACAGGACACAGAAGGAAAACAGATAGCTGTGAACATGATCTTATTGCTACAAAGGTAAGAATAGCATTTTCTTCTTCCCATGTTCTTCCATTAAAACTATCAGTAAAAGCATCCTTTAATTTACTTAGATTATGCTATAAATAGGAAGAAACCTTAGCAGAAAATATTCCTAAGTGATTCATCCTTGTTCCAAACAGAGCTAAAGGCTTTATTAGTTATACAGAATTTAATTAGTAGATAAGGAGAACTACAAACGTGAAATGTTTAAAATTTTCAGTATGTATTACATTAACACAATATAAAACTTAAAAAGAAAACACATTTCTGCTAGACCTCTTCACTACTTCCTAGTCCCCTTTCCTTAGTGGCCTCTGCCAGTTTAAAATCACTTTATTCGCTCCTGTACAGTCAGCACATCAACCACATTCAAGTTTTACATTTTCTTTCCTTTCCCTATGCCTCCCATGCGTTTTCTCTCCTTAGAGTATTTTCTTTCCTTTCCCTATGCCTCCCATGCGTTTTCTCTTCTTAGAGTGTGACCCATGTCCAATAATATAACTGCATTTGTTTTGGGTCTATAATCAGAAAATGAGGGAGAACATGAGAGGGCTGATAGAGATGAACCAAGGTGGATTGCAATACACACGTGCATGGAAGCAATGCTAGGTATCTCTCTGTATAGCTACCTTTATCTCAAGCTAGCAAAAATGCTATGTCTCTTATTATATCCTATGTTTCCTCTTCAACAAAATCAGAAAACAAGAGGGTGGAACAGGTTTTGCCTGGAAGCAGTGGGGTGGGGGGAAGTAGGGAGGTGGCCCCCAAACAGTGTATACACATATGAGTAAATCTAAAAATGATAAAATAAAAGAAAGAAAAAAGAAAATACATTAATATTTGTTTTGGTTGATGAATGCATCCTAGCTATTTTGTCACATTTCTAAACTTTCTCTATTGAATATGCTGAAGAGGAATCTTTACAATCTAGAAGGTTGGTTTGGCATAATATAAAAGTATAATCATGTAACTGATGATTAATGTATCTCATGCAAGGGAAGTTTTCTTCTATATTCCTTACTTAGGAAGAATCTGAATAATTAGAAACATCATTTAAAAATCATCTTTGTAACCCAAAATGTGAAACAGAGAGACTTTCAAAAATTAAGCTGCTTTAAACTCTCTTACTTGCATAATATAAAATTACATATTCAATTTAATTAAATAAAAAGAAATAAAAACGAGCTTGGGTTCTGCTTCACTAATCTTAAAAGCCGGTCACTTGAGCATAGCTGAGTCTGGAAGTTCAATCAGCACATGCACTTTATTGTGTTCTCCTGTCCTGAAGGCCAACGCAATTAAGAGAGTGTGAATCTCATTTCAGTATTTCTTCCCCGATATTATAAGCTTGAGTAAAAAGAGTGAAACCTGAAGAAAGGCAAAATGTAAGCATCCTGTCTAGTTTTGAAAAATGACCTAATATTTCCATCAGAACTTAGATGTCATTTCTGTTGTAGAACATCAAGGTGTTCAGTAAATCATTGTACAAACATCAGCCAAAGGGAACAACCATTGTTGTAAGCAGCTTGTAACATCCTCATTAATAAAAGGCAGCAGACCATCACCAAAGTTAGGACATACTATCCTCTACCATGACTTACCTTATAAGTGACTCAACTACTCTCTATGTTCTTCTATCATCAGTGATTTCAAATTGAATCTTAGAAGATCAGTAAACACTACTTTTCTTGCTTTATTTCCTACCTGTGGGATAAATTAGACTGCTCTTCATAGTGTTCATAATTTAAGAGCTAGGATCTCTCAGTCTTCATGGATTCACTTCTTCCCTTCCTAGCTTTCCTCTCCAGTATTTCAGTTTAGTTTAGTGGTTGCCATTTTTTCTTCTCAATAGCCATGTAACATATCTCTCAATTTCTGTCTCAACTCATTCTGGCTTTGTTGGGGTCTGAGGTTGACCACCCCTTAGAGGAACAAAAGACACTCACGATAATGTAAGCCACAAAGCAAGGTTTATTTCCAGCCAGCTGGGGTCCGAGTATCCACCCGATGCAGTGGGTTTCACCGAGAACCCTGAATGCAAAGTTCAGGCTGCTTTTATATTTTTTTAAACATTAGTCATGGTCACACGGCAATTTTTATGGCCCCTGGGGTCACATATTTCTGATATCACCCACAACCTGGTGGTGGGGCAAGATTACTTGAAGATTACTTATCAGGAACTTGATAAACACCAGGTGTCTTAACTCATTGACTCACATACCATTTAGCAGGATTAACCAGAAACAGTCCCTGTTCCCAGAAACCGTCCCACCTCCTTTTGTTCCAGTAAGTGTTGGCTTGGGTCATGTTAGCCATGGCCAGTTTCAGGCTGAGTGGCCTGCAAGCCTTGAAGGTACCCTAACATTCCCCCCTTTAGTTGTTCATAATGAGGAATCATGCTTATCTAGGTGATGAGCGTAAACATTCTCAGGGCTAGGTAACTTTTCATATTGCTGTCTCAGGACCATTAGTTGGACTGTACTAATTCGATCTTTCACGAAGGTCACTAGCTTATTCAGAATACAAGGACCAAAGGTTAAGATAAGCAGTAGTATGACCAGAGGGCCCACCAGGGTAGAGACCAAGGTAGTGAACCAGGGGGACCTATTGAACCAAGCTTCAAACCAATTTTCTTGGGCTTTCCTTTCCCATTTTCTTTTTGCCAGTCCTTTCCTCACTTTAGCCATAGAATCCCTAACTACCCCTGAATGGTCAGCATAAAAACAACATTCCTCCCCTAGGGCTGCACATAGTCCCCCCTGCTGGAGGAACAATAAGTCTAGGCCCCGTCAGTTCTGAAGCACTACCTCAGATAGAGAGGTAAGAGATTTTTCCAGGTGACTAATGGAGGCTTCTATCCTCTCTATATCCTCATCTATGGCCGCGCACAGTGAGGACATCCCTTTATGTTGAGTAGCCAGGGAGGCTATGCCGGTTCCTGCCCCAGCCACTCCTAGGCTAAGTAGGGTAGCAATGGTTAATGCAGAAATAGTCTCTCTCTTTTTTCTCTCACCTGTTCCTGTATTCCAGTATGAATATAGGCTCTCCTCAGAATGATAGATGATACAGGGCAGCACAGTCAGTAGGACACAGAATTCTTTAGAGCCGTTAAAGACATTAGTTTATAGGCAAGGGGTAAGCCTGGACTGTGAGCATACCCACCATCCATTGCCTTTTGGAATTACCCACTTAATACCATCACCCCAGGTGGGATTGTTATCTATAGTAGCACATAGGTCCTGTTTTTCCGCCAGCACCTTCCCTAAGCAGGTTCCTTGGCTGCTCACTTGTTGTATGGTCAGACCTCTCTTACAGTCTCCCCAGGAACATTGAGTGGGGTTTTCACTAGTTGAGACATTGTAGGTGACATTTAGCCCTATTGCCTCACAGAATGGGGGCCTCACATCATAGCACAGCCAGCAGGAGGTAGTCATATTAGGGTTGGTGTGGTTCAATGTTAGGAATGCAGCATTTACCAAATTCCAGAGGGGGTCTGTGGACCCGGTCATGAGACTGGGCTTCACCAAAGGAGGGCCAGGGCCTAATGGTCCTGGAGTTTTAATACTAGCCTTTGTGTGAGGCCGGGTAGGGACCGGGGTTGTGCGAGGTCGGAGAGGCAGCTCTACATAGGGTGGCTTAAGTACCTTGTTGGGGCCTACCATTTTGGACAGTGGCCCCATGGGCTCAACTTTTAATCTGATTACTATGGTTGAGCCAGAATGTTCACCATATTTATAAAACACAAGTCCCCACACCTTGCTTTGTATCCACCCGGGGGTGTCCTCTTTGCCACTGTCAGTGAAGGTGACCTTGATTCTATCTGTATCTGTGGGCTGGCATTCATGGGTGGGTGACGGAATTCTGCATCCCCAGGGTACCCCGTTTACAAAGGCAAATTTGACTAGGTCTGGTTTTGATATTCCCCACTTCCATTCACCATCGTTGGGTGTGACACATGCCCATGACTTACAGAAGGAATATTGTATCCCCCCACAGTCCTTGCTCTTTTTGTGGCTGGGGCAAGCATAAAAACCATAACGTCGGGCTGACTCCAGGGCAGTAGACTTGTAGGCAGGATTGATGTCTCTGAAGCAGAATTGCAGCTCCGGCCACCAAGTTCCTATGGGGGCAGTGCGAGTAGTCTCGTTAAGGGTGGTATGAGTCTCCCCATTGGTGAGTATCCAGGTTTGCTTATAGGGCTGGTGAAGGTTGGTTTTTGCAAGACTCCTGCACTGGGCATTGAGCAAGATCAGAGCGACCAGCCAACCCGTCCGTGGCTGCTCCTGAAGACTCTGCATGTTCCCGGGGTTGCAGAAGCTTCAGCTTCAATGGGTTGTCTGGGTGCCACTGTGCGGTCCACTCTCTAACGTCTTTCTGTTCTTGGTGACTGGCTTGACGCACGTGGGAGTGATGGACCCAATGCCCGACGCTGTCAACCTTAAGAGCAGTGGGGGTAACCAGAATGACCACGTAAGGACCTTTCCATCTTTTTTCCAGAGTGTGGGCTCTGTGCCGCTTTACCCATACCCAATCTCCTGGGACGATGCCATGTTCCAGGTTCAATGTGTCTTTTGTCTCATACAAGGCATGCACTATGGGCCAGATTTCACGGTGGAACTCCTGTAGGGCTTGGTCCAGTAGGGTTTGGACAACAATGGGGGTGGAGCCCCGTATAGAACTTCAAAAGGTGTCAATCCATGTACATATGGTGAGTTTTGAACCCGGAAGATGGCATAGGTTAGGAGGGCCACCCAGTCTCCGCCAGTCTCGATGGCTAATTAAGATAAGGTCTCCTTTGGGGTCTGATTTGTTCTTTCTACCTGCCCTGAACTCTGGGGGTTATATTCACAATGTAGTTTCCAATTAGTCCCCACTGCCCGGGCCAGCCCTTGTAGGACGTTACTTATGAAAGCCGGACCAGCAAAACCTTAGCTACAACCTGGGCAGTCTCTCATTTTGTAGGAAAGTCTTCCACCCAGCCTGAGAAGGTGTCTATCAGAACCAAGAAATACTTATACCCATACCTTCCTGGCTTCACTTCAGTAAAATCCACTTCCCAGCTCCGTCCCGGTGCCCTCCCCTGTACCCGTGTACCTGTATGTAGGAGTCCCTTTTTGCTGGGTTTCATAGCCTGGCACCTGGCACATTGGTCCATAATCTTTTGAATCTGGGCTGTTTGATGCTGGAACCGGAGGCGGGCTGACTCGAGGAGGGTGAATAGTTTCTTCTTGCCTAAATGGTTGGCTCGATGTAAATTGGAGAGGAGAAACAGTCCTAACTTTTCAGGAAGGATCAGCCGCCCTTTGATATCACGATACCAGCCTTGCTGATTGGGCACCGGGCATCGGTGGTCTTGGGTCCACTGTTTGTCTTTCAGGGTGTACTTGGGTCGCAGTGGCAAGCGTGGAAGCTTGGGCATGGGTAAGGTCAGTGCTAGGGTCGTGGAGGCCAAAGCAGCATTTCGGGCTGCTTTGTCCACACTCCAGTTCCCTGTAGCTTCTGTATACCATACTAGCTCACTGTTGGGTAGGGCTGAGTCCTGGAGATCGGGGCGCACTTGGGTGATTTCAGCTATGCTCTCCTGACAGTCATGTAGAGGGGCTTCCAGGTCCAGCAAGGTGGCTGAGTTCAGAGAGACTGGTTCAGAGAAGAGGATGCAGGGAGCATCCAGCAAGAGCCCTTGGTAATGAGTCAGTCAGGCGTTGGTCATCCATCTACCTGGAGGGTGCTTTAGGACCCCCTCTACTGCATGGAAGGTTACCACCTTCAGATGTTGCCCAAAAGTGAGCTTATCTGTGTCCTTTACCATTAGGGTAACTGCCACTATGATCCACAGGCATGGGGGCCAGCCCACTGCAACTGGGTCTAACCTTTTGGATAGATAAGCAACTGGACACTTCCAGGGCACTAGGCGCTGCATTAGTACCCCTTTCACTATCCCCCTCCTTTTGTCTACAAAGAGGGTGAAGGGCTTTAGAGGGTCTGGCAGCGCCAGGGCTGGGGCTCTCAGGAGGGTGGTCTTGAGCTCCTCAAAGGCCTTTTGTTGATCTGGCCCCCAGGCCCAAGGGGCCTTGTCCTTAGTTGCCTCGTATAAGGGTTTTGCCAGTTCAGCATACCCCAATATCCACAGCTGGCAGTAGCCCGCCGTCCCCAGGAACTCACGGACTGTGGGGTGGATGTCCTTGACCCTCTTGTTTACTTCCCTTAAATCTTGGACTGGCCTATAGTCTTTTCCCCCGGGTTTCTTAACGGGGAGGAGTGGAGTGTTCCAAGCAGAATGGCAGGGCTGTAATATTCCTGCCTCCAGGAGATGGTTAATGTGAAGGGCAATCCCCCTCCATGACTTGGAAGACATGGGATACTGATGGACTTGGATGGGCTGAGCCGAAGCCTTGACTTCTACTATTACCAGGGCTCAATGTTCCGCCAGCCCCACACCTGCTATTTCTGCCCAAGCCTGGGGGTAGGTTTGAATCCAATAAGCCATTTCAGGGGACCACTCAATAGGTTTCGGGGAAGGGTCCCATAAGGAGAACAAGCGATGTTCATCCTTGAGAGACATGGTCAAGACATGGAGGGGCTGTCCTTGTCCATCTGTCACTTTGATACTGTCCAGCTCAAAGTGAATGTGAGCCCTCACCTTAGTTAGCAGATCACATCCCAGAAGTGGGGCAGGGCACTCAGGAATGACCAGAAAGGAATGGGTCACCTAATGTCAGCCCAAGTTCACCTTATGCTTGCTAGTCCATTGATTGCCTTGGACCCAGTGGCTCCCTGCACGAGACTAATTTTCTGGGACAGTGGCTCAGTAGGTTTATTAAGGACTGAATATTGGGCCCCTGTGTCCACCATGCATCTCACAGGCTTCCCCTCCACATATATGGTTACCCAAGACTCGGGGAGGGGGTCTGAGACCCATGCCCTCTAGTCACTGTCCATTCTGGCTAACAGGACCCGGGCATCATTATTGGGCCTGCTATTTGGTCCCGGGTGACCCTGGAGTTTGGGATATTCCTTCTTTCAGTGTCCATATTTCTTACAATAGGCACATTGTCCCTGGTCTAGCCTGGGTCGATTTCTGGGACGTGTGGGGCCGGTCCATCCAGAACTTGGTCTGGCCAGACCCTGGACTCCTGCTAGCAATATCTTAGCCATCTCCTTTTGCTGTTTCTTGTTTTCCTTATTCTGGTGTTCCCTGTCCTCCTTCCGAATCCTTTCTTGTAGTTTCTGATTTTTCTTCCTGATTCTATCCTCTTGTTCTTCTGGAGTTTCTCGGGTGTTAAAAACCCTTTCGGCTACTTTCATCAGATCCCGGATAGTCATTTCCCCAAGTCCTTCCTGCTTATATAGTTTCTTCCTGATATCTGGGGCAGCCTGATTTATGAAGGACATTATCATGGCTGACTGATTCACCTGTGCTAGTGGGTCTAGGGGGGTATACTGTCTGTATGCATTGTAAAGATGCTCAAGGAGCACGGCTGGGCTTTCATTTTCCCCCTGCATTATTGCCTTTACCTTAGCCAAATTGGTAGGGTGGCGAGCTGCCACCCGGAGGCCTGCCATAAGAGTCTGGCAGTAGACCCGGAGACGCTCCTTACCTTCTGCATCCCCATAGTCCCAGTCAGGTCTGTTCAAAGGAAAACGATCATCAATCAGGTTCGGCAAGGTGGTCGGTCGTCCATTGTCACCGGGGACATTCTTTCTGGCTTCAGTGAGAATCCGCTCCTGTTCCTCAGTGGTGAATAGAGTCTTAAGGAGCTGCTGACAGTCATCCCATGTGGGACTGTGAGTATGCAAAATGGACTCGAACAGATCAGTCAGGCCTCTAAGGTCCTCAGAAAAAGGAGGATTCTGGGCTTTCCAGTTGTACAGATCACTACTTGAAAAAGGCCAATACTGATAGGTGCATCCCACATTGGGACTAGCACCACCCAGGGCCCGCACCAGGAGGATGGGGGCCCCAGTGGAAGTGGAGGAGGGCTCCTCCTCTGGGGTTTCCTCTTGCTGCCTACCGGGTGTGAGTCTCCTCACTGGTCCAGAGACTGGGGGTGCAGACAGGAAGGCTGACAAGTGGGGAGGCTCAGAGGGGTCAGCTGCCTCTGGCTGGAGCGGTGCAGCAGCGGCATATGGCAGGGGATTTACTTCAAAATCTAAGTCTATCAAGGACGGATGGAGAATCCATTCTTCCTGTAGAATAGGCTTTTTAGGGGAAGTAATGGGAATGGGGATGTTCCCCAACATGGCCAGTATCATAGGCCAGTCTGCAGGTGACTCATGGATAAATGGCTGCAGCCAGGAAGGAGGATCCTCTACCAAAGTCTGCCACATAAGGATATAGGGATATTGATCAGGGTGGCGGTGAAGACTGGGTCTATTAATGACATCTCGGACCTTCTTAATTGTGTCCAAGGAGAAGGTACCTTGCAGAGGCCAGCCTACATTGAAGGTTGGCCATTCTGCTGAACAAAGGGTGTTACCTTTCTTAATTTCCACACCATAATTGTGTCCCTTAGCGTGGATTTCTGAAAAATGACTCAGAAGAAGGGTCTTAGGAGTTACCTGAGCCTGTCCCATGATGATCAGGAGAGATGGACAGAGGAGACAGCAAAGAACAAAAGAGACAATTCCAGCAGACAAACAAATTCACACAGGACTCTCTAACATACACAAGTACCAGCCGATCAACCAGACTACACTCACAGGCGCAATTCCATTCACACCAGACTCTGGATCCTTACCCAAAGACCGCCCAAACGGCGTCCACTGAGGACGCCAGCGCGGCTCCATGACTTCCAATAGTGAAGCCTCCAGGGCTGTAACCCCTTCCTTCCACTCAACGAGAATTCTCAACCAAATTCAGATGGGGACTTTAAGTCCCTCCAAACGGAGGTGGCCAATCCTCCTTCTGTGGTCTTTCTCAACTAAACCTCGGTATCGGAGGCCATTTGTTCCTCTCAGGGAGGGGCCGATATCTCAGTGGGACCTCCAGATGTTGGGATCCGAGGTCTACCAACCCCTCAGAGGAACAAAAGACACTCACGATAATGTAAGCCACAAAGCGAGGTTTATTTCCAGCCAGCTGGGGTCCGGGTATCCGCCTGACGCAGCGAGTTTCAATGAGGACCCTGAATGCAAAGTCCAGGCTGCTTTTATATTTTTTTAAACATTAGTCACGGTCACACAGCAATTTTTATGGCTCCTGGGGTCACATATTTCTGATATCACCCACATCCTGGTGGTGGGGCAAGATTACTTGAAGATTACTTATCAGGAACTTGATAAACACCAGGTGTCTTAACTCATTGACTCACATACCGTTTAGCAAGATTAACCAGAAACAGTCCCTGTCCCCAGAAACCGTCCCACCTCCCTTTGTTCCAGTAAGTGTTGGCTTGGGTCATGTTAGTCATGGCCAGTTTCAGGCTGAGTGGGCTGCAAGCCTCAAAGGTACTCTAACAGCTTCAGTTTAGATATATAGAGGTTTGGCAAATTTTTCTTTTTGCCTTAACTCTCAGCCAACAAAAAGAACTTCAGAGTTGCCTGTCTTGTGATTTAGAAATGACAGACATCATTGTCTCTCACACATCTCATGTGACTTTGTTTCATGGGGACCACCTGCAGACTTTCACCTTCCCCACAGTTAGTTCTTCATGCTCCCTCTAGAGAGCCTAGTCCTTGTTTCACTCTCCCTTTTCCATTCCCTCCTCTATTTTTGCTTTGGCTTAGGTCATGTTTAAAACAGGTTTTCTATTTTTCTCTGTCATGCAATGCTCAACTCAAGCTCTAACAAATTGTCAGAAAAATATACAAATGTATAAGAAAAACTTTTATTATTGTCTTCAAAGGGTCAGCTATGTTTCCAATCATGGGATAATATATAAACAACTGTCAAAAAGTCACATTAACTCTGTGTGGCAAGAGTGAGCATATAAAGTTAAAAGGTCTATAAATTTAAGTCAGTCCATATACAGCATTGAGGTACTGATATCTTATTACTTGTCTTTTTAAAATACTTTTGAGAGTTGACTAAGATAAGGCATATGAAAACAATTTGTAAAACATAAAAACTACACAAATAAATACAAATTGCTAGTTTATTTTATTATTTGCTTTGTTGCTTTAAATTGTAAACAAATACACAGCAAGATCCTTCTTTTGTTAGCTCTTTAATAGCTCCTAGCAAATTCATAGGCAGAATTCCACAAATTTCCACCCATGGAAGTTAGCAGATGTTAAAGAAAATTATTTGAATTGATCCCCTTGTTACAAAAATACACATTTCAGTATGTTTAGCTTTCTGTAAAATTACAATAGCAGTGGGTATGAAACAACAAACCAAGTTTATAAAATAAAACTGAGGTATATCTGAGGGTAGGTATATTAGTAATCAATTTCCATTTGAGGCTTAGGAGAAGTTCAAATGGAAGAACACATGCATTTGAAAAATTAAGGAGTGAACAGATTCCATGGTAAACAAAAGCATTCTATCTCAGAAGTGTCTGAAAATTTGAAAACTTGTGGGTTTCTTTTCTTTTTCTTCCTTTCTTTTTTTTTTATTCTTTTGAGACAGGGCCTCACCATATCACTCAGGCTGGTCTTGAATGCTTGAGCCTTCTCCTCAGTTTCCTGAGTGCCGGGGTTATAGGTATGTACTATCTTGCCTGACTTAGAATGTATGATCCTTGATCGTTTTTGTAGAAATGTGAGAGTGTGACCAGCAAACATGCAAGGCACTGTCAATTTCACCATAATGTCTAGCCTATGCTTTTGTGATTTTTGTTGCATTCTTGTGTTTGGAGAATGAATTGAATACTATGTATGGTTGAGGTTTCATTCAATCATGTTTGTTCCTCCACTGTTACTTTGAACCTTCTTGCCATTCGGAAAAAAAATCTACCCAATATGGCTTCATCCAACATTGACATAATAGGACAAGGGCCCTAATCCCATATTTTACAACATTACAATAATGTAACACATTTTGAATGCTTACAATGGAGAACCATCACAGGATCTCCTCTCAACCATTTGGGATATCATTGGGACATCTTTTCTCATAGGCTACCCAGAATGTGGCTAGGAACATTACTTCACTTTAAAATTATTATATGTTATCTACTCTATAGGTTATGTTATTATCCCTTCAATTTCAGTGGATATTTATGAGATGAATGCCATGAAACTTATACTAAAGGTGAATTAAAAATGATTAATGATGGCTTTCATGAGGTGACAGTTTTTTTTAAGGCAGTCTTTGTTAATGGATGCTCTTGGACTACTGACATCAGAACTGGCTGGATGCTTTTAAGAGATGTGTTTCCTGGTCACCAATTCTGGTACTCTATTCAGTGGACAAGAAGGATACTTAAAATTTTTAAATTATTTTTGATAAAACATAAATTGGTAAGCAATCATAAAAAGAAGTAAGCATTCATGAAAAATATGAACATCAAGAGGAACCAATATTTGTTTATTGATTTGTAATTTATGTGTGTTAGGATATTGATTGTTGGGCCAACATTTGTGTGTATTGTAATTGATTGTGGAACAAGAACCATGCTTTTGCCTTATTGGCTGCCATATATGTAGTACATATAAAATATTTAATAATTACCTCACTATTTTTTCAATTGAAATATTACCAGGAAACAAAAGATTTGCTATCAGATTTGAAAAGATTACCCTTCCATTTGGAGCAAGTTCCACATTGACTATGTACTGTAGGATCCTGAGTGTACTTTACACATTAATTATGTTAAAGTAATATTAATTACTTTTCTAGCATGGCATGTTTTCCAAGCCCATGTTGTTCATTTCACCATTCAGATTCTTGATGATCTTTTTTTTTTTTAAATGGATGACCTGTTTCATTTTTCTTCTTGACGTTAAATCTAGTGCTTTCACCATCTATGTCAGTTGGTCATAAAGTCTGTTTTCAGGAATTGTTTTTAGCAACTAAAATTATACTTTATAGTTAGAAACTCACTCCAAATTATTGATCCTTCATTTCGAAAAGAATCATAAATTGACCCTGGCTCACAGATTCCCAAAGAGATCAATCAGTGTAAAGATGGCAGCCCCGAATTTGAAAGTCTAATCTGAGTTCATTTGTAACACAATGAAATAGCATAAGAGAAAGTGGTCAGGTATCAAACTGTGGGAATATGCACACAAATGACTTGTTAGTGTTACTATTTTCTACCAGGAAGGAAATTCACTTAAATCAAGTAAAGATGGCAACTCATTAAAATTTGATCTTTCCTTTCTATTCTTTTTTATCTTTTGAACTTCCATATTTGGCACAACTTGTTCTATTAAATAATACTCATTGATTAAATCTCATCTTCTCTTAAAAAAAATTAAAAAAAGAAGTATTTAAAGGGCTACAAATGTGGATTTCTGCAGCTTCACATTTGATAGTGCAGAATGAAATACTTTTAGTTTTCATTACTTCAGATTACATGTATGTTTTGCTTCAATTTGCTTTCAATCTTCACAATAAGGACAAGGAGGAGGAGGAAGAGATCTTGGGAAGAGAGAAAGAAATCCATTTAAAGTCCATAATGTGTTTTGCCTAGACACCTATGTTTTCCAGCCTTAATTAATTAATTATTTGTGGGACTGGGGTTTAAACTCAGGACTTCACATTTGCAAAGCAGTGCTCTACCACTTGAGCCACACCTCAAGTCCATTTTGCTCTTGTTATTTTAGAGTGGGGTCTCCTGAATGATTTATCAGGGCTAGCCTGGAACCTTAATCCTCCTAATTTCAGCCTCGAAGGTTAGCTAGGATTGCAGGCTTGAGCCACTGGTGCCTGTCATTTTTCAGCCTCTGTGATGTTTTAGCAACTTGATTAGTTATCTAAGTACAGATGGAAATGAAGCTTTCACTGTAATGCAGATGAGATGATTATTCAGTTCATCTAGTCCACTGTGCAAATTCACCATCATTTTATTTCTAACCTTCTACCTTTAACTGATCAGGCCAGGATTTTGACTTTACCTAAGCTTAGTATTGTGTTTCTATTGAAAAGTGACTAGATGTGCATACCAAGTATGAAACTTTTACAAAGGACAAAGAGATTTTAATTGAAAAATAAGCCAGACCTTTCACTGTGTTCTTTGTCAGGAGTTATTAATAAGTATCAACATAACATTGTGATGGTAGTCATTTGATTTTTGCATTTAGGTTCTGCCTTCTATTTCCATTTGAAATTATTTGAACCACTCAGGATCTTGTTTACAAAGCACTTTTCTGGGACTTCTCAAAGTGGGAACCTTTAATAATGTAACAGAGGACTTGAGTTTCTTTTATTCTAGTATTTTAGCCCAGGGAAGTGTACTCTTTCTTATTTTCTTTTTGAAATGAATAACTTCATAGAGATGCATAATTTTTACCTACTGGTTCTTAGCAAAGGAAAATAAAATTACCATTATAGTAGAAAACTCCTAATTAAAGAATTCATATAATGGTAGTTTCTCTATCATACACTAAGATTGTAACTCTTCTTCCTCCTCTTCTAGAAGTCTCTTCTGGCAATGTTTTGTAAGTGGCTTGCTTCACAGTACAAATGTTTTTATAGATCAGCACCTGCATATTTATGCTCATTTTAATCTATATTTATATGACAGCCATCACTCTGAAATCAAAGCTTTTTGAATCATAAATTGGAATAAACTTAATTAGTTGGGTCAAGAAAGTTTGAGAGAAAAAGTGCTCCAGAGACGTTCATCACAGAGTCTGTAGAAGTCATTGAGTCCCTGAACACAAGCCCTGTACCTAAAGTAAGGTTATCAGTTTTAACCAAAAAAGTAATTCCTAGCTCTTGTAGAAATTATGCAAAAATAACAGGCAAAACTAGAATCCCTGTCCCAAACACATTTGTAAACCAGTCCACATGACATGCCTCATTCATGGGCAGTTATCTCAAAAGGGTTTGTGTGGGCTGGCACAACTGAAGAAGGAAAGCATCTTCCAGTAGGAGAGAGAATTCTGTGAGTCTTCACAGGTAAAGAGTAGTTCAGTTCATAGAGAAATGGAGAAAGATCATTTCAGACTGGAAATTCTGTGATGGTAGAAGATGTATCTGTGTACTGTTATGTGTTAAGCATTTACCACACAGGCTGACGGGATGATTTTGAAGGAAATTTTGACATGTACTGTACAAAGTGATGGGTTTATCTGGTTGCATAGGAATGCATGCCTTTGGTTGTTTTTCTGTTGACTGACTTACTTTTCAGTGAGAAGAAGTAGAAGTTAGATTGTAGAAAATTGATGGCTATAAAAATAAATTGTGATTGTTTGCGATAAAATGGATTTCTTCCCCATAGAAATGATGAGCTCAAACATTATAAAATATTGCTGTATAGGGCATCAAACAGTTTTGCATCTATCAATGACTTCAGTTCACTATTCCTGGTTTTATTTACACAATACACATATATACATATGTATGTACATTTACATATACATATGCATAATATATTGCTACATTTTTGCTTTTTAGGGATACTGGGGTTTCAACTCAGGGTTTCTACTTGGGAGGCAGGTGCTCTAATACTTGAGCCACACTTCAGCCCTTTTCTTCTCTGGTCATTTTGTATACAGGGTCTATGTTTTGCCCAGGTTGGCCTATTTTACATTTTCCACCATCATTGGGAGGGATAGATGTGTGCCAATATGCACAGGTGTTTTTCATTGAGATGGATGGGGGAATGGGTTTCATGAACTTTTTCTGCTCCAGTAGGCCTAGAACCATGATCATCCTGATCTCAGCCTCCTGTGTTGCTGGGACGGGAGGCATGAAACATGACACCCAGTCATTAATTGAGGTGGGGTCTCACTATTGACCCCAAATTGTGATCTCCCTGATCTCAGCCTCCTAAGTAGCTAGGATTTCGGTCATGAGCCACCTGCATATGACTATACTCTTGAACTGCTTTTATCAGTTTAATGATTCTCTCAGTCATTAATCCCCTCACCTTGATTCTTGTTTCTTTTATATTTGAATGAAAGTTGTGATTTCACAACAGCCATGTTGCTTTTCTGGGGTAGAAGCTTGAAGTCTAGAGACCAGTCAAAATTGTTCATAAGAATTATTGTCCTTGGAGCTCTTGATAAGAGGTTTGGATCCTAGATTTGGATAATCTAGAACCACATTTTGGAAAAGAGTTGAAAGTCTGAAACATTTGAAGAAAAATTAAGGCACATTTTTTTCCTTTATCTCTGGAGGAACTAAAGTAAATGAAAGAAGAGTCAGAGGCGAGGTCCTCGCAGCTCATAAGCCATTTAAGGGAAAGCAGATGTATGCACTCATGTCCTAAGACATGGTCTGATATCAGTAGTCTCTGAATATCTTCTGTTTTGCTTCCTGCAGTTTCAGTTACCCAGTCCAAAAGTCTTAAATGAGAAATTCCAGAAATAAATAACTCATAAGTTTTAAATCATGCACTGTTTTGAGTAGTAATGAAATCTCCCGCCAGCCTTCTCTGTTCCTCCTAACGTGTGAATCACTTCTGTCCTGTATCCATGCTGAATTGTTACCTGATCATCAGCCGCTCATTTGTCACTTGGTAACCTAGATTATCAGCTCAACTCTCACAGTATTTTGGTGATATTCTCAAGTAGCCCTCATTTTACTTAATAGTGATCCTGAAACATAAGAGAAGAGATGCTGGTCATTTAGATATTCCAGAGAGAAGCCATGAAGTGTTTTCTTTAAGTGAAAAGGGGAATGTTCTTGATTTAATAAGAAAAAGTTACATGTATGGCAGGAATAAATTGATCTATGAAATTGTGAAGAAGGGAAAAGAAGCCTGCATGAGTTTTGCTGCTGCACCTCATACTACATGCGTTGTGGTCATGATGCGTGGTAAGAGCTTGGTCATTCAACTCACTTCTTCTGATCACGCAGGCTTTGTGTCATCTCACATAGTCACAAGAAGAAGGATGAGAACATTACAATAAGAAGTTTTGAGAGAGAGAGAGAACGAGCTCATTCACATCAGTTTTATTACGGTATAATAATTGTTCTATTTTATTCATTCATTTACTCATTTTGGTGATACTGGCATTGGAACTCAGGGCCTTGCACTTGAGAGCTAGGCAGGTGCTCTACCAATTGAGTTATGCTGCCAGTCCTTTTTGGTTTAGTCAGTTTTTGACTAGGATCTCATGTTTTTCTCAGGGCTGGCCTAACACCATGATCCTACTTCCTATGCCTCCAGTGTAACTGGGACCACAAGTGGGCATCACCATGCTGAGCTTATTTGTGGAGATAGGGTCTTCCTTACATTTTTCCTGGGTTAGCCCCAAACCACGGTCCTACTGATTTCCACCTCTCCAGTAGTTGGGATTACAGGTATGAACTATTAAACCAGACCTGTTCTATTTTATTTTATTTATTTTTATTACATTGTTGTGGGGTTCATTGTGATACTTACAAAAGTTCTTATATCATATTTGAATTTACCCCCACTATCATTCTCTTTTATCTTCCTCCCCCCATTTCTAAAATAGTTTCAATAGTGTCATTTTTCCATTTTCATACATGAATACATAGTAGTTCCACTACATTTAGCCTCCTTCACCCTTTTATTAGCTATAGCTGTTAATATCTTACTGTATCTAATTTATAAATTGGACTTTACCATAGGTATGTAAGTGCAAGAAAAAACACAGCGTACATAGGGTTTGGTTCTATCTGTGGTTCTAGCCATCTACTGCATGCTTGGAATGTGTCTCCAGTGAAAAGGGAAGCTAATGTACTAATGGTTTGGAGCAGGCATGAGGCACATTCCTATAATCCCTCAAGTCAGGAGGCTGAGCCTGGAGGACTGAGAATTTGAGGCCAGCCTGGGCTACATAGCATGATCCTCAAAAATTAAAAAAAAAATCTGTGCCTTGTCAACAAACAAAACTTTAAACAGAAAAATTAATTTTTAAATACATTATTATTACTGAAAGAATGAAAGTAAACTAAGTGCTCAGTGAAAACCAGAAGTTATATGATATTCATTCAATGCAATATTATTTCTACATAAAAAGTGTTTGTGAAATTGGTGTTTTAATAATCATTTTATACTTTAATTTATACAGCACAATTTCATAAAATTTGACCTCAACAAAGTGGAATAAGTAATAAAAACATGAATCTGTTCAAAGAGATTCTATATTTGGGCTCAGGAATATGTATATAAATATATTTCCTCCAGATAATTCTGCTCAGCAAGTGAGTTTCAGAATCATTTGTGAAACTTAATAGATTCTGATTCACAATAATTTATATAATGATCTGCTGTCTTCCTGTCTACTGGCACATTTATAATTCCAGAGCAGAGAGCAACTTGGATGTTTTCATAATAGGAAAACTTTCCAGAAACTTTTGATTTCTCAGACAATGGAGTCACTAGAATATAAATTGCTATAATGTGAGCACATTCTAATGGCTTAAATTCTAATGATTCTGTGCATGTAAACAAAAAAGGCATAACTTTACATTTTAATGACCGTTATCTAAAGGAGTAACTTGTACATATGACAGAGTAGCTTCTCTACATTCTTGTCCAAGTGTAGCAATTTTAGCAAATATGTAAATAATGTACCTATAAGCCAGGTGCTATTCCAAGCGTTTTATATGCTTCAAGGCATTTGGTCACAACACATTATGACAGATCAAAAGAGGACTCAACATTCACTCTGCTTTGGCTGTGTGAGAAAGACTTTCACCCTCTGCACTATTTGTACTCTTCTCTCTTTCCTCTCAGCTCTTCCTTTTGAGTTAAGGGCTACATGCTTTCACCTGTTTTATCTAATACAAGGTTTGCAGTAGATTTTTGACAGAATAATTAAGGTAGTATTGGGGTTTGAATTCAGACCTCCTGCTTGCTAGGCAACACTCTACACTTGAGCCATACCCTCAGCAATTTTTGCTTTGGTTTATTTTTTTAAGTAGGGTCTCATACTTTTGCCCAGACAAGCTTTGGACCATGGTCCTCCTAACTCCACCTCCTAAATAGCTACAATTACATGTGTACTGCCATGCCCAACTTGTTTTGTAAGGTAGCTTTTGGCTAACTTGTTTTTGCCTTGGGTGGCCTGGAATCACAATCCTCCTATCTGTATCTCCAGAGTAGTTGGATTACAGGCAGAAGCACCATGCCTAACCCTTAATGTAGCATTTATAGAAAAGGAAAATAAGGGTCAGAACATTGAGAGGTTCAGAGCTAACCCTAAAGGTATAGCGTAGCTAATTTTTATATGTGACTTTCAAGTGGTACTAATATTCTTTTGATTAATTTTCTTATATCTAGGATCATGAGGATCTCTGAGCTGAAGGTACAGATACTAAATAAGTTTGTGTATTTTCCAAATTTTTCCAATTCAGAAAACTTAAGCAAATGCAAACTATTAGTAAGGTTCTGGTTATTAGTTTAGATGAAAGTCTAATAATTGCTCGTTATCTTGTGCTATATAATGAACATATATATTACTTATAATATTATATTACTTCTAATATGATTGTCCTATATATGATCAATTAACATTTCATTAAGTTAAAAAGGTAAATAAAAAAGGAAAAATAACAAAATACTTACTTAAAAATATAAATAGAATTAATAAAATTTGGCTGATAACTTTACATATATTTGAAAATATATGAATTTTAAGTTTACTCATTCTCTATCCATTACATCACTGGCTGGAACCCTAGTTTGTCACTAGAACTTATAGTTTATCATCATACATTTTGTTTTTATCAGAGTATTAATTTCTAAACAGGTGTCTTTGCTGTTTGATACACTATTTAAGGTGCAGGCTAAACTGAAAAATTATATTGGTTTAAACATAATATAAATGTATTTTTCTTGCATATTTGGTCCAGAGCTTGGCAGAAGATATAGGACACATAGGAAGCTCCAGACTTCATCTCTTGAATCTAGTTAGTTCCTTAATTGTTACTTCATTTCTGACTTCAGGAACAGGGGAGATATGAAAATAAACAGCTTCCTTTCTAAAGAGGTGATCCATAGGTGTTCAGATCAATTCCCCTTACATCCTGTCCATCACATGACCACAACCAGATGAAAAGGAGCCTGGGAATTATAATTTCTAGATGGGACAATGGAAGTGATATAGTGATGGGGATTCTACAATTACAATGATAAAGGGAAAAATAGATATTGGAAGATAATTAGTAACCTTTGCCTCAATATCTAAAACCCTATATGAAGAATATGTTGGCATGATTGGTGGGATTGAGGTGGAGGAGGAGTGAAATTTGGTATGCTGAATTCGATTGATTTAACTTACTTATTTGTAATGGTTAGGTGTGAGTATTCCATTGAACTAGCTAGTCATGGACACCAGTCTCTCCTGAGAAGTTGATTCATCATGACTAGGATGTCTAGCCTTCTACCTGCAAATACTCATACCGATAGACCTTGCTAAGAGTGTAAATGGACAAAAGTCTTTATCCTTAGTGTTAAGGCACCATGTATTCCTCAGTCTTCTAGGTCAGATCTGGATCTGTTCTGTGACTTTCATATTTGTGAAGGAATAAGGAATAGAGAAGAGATTATTTCATTCATTCAAACCCATACACCTGGGCAGAAACAATCAAATCCTAAATGACAGCTCTCAAAACTAGAAAAAGTAAACAAATTAAGAATCAATGATGCCAACTTCCCATTCTTCCCAAACTCGAATTGCCCAAGCTCAGTTCCAAAATAGTCTTTCAGTTAGTACATTCTCTACTAGAGATCAGGGCTGGTGAAAAATGATAGTAGCTCACTTCAGACCATGGCAAGGTTGGATCAGTTTTATGCCAAATACCCAATCCAAAAGAACAGAATAAGATCTCAGTGTGCCATCTTGACAGAATAATGTGGGTTGCAAACCAGTGGCTCTTCACACTATGAATATATCTCATTCCTCTTTTCAAAGAACCCTCAGGTTCTTTAATTTTGAAGTTGAATCTGTTCTTCGATGGCCCTCATAAAGCAGTGGTTTGTTTCTCGCTGTCCAATTTGCTAATAAGTGACAGTCATGTGCATGAATGTTTGTGAGTGCTTGTGTGTATGCATCCTCAATGGGTACCTGCTTGAAGGTAAAAATAACAAAAGGAATTGAAATACTTTTGAGATATCTATGATCCATATGAGTTACCATTTTGGAGATATTACCAAATTCACAGAGTATACAATCAATGTAATGATTATTTCCATCCCATACTGACCAAGGTAAGATAATTACAGACGTAGTATAACAAAATGTCTTATACTAAACTCTAGAAAATAGCAGGGAGTTACAGTATGAGCAGTGATAAAAACAAGTTTTATTCCAGGGTCCTCCTCAGGCATACTTTTAGACTTAGACTGTTATAACTAGTAAGTGAGTAGCTGAGGCATAGTAAAAAGTAAGTCAGAATCAGGAGTAAATTGTGAGGAACTTTTAGCCATGGAGGAATAATATTATCATTGTGGAAAGTGGATTAAATTACATTCAAGATCCCCAGATTTTCAAAGCTATCTCTAAGAAGGAATCTACATAAAACTGCTTTTAAGTAATAGAGTTTATTTTCTCCTACAATCCCATTGAATTGGTTTACACTATCATAGCTGCAATTATTATCTATGTTGTTTCATTAATGTTGTATTAAAAAGCTCCTTATTCTAGTTTATGAGCAAGATTTAGCTAACATAAAATCTTTGAAGCATTATTTGGGTTTAAAATTAGAACGATAAATGCCTGTATCCAAAATTAATTAATTGACAGTGTTCTACAACATGGACTATCCAAAGGAATATGTGTTTCTCCAGTTTGTGGTGGTGCACAGGGGTTTTGCTTGGATGAGGGAAGAATGTGTAAATGGATTTGAGATGAGAATGAAGAAGATTCTAAACCTTTGGGGAGAATTCTAAACCTCACATCTAAAATGGAGGGTAAAGTTTTGTTTGTTTCAGGTTATTCTTCAATAGAATAAATTATATTATCACAGGACCCACTCTGAGTTTGATGATGCTTATTAAAACTCTGTGAATCTTTAACCTTTCTCTTCATTATATTAACCCTGATAATCATAGAAGCTAAGACTACTGTGAGGGGTGTGAATGTTACAGTGCCAGTCAGGGACATTAGGAATGTTTCAAAAGTTCCAGGTGGGAATCCACCATCTGCTTTTGTTTAGAGTTTCATTCCTTCTCTGCAGCTGAAAATTTTTGTAAGATTTTGGTAGCTTCAAAATTTTCTATCATTCATTCTAAATTTTAAAAAATTGGATATGATTACAATTGCATAATTTTCTCTTTGTAAGAAGTTCTCACCAACCACAGAATGGCCCAATTCTTTCTTTAGAAAGAGCCAATTCTCTCTTATTCTCAGATCAATACTATGTTAAATAAAAACCAATTTCTTATTACCTTTCTAATAATGAGCCACTTTCATAAACTGCAGTTGATAAAATGTCTTTTTGAATCACTTAAATATTTTACCAATGTATAGCTATCCTTATCTCAACCAACAAAACCCCTTGTTCCTTCCTATTATTGCTTATACTCTCTCTACAACAAAATTAGAGATAAGGGCAAAATAGTTTCTGCTGGGTATTGAGGGGGGGAGCGGGAGGGGGCGGAGTGGGTGGTAAGGGAGGGGGTGGGGGCAGGGGGGAGAAATGAACCAAGCCTTGTATGCACATATGAATAATAAAAGAAGAAAAAAAAAAAATAAAAAAAAAAAAAAAAAAAAAAAAAAAAAAAAAAAAAAGAAAATTTCATTTTATATATTAAAAAAATTAGGGTTTTAGAGAGATTGAAGATTATGATATAATTGCTCATATTGCATGTCTTCTCAATAGTGTAACCTAATTCTCAAGTCTTAAACACCTATTTCTAAATAGTGACACTGGATAGAATAGTTTTGTGATAAAGCAAAGTGGCATATTTTCAGAGTCACAATCTTTTACCATATTGTTGTGGTTAAAAACCTCATTTATTCAAAAGCACCATGACTTATTATACTGTTAAGACAATTTATAAATAAAACCATGAAAGATCTACTTGGTATAGCATCATGCTCTTTGTTCTGAGTGGCTTTAGAATGACCCAGCTTTTTTATATTTGAGAACTATAAGCAAAAATGGAATCTCCCCGGTTTCACTTGTAGTTCACCAGACTAACTGTAGAATGTGCTATGAATGTAACGCCCTGAGATAGAGAGGGATTGGGCAGAGCAGACTGGGCTCTGCTCCGGTTCTTCTGGAAATAGGATGTCTTTCAGCACTTCTGCCCACCGAGTCCCATAGCTCTGTGGTGCAAACCAAGAACAGGCTGCTATCTGGATTCCTTTAGTTGTGGTGCAAGTGGACATGCACAGTTGAGATTCTATCAGATCTGGGCAGTTAAGCCTTGGGAACCAGCTTGCAATGAATCCTAGGCTTCTATTACCCCTTGATGCTTATTTGTAAGAAATGAACCTGTTTCATGTAACTTGAGTACGGATGCTTTTTCTCACCAGACTCAGATTAAGTTGGTATGCAGTGCACAGGGACCTGGCTTCACACTTTGTAGCATGCTTTGCTAAAATGGTTTTGCTATTAAGTTAATTTTTAACATTGCAAGAATTTGTAGACACAAACAGAAAACTTGCAGAAGACACTCTAGGTTTGTGTCATAACATTATATTATTCTTCTTAAATATAAGCTACCATAGCATATAAAGTAATACGTTTGGATGAAAACCATCTTATACATTCCTATGCAAACTAATCTTCTTTCCATCACAGCTAATTAGCAATTTAAAAATGCTATCAAAAACCATCTTATCTTGTATACAAGATCTAAATTCGGAGGACAGCTCAAAATCAATTTGGGTTAGTCCAAATTATATTTTAGAAGCTGCAGAGGTAAACCAATTTTTTTTAAAAAGAAACTTTATTTATAGCTTTAACACTTTGTGAACAAAATTCTATTTTTATGTTTTTCTCTCTTTTATGATCTTGGGAAGTCACTTGAGTTCTTGCTAAAACCTGCTATTTTTATTTATATAGTTTAATTACTTATGACTTAATATTTTATAATATTTCACAATATTCACTTAAGTAGTTTGGCACACATCCTTACTGTAACCATGCTTGAAAATCAAGGGCAAATTGAAAGCCTTGCAGAATTTGATGCAGAATAGTTCATGTTTTCTTATGTAATGACTGTAACATTTGCAGTTACATAAACTCTAAATTTTCATTTCAAGCAGATTACGTGCTTTCCTGTCATCTCATGTCCATAATTTGTGAAATAGTAACATAAATTATTCTTTTTAAGGCAAGTGTATTAATTTACAATACTGTTCTTTGCTGGGTAAATAAGAAACAAACAATCTTACGAAAACCCAGTTGCTTAAGAGTGAACTATCTTATTCTTACTCCAGATTCCATCACACCTGCCTGTGTTCCATAAAGACAAGTCACTGAAGTGACTTCATCATTCAGTGCTCCCTCAGGCAGCTCAGCAGCATTTAGACCATACTCACGCAATGTACTTAACAGAAGGCTCTCAGAGCCTTCTCAAGAGTTTTCCTGAACCAAGAGAGCAATTGAATTATAGATTAAAAGAACTAACATGCTTCACTTGGCAAAGCACTGTCTTACTACTCACAGGCTTGCCAATCTTTCTTTCTTCCAATGAAGTATTTCATTCAGATAGCTATAGGAAAGCATTTATTAGTTGCTATAACTTTGAGATGAACTCTTGTCTTATTCTCTAGAAAATAAAAATTCTATTCATGTGTGTGCATGCACACACACATGCAAACACATACATACACACAAAGTAAGCTGTCTCCATTTACTTGCTCAGTAAAAAAAACACTTTTTCTCTGCCATATATTTCAGTTCCTTTTTCAGAACTGGGCCTGGGAGAGTAAGAGCAACAGAAACTGATAAAATATTAAAACAGAAGCAATATAAAGGATTCAATGCAGGAATGACTAAGCTTGACTAAATGGACTGTGAGATAGAAACTTGCCAATGAGATTTTAGTTGTGGATACTATATCACACAAGCTTTGTAGTTGACATATATGAGCAGAAACTCCAGTGATTTATAGAGGCAAATGCAGCAACTAGGAAAGGAAATGTATGCATCCAGTGTACAGTTCTACCAAAGAAAAAGGGAGCACATGGCTATGGCCCTGCCTGTGCTTGATTCCTGGGTCCTACTGCTATCTAACCTTGAACAAATGACTTTACTTATTTGTGTTTCATTTTTTTCATTTGTAAAATTGGAATAAGACTGGTATCTTATGTGAACCAATGGAACAGAATGGAAGATACGAACACGAACCCTGAAGCTGCAGCCATTTGATTTTTGACAAAGGAGCCAAAAACATGTGTTGAAGAAAAGACAGCTTTTCAAAAAGAGTTAGGAAAACTGGACATCTGCTTGCAGAAGATTGAAATTGGAACCCAGTCTCTCACTTTGTACAAGTATCACTTCAAAGTGCAGCAAAGCTCTTAATGTAAGACCTATGAAATTACTCCAAGAAAAAAAAAAAAACCAAGGAATACACTGGGTCATATAAACATAGGAAATGACTTTATGAATAAAAACTCCCATGGCTAAAGAGTTAAGAGAGAGAAAGGATTGACAATTCAGACTTCATCGAACTAAAAACCTTCTGCATGGTAAAAGAAACAGTCACTTCACTAATGAGACAGCCTATAGAATGGAAGAAAATCTTTGCCAGCTATACATCTGACAAGGGATTAACCAGCATATACAAGGAGCTCAAAAACCCAACTCCACAGAGAATCAACAACCCACTGAATACATGGGCAAATGAACTGAACAGATAATTCTCAAAAGAAGAAGTACAAATGAGTGGTAAATACATGAAAGTTCAATGTCCTTGGTGACAAAGGAAATGCATACCAAATCAACCTTGAGATTTCACCTCACTCCAAATAGAAAGGCAACCATCAATAACACGAACAACAAATACTGGCAAGTATGCCAGGGTGGGTTGGAGTGGGGGTGGCGTGGGGAGGAATGCTGACACACTTTTGGTGGGAATGTAAATTAGCACAACTGCTTTGGAAAGCAGTATGGAGGTTACTCAAAAAACTAAAAATAATACTACCACATGATTCAGTGATACCAGAAGGAAGGTAAGTCAGGATACAATAGAGTCATCTGCACACCCATGTTTACTGAAGCCCTATTCACAATAGCCAAGCTATGGAAACACCTAGAAGCTTCATAATTGATGAATGGATTAAGAAAATGTGGTACACAATGGAGTATTGCTCAGCCATAAGTAACAATGAAATTTTGTTGTTTGCAGATAAGGTGATGAAACTGGAGAACATCATGTTAAGTGAAATAAGCCGGGCAGGCCTGTACAACTTACTAATAAGAAAGTTCTTCAAAAAAAAGCCTGGTGTCTTGCAGAAAACACTGTTGGAGATTTAAATGAGACAATCTATATAAAATGCCAGTTGCAGTGACAGGCACAAAATAAATTCTCTGTAAATATTATTTCTCATTAGCTGTATGAGCAGTTCACCTTTGACTCTGGAACTTTTTAGTACTGAAGTGGGAAGGGATTCATTTATTATTTATTCAATAAAAAATGCATGCTGTGCTTTCAAAAACAAGACTATAAAGAATAGCAAATTAAAAATAAAATATAGGAAAGTAATTGTTTACTTTTCCCTCTAAAGTTATGTGCTAATTATCACTGAGTAGGAAACATAGACTCGACCCCCTAAATTGGTTGACTGCTTTTTAAAGGTATGTCATTTTTCACAAAGGAGTCTAGATGAATACAAATTCATCATAGTCATTCATATAATAAATAGTCCCTGACTTCATGCCTATTGCCTCTCACACCAGTGCTAAGAACTCAGAACACAAAGACTAAATCACACATGTATGTCTTTAAGTTTAAGAAACTGGAGATCTCATGTGAAAACATACATAAGATAGATTATAATTAATTTACATTATGTGTGCTACATTGGAGGAGAAAACCATGTTGGATTTTCATCCAATGATTGAATTGGTATAGGTAGACAGAAGAGAGATGCATACCTGAAGTGGGAACACATGATCCAAGGAAGGAACCTTAGGAAAAAAGTGACTTTTTTCTGTTAATCATGATTTCTTAAAATCCATATATGAAAGGTACCTTGATATAAAATATGAAGTTCTAAACTTTATACTTAGCTTTATAGGATGTATATAAGTTAGAAAACCAGGTGTCCCATCTTCAGCATATTTTCCCCTGCACTTTAATGGGTGGGAATGACCACGATCTATTTAGGCTTATATAAGTTCTACTCATAAGTAAATTTGAGGATAATCTTCAAAGCTCCTACTTAATACATTTATGTAAAATTTTCACTTTCTTGGGTGCTTTCATTCAGGGTAGCTGCCTAGAAACACTAATGATATCTAAAGAGAAGATTTTAAGCATCCATAAGTATTTTTTGAAATGGTACATTGCTAGGTGACTAAAAATCATGAACTCAGTATATTGGCATTGTTTTGTCAGAAGTCTGAACAGGTTCTACCATAGTCACACTTTCAGAACTTGGGGAATTTATTTTTGTTATCTCTCTGTTCACATATTTTCTCATCTGTAAAGTGGGAGTACAATTCCTATTTTATAAAATTGTGGTGAGAGGAAAGCATACAGTATGCAAATAATCTGTGGCTTTTCTTCCTCTTTACTTACTTCTCTACCCAAGTGACATCACAGAGCAGCATAACACTTAGTAAGGTGTCAACTTAGAATGAGATTGATTTCTATTTATTTTAGGACTATAATAAAGAGGTGGCAATGCCCAATTCAAAATTGCATTTGAATTGGCTCTCCAAATTACTAATATTCTTTATCATGTCACAGAATCTAGAATCATAATTCAGAGTTCTGACATTGCTGTAAGTTACTGGGATTCGGGTGACCATGTGAGGACTTACATCATGGACAAGCAGGTGATCAGCTGCTCATCTGGGAATAGAGAACTCTTTCAGGGGCAGATGCTTCTCACTCTGGACAGCCTGACTGATGGGCAAACATGGGACACAAGGACTTCAAGTATCTCCACCCACAGGCCATTGGGGATAAGGCAAAATGGCAAGATGAAATGCTAGATGTCTGGGGGAAGAAACGTTTCAAAGAAGAGAACTGGTGAAAGTCAGTTAATCAAGCTGTCAGCTGCAGATTCTGTCTTAAGGAGGCAGACGCTAGACCCCTGACTGGTATTTAGAGGAACTTTCACTGCTTTTAGGGTTACAGCAAAGGAATGTTTCATACTGGGCACTGCCATCCTTAACATGCTGACATCCTTGGGTACCAATACCCTGATCCTCTGACCTTGAGGTGTCAAAGCATCCTTGTAGTTTCTGTATAATCAATGATTAAAAGTCATGCTCCCTTTTAGCAGAGAATGTCTCTCTTCCACTCCTGTGAATATAGTACCAAATTTGTCCTCATTAATGGTCAACCTCAAGTTTCTTCTCTGTGAGGATTTTTAGAACACTCCTACCTTTAAAAGACTACTTATTTTTTGAAGTCCTGTGCTGTATGGAATGTGGGCCATTACTGAACTGTCTTACCTTCTCAGGGAGACTGTAAGTGCTAGGGAGGCAGGCATAATGTCTTATACTTCCATTTCAACACACACTCAACCATGTACTAAAAGATGCATCACAGTTGATTTAAGAACTTGAAATCAGTGATTTATCAACTTGAAATCTGAAACTGAAAGTTTCAGAATTGTTGCTGTGCAATTTTTAGGTTTTCTGAGTGAAAATACTATAGGCAGCTATTTTCTTTCAACATGCTGTAATGAGCTGTCAGGATTTAAGGTTCAAATATTTAGTTGTGTCTGATACTGGGTTAATCAAACTATTTTAGAAATTAAAATTTTGGAGAAAGAAATTTGTTTTAATTGTTCTATTGTCCTATTTTACATTTTGGGACTTGTTCATGAAGCATGACTAAAGAAGGTACAAGGTAAAACAAAGACTTATCATTTGAATTATTCAGCAGGGCTGAGCAGGTGGAGGATTTAGATTAACTCAGTAGATCAGCATGAAAAAGAAAAACTAATATTCAGACAGAGTTATAGCTGTGGTCACTGTTTTATTAGGTCAATGATTTTTCCAACATGAAGTGAGATTCTCCCAACAGGTAGGGCAGAGAGTCAGCATTCAAAAGTCTGTGTGTAAGGCAGTTCTAACTCAAAAGTTTCTCTGAGGATAGAAAGACACCATCTTCCTGAGAACAAAACTGTAGATTTGGGGGAAATCTGGAGAGAAAAAATAGGTTTCAGACTTCTTCAGAAAATGTCAGAATTATGCATCACTGGAAGATGAATTTGGTATGAAGAATACACCAAAATTTCAACCTTTATAGCCAAGATGAATGCACTTCTTTAGTTTTTGCAGTGGAATATTTTGGAGAAATCAACATGATAAGAAATTGATATATTGCTGAATTCCTCAGGTGTTCACAGTTTTCTTACTCTAACTGATGCTTTTCCTGGTGTCTGGCTGGCTCTGAGGTTGGTCTGTAAATTATGATTCTCTGTTGCAGAAGAAACCTGTGGATCAGAATGAGCAAAACAACATGTTTATTTAAAAGATTCAGGATAATTCATAGTATCTTGGAGGAATATGAAAGTTAGGCGCGAGTTCCTGGACTACTTCCCTAAACTCTACTAAGCTGGTGAGAAATTATTTCTGTCACTAAATAGCCACTACTAATGCCATCATCACAGGGAGAAAAAGCAACATCCCTCTCCTTCCTTTCTATATCACTGGCTCTGATGGGCAGAACCTAACTCAAGTGCCTATGACAAGCTTCAAGGGAGACCAGAAAATATGTACTATTCTCAGCACTTCAAGGGAAGGGAATTCTTTGTGCCTTGCCAAGATTCAAAAATAGAATTCTTCTAACAAGAATGATGTTAATTTGTTGGGTAATCAAATGCACAACAAATATCCACTACTACGGGTGTCATCTCTATTCAAATTGCCACTGCATTGTCACAACCTGGAAGTGTGGGCTCACTAACTATTTCTTGAATAAATTAATGTGTCTAAAGAAGCATTTTTATTATAAACAACCTCATATACCAATTAAAAATGGAATAAAACAATTCAAACTTTCTCTGTTTTATGATATAGGATTCTATGTAGAAATTAATGTTGACAATTTTATCTAAATGCTATTAGCCAGAACTATTATTGGGACAGAATCTTTCTTTTTAACTTTTGTTTTCAAAGACAAGATAATTGACCTGTTTAGCAAATTCCTGTTCATCCTTATGCCTCTGATTCACTTGATTTCTTGCAGAGAGGCTCCATGCCTTGATAATATTGTGTTCTTGACTGTTTTCATGTCCTACCATGCTGTATCCTCTTTGAGGTCAGGAATTGTGCCTGTCTGTTTGCTGTTGTATGCAGCATGCAACACAATCCTGGTGCTTATATTGCATTCAGTGTATGCTTGCTGAACAAATACATAAAATCATTGTCTACAGGTGCTACTGTACTTATAATAAATTGAAAAAATGATGAAATACATTGTTATTACAGATATTTGTGTGGTACAGCAGATCTAATTTTCTATTTGATTCAGATACTGAAAATTTATTTATTCAATCTCCTTATGGGGGGTTAGATTCATATGCACACCTATTATATAAATATATTCATACCATCACAGACAGTCATGGGATGACAAAAAGCACATAATAGTTATCAATTTTCCTTAAAAAACAGCATTTATAAGCAGCCATTCATCACATTGTTCATTTTTATAAGCCATGCAGCAATACTGAGTTTAATTAGGAAATTTGTAGGAATTTTAAAATCAAAATCTAACATATATAATTATAATTCACATAGAAAGAGATTTGATGATACATCTATCTGCTTGTATGTTTTCTGGAACCTCCAATCAAGGATGCCAGAACTTTGATGACACTCAAGATGAAATGGCTTGGATTTGATTAGAGAATTTGGGAGCGGTAGGGTAGAGAAGACAGAGCAAGAATGATTCAAATTAATCACATTTTAAGTCTTTCCTTTTGTTGAAGTTATTGTCCTGCATCTATGATGTTTTCCTCCATATTTCTTACCCTATGGCACTAAGCTCTCTGTTACAGCACCAGAAGCAGGGCAGAGCTTGAAGTGTAGGGATCTGTGATGGGCAGATTCATGTCGTCCTTTGCCCTCCACACTCTTCAGTCATCTTCCTCATCTTTCTCTGTCTGTTCCAAATTCTTATCTATCTGCCAGCCTGCTGGCTATGAGCAACCCTCATGTGTTCCTCTAATACTTGTTATCTTTGGATGGAGCACTGGTGCTGCAGACTTCTCGCTGCTCTCTGGAGGCCTTGTTCTCAGCAAGCTGTCAAGTTAGAAAGAAAATAATGAGTCATTAGCTGAAGAGTCAATATATGATAAGGCTTAATGGCTGTCCTCACAGTAGTGTTCATATTTTCTTCTGGGAATGATTATTTTGAAACTGAAAAAATAAAGACAATATTTAACGCTTAAGATACAAGATAGTAGAGCTTCCTGATAAGACTCCACTTACACTCCTGTTTATTTTAGAGTCATTGATGCATTTTTATGATGATCTAGTAAAAAATACACATTAAATGAAAATGAGTGAACATTTTTTAAAAGATTGACTCATTTTCCTTTTCTTTTTTGAGTGATTGGATAATCAAGATCATATTACTTGTGAATGTCAATACAACCTTGGTTTTTTTCTTGAGATTTTGAATTTAACTAATACGAATCTAGTAAGCCTTTAAGACCTTTACTTTGTTAGGGCCTTTTTCTCTTTAAACATCACCATAAAGAAATAATCTCCTAGTAGAAATGACTAAAAGCATATTAGAGATAAATGCCCAATTGCCATTTCTAAATTAGCATTAAAATATTTTCTCTTCTTCATTCTCCACCGGAAGGAGTTATTTAAAACTAAACACAAAATATCCACCTCCATAGCTGATATAACCTGACTATAAATAGAGAATGTCTGTCAACACTCAACTTATAGATTCACCAAGAAAATGATAAACTTTTAATGATTTCAACACTAGGGAGGATATGTCTTAACCACCCATACAAATGGTGTCACTTGAAAAACAATCTATTTTAAACTCAATATTAGTAGCATGATTTGCACTAATGTAGATTTTTCATAAACCTAAGAAAATGGCTTGCTTAAACTTATTATGGGATGGAAATCAACATTTTTAAACATAAAATACAGTTTATGGTAAAATATGTATCAATGATAAAGCTTAGAAAAAAATTACTCATTAAAAGTGTCACTTGTTACTGGAGCAATAATCAATAGAGCATTAAACATCACATTTTATTGCAATGAAAGGAGAATAAACATGAAGACCACAGTGCACTCTTGTAAACGGTATGACTTGTAAATGTCAGTGAAAACTTATTTAACACTAAAAGGCTATAAGCATTTGCTAAGGGAGTTTTAAAATTCATTCAAGA
This sequence comes from Castor canadensis, assembly GCF_047511655.1. NCBI lineage: Eukaryota > Metazoa > Chordata > Mammalia > Rodentia > Castoridae > Castor > Castor canadensis. The sequence continues at coordinate 17,101,514 of NC_133390.1, read as the reverse complement.
CAGCTGAAGGTTACATGAGGAAAGGGCAGCTATATATAGCATGCACACATGAAGGTAATGTAAAATATGAATGGATAAAAAAGAATCAAATCTGGTTCTGATTGGAGTGTTCATTGTATTTGGTATTCTAGAAAGAGCATGTATGGAAGCCTAAAGTTTAGCATTATGAATATTTTATTGGGTACCTTGTTTTATATTCACAAAAAGCAGACTTTCTTTTCCAACATACACGATATATATGGATGGGTAGAAGGCAATTGTAATGCTTTCACAGATAAATGCATTTGAGCATACATCACATGGTTTGGACAGCAATCTCTTTCTGGGAAATTGTCTTTTGAAATTTATAATCTTCAACATTTGGTTGTATTGTTCTGCATGGTTTCTCTATAAACCTGATAATTGATAAGAAAGGTTTCTGAAAATTTCCCCTTAATTTTGTAAATGCAGAGTTTCATGGAAGATAATCATGACATTCTGACAGAGTAGGAGAATCAGTATATGATACAGGGAGTCCTAGTGGTTTAGCTCTGTGGACCTCATGGGTTGCAAAAGCCACACCTTGGAGATCGCCCAGCCATTTTCAAAGAAAAACCTCTTTTGAGGCACTAGTTTCAGTTTCTTTCCATGTTTTCAAATTGAAAACACCAGAGAAGCTCCAAGGAAAATTTAGGCATTATGTTCTGAATATGGAGTAGCAATTAAAATGCAATAGCACCATTTTTACAATGCAAGTTTAATTTAGCATTCATCAGAAGGAATAAAAGCAATTAAAAAAGTCTGGGATAGTTTATATTTCTACCCCAAAAGTGTTTATCATACCTAGGCCTTTTCAGGTGTCCAAAGGAAACTTCCAAATACATTTCAAGATTAGCAATCCAGCTCTGCAGAGGAATGGATGCAACAGTTCAGCATTTATTTTGAGTTGGCCAATGAAAACTGTCATTTTCATCTTCAAAGTAGTTAGTTGTTTTTCATTTCTGAAACAGAGTAGTTTTCAAGGTTAATTTTTTCAGATTTTTTAACTGAAAATGGCAACAAGAGAAGAGAAAGTTCATTTCTGTACAATGCCTAGAATCAAACAATGACAAATTTACAAAATATATAAAGAACACCCAAAGCAGAATAGGAAAAATAATAGATAATTGTAATAATGAGTATGTGGCATGATTTGTGTTAAAGTCTTTATACAAGAGGCACTGGTTTCCCGTCACTGATATAACATATTATAGAAATTTGGTGGGGAGGCTTAAAAGCACATAAATTTATTATCTTGTAGCTGAAGAGATCCAAAGTCTAAAGTGGGTCATCGGTTGTGTTTCTTCTGGAGACTTTAGGGAGAAATTTGCTTCATTGACTTTCCAGCAACTTGAAGCTGCCACATTCTTTAGCTTATGGGCTCATAGGCTCGTATATACTCTGACCTTTTTTCAATTTCTACGTCTCCTTCTACCACACATGTATAACATAGAAATGTTGTACAATTTTAACTCTGCTATCTACTCATTGACTTTTGTTGCCTATTGCTCTGAAAGTCCTTTTTCAATATTAAAGGCAAGTGAGTAAGACACCTAAATTACTAGACATGCAAGGAATAGATGTGGCATTATTTTTCTAAGATCTTGAAACTCCATCCCAACACATTGTTCCTTCAAAATCTAATGTAGTAAAATTGATTCCAGGATAAAGGGATTCAATTTCAATTTACTTCTCCACTGAATTTCAACATGTTTGTGTCTTGTATGGGTACAAATGAGCTGTAAAATGATGGAATTATTGGTAACATTTCTGAGAAAAGCAATACAAATTGGAGAATTGATTTGTATGCAAGATAATAGATGTGTGATTGGTTAGGGTATATTTCTACTTAAGGAATAATGGGGTTGTAATTATTGAACTACCTCTAAGGAGAAAGAGTCTCCAGTGAAACTACAATGAAATGATCACAATATGGTGTCTTTCACCACCATGTTGCCATCTTAACATCAGCAGGGCTGTGCTTTGACTTTGAGAGAGACATGGTGTTCATTCCTCTTTTGGGAAGAAAAAAGAGCAGAAAATTAGTTAGGATACTTCTTTAGTGGAGCAGTCTCATTTTCTTTTATGCTTTGTACACTGACATTTCACAGGAATGAAATTCTAAGAATAGTCAGCCCTCTATATCCATGGATTCTGAGTTCATAGGTTTAACCAATGGCAGATAGAAATTATTCAGGAAAAAAATGGCACCTTTACTGAATGTGTATAGACTAGTTTTCTTGTTATTATTCCTAATCAACACAGTACAATAGCTATTTCTATAGGATTTACATTTTATTAGGCATTATAAATAATCTAGAGAAGATTTAAAATATATGGGAGGATGTGTGTGCATAGGTTCTACATCAACGCTTTTTCATTTCACATAAGGGAAGTTTACAAGAATCGAAGAATCCTTAGATTTCAGTATTCTTGGGGGATCCTGGAACCAATCTCCCATGGATACCAAGAAATCACTTCACTTATATGTCTAGGATAGCTAAGCCATTCATATAATGTTGTGAACAGAAAAGCTCAGTACATTGACTTTTACTCCCCAAATTTCATGTTCTACTGAAAATCACTTCAATAAGATGGAGTTTTGATATGTGACAAAAGCATTCTTGTCTCTATCGTGTTTGAAATATCTACTTTTGAATTATATATTCATAACCTTCTCACAAATCTTCCTTAAATTAAAGTATATCCTTGTTACTGGCTTTTAGGGACTGTTTTCTTCCTGGGGTGTGATCACATTTAGTCCCTTCTAAGTTCATTGGATCAGTGTCTTTCCCCATAAGATGTAAAGATCCATGAATTTGGATTCATGAGAGGTCTGCTTCCCACAATTTCCTCAGTGACTGAGTAGCATCTGACATTGAGAAGGTAGTCCATAAACATCTCACAGAAATATTTGTGGATGCTAAAAAAACAAAAAAATTTTTCAGATGCATGCAAAATGCATAAATAGAAGGATTTTGAAAGTTTATTTTTCAACTAAATGAATAATTAGCTTGTATTTGAAATTGAACCCGCTAAAGAATAGTTCAGAACCCCTGCTGGATGGCATTTTCCTCACAGAATGGAGACAGATTTGCTGTCTTCTGGTTACCTATACTATGTGCTTTGTTGTTTTGCCTGGGTGTCTGTCAAGAACCGTGGCCTATGATACCTTCAGAAAGTAAAAGAAATCAAGACAAACAGTAGAGCCAATTATCTTTGAATGTAAGAGGATTTTCTTGGTCCAAAAGGGGGTACTTTTCAATAAATTGCTAGGAAAGCATATTTTCCTTACCTGTTTTGATGATTCTCGTTTTCAGGTGACTCCTGAAATAGTTGTTAACTGCAGCTGAGAGCAAACCCTGTGGTCTGGAAGCCCTGGTGCAGAGCAAGGGACATGTTGCAGAGTGGGGGCTTCCATGCAGTACTGGGACCTCCATCACTGAGCTGCACATCCAAGGAGAGGAGCTGTGACTTAGTCGAGAAATTCCACTTAAACATCTGACAGACACATGCAGTGACACCTTTATGATTCACGTAGCATTTAATTTCTTGCTGATATCCTTCCTTAAACACTGAAGACCAAGTATACGAGGATCTATAATTATCTACCTGTCTTTTTGTTTGAATAATGCCTTGTTGCCTAGGAACTGCGGCAATAGATATGCCATAAGAACATGCTCAAATTGTCTTTTTTTAAAATGCTGGGTCAATTTTTTTTTCACATTGCTTCTATTGTTATGAAGGTTCATTAAAATCTATGTCCTATTGTGGATTTGTTTGTTTAGAATAGGTATGAACTGTGCATGCCCAATTAAGTATGAATAAAATATTCCAGTTTCCATTTGCCTTTCAATTTGTTATCTGACAAAACTTGGTTTCTGTGGAAAGCAACTGTTTGTGTATTATGAAAAAGTGCACAGTAAAAGGTGATTAATCTAGCATTCTATCAGCAGGAACTCTTCTGATAATTTCTCCCACACAGAATGCAATGAAAATTAATATTTATTATGATGATATTGAAAAAATAATGACCTTAAATCATCACAAAAAATAACTAATTTATCTAAGCCCATAATTTTATGCACCAGAGAACTGAGCTTCTGTGAGACAGTCTGCCTCAAAACCACGTTTGGTGACAACTTGGAATTAGAGATACCCACACTAACTGACCTTATTATCTCAGTCCTTAATTGAAATTTTCTTCCATCCACAAATGTTGTCTATTCTAAACCTACAAATCCCTCAAACAGAGCCAAAAATAATCTCTGTGGTTTTTGAGTGTTAAGAGATTCTTAATGTCTAGGCCTTGCATCTTGATACGTAGTTAGAGTGATTGCTCATTTAATAAACTCTAATGACAAAGTCCTTTCCCAGCTTCTATGTAATCACAACCAGCTACACTGAATTTTATTTTTCTTTTCTTAAACCTTCACTTATGCTATATACACCCAGGAACAGGGTGTATGGAAGCAAGTTAGGTGGGGTAATAATCACACAAACACTATGCATGCACGGTGTAAGGTGAGAATCAGCCTGAGTCAGTTACTGAAGCTACCTTTGTATTTTCCTCCTGTTCAGTGTCTGTTATCCTTAAGTCTTAAAAGTTCCTGATTTGTACAGTGTACATAGTAACTCTACCCAGTGCAATTAAACAGGAAAAGAATTCTTCTATTATACTGTAATTATGCATTAATTTATCCATCACAATTATCACTCACTCAACACCTAATGCGTGCTGGTGTTATACCAGGTATTGCCTCAGGAGACGTGGAATGATATTAGGATGCATTAAGCAATGGAATTTTATGTATCATAGAATACTGTATGTATACATGCTGCAGACACACATCTATGGGTGTATATCTATATTGTTCTCAAGGTGTTTTAACTCCTGCCAAAATCTAGCTGTTCAGGTCTATAAGTGTAATGCTAGACATACATTTTATGGCCTTTAAGTAGTAATCATGTCCATCAATTACTGAATGCTTACTCTGTGTCAGGGACTCTATGATTATCATTTTAATCTATAATAGCCTTATCAGGTAGTATATTGTTCATGATAGGAGAATTGCTGTAATAAACACAACAAAATCTCAGTGATAAACAAAAAGAGATTCATTTCTTGTCATTTCACTGTAACTTTTCATCATCTAGTGATTCGGGGATCCAGGTTGTATTTCTACCATCTCTACCTTGAACCTTCACTATTTCCACTGGACTATTTGCATGTGGCCCAGCAACTAGTGAAGAAAACACACGCAAATGCATTTCTGAGACCAGGTCTGGAAATGGCATATACTTGTTTCACTCACGTGACATCCTCATGGTGAATAAATTGTAGAGCTGAGCTTCTCAAAGGCCACACCCTTACTCACTACCTAATGTTGCCTCCTAGCTATAGTTTAGCTTAATCAATGTTAATTACACCAGTGATCTATGCTGTTATGACATAGTCCAACTAATAAGGAAAACATGAATGGATTTCTTTTAGAACTTAAATGGTTGAGCATATTTCTAAAAACAAACTGGAAAATCTATCTCTTGCATTTTTTTTCTGACTCATTTTTTTCCAAGCAAATGACTTTAGATGTTAATAAATAGATGGAAACTAATTATTTGTTTTAACCACATCAGTTATAATTAATTATTGGGCAATTTGAGCTTTGTCTGATTTTGCTTTGTGGAATTTAGAATCCTAGTTAAATATAACTTCCCTTAGTGATGACTAAATTAAAAGAAATTTTGACTTTCTCTTCTACATGGGTAATTGTATATGTACATGAGGCATTTCTAATTTTGAACTAATTATTTGTTGCTCTTTTCATAAACAACATCGATGTTTCATAACAATTTAGTACTAACTAAAGTAGTAGTGAAAATGTTTTTATCTGTTTTGATGGTATCTCCGCACAATTTGTGTTTTGGCACAAATCTTGAGTTCTTATACTTAATTCAATACATTTTTTAAAAGCAATCACATTTACAAATGTTACATTGAGCCATTCTTGCTCTACTTAGCAATCATATAATATGTCCTAACTCAATATTCTCAGGTTTTTTATCACCAAGGAAGGAAAATAAGTAGCACAAATCAAGTATTAAGGTAGAAATCAAGTGAAAACTACAAATTTAATCACTCTGTTTGCAGAATGATTCAGGGTATCAAGGTATTTGATAAGACCAAAATCGGTAAGACAATTTTGAAACAATTGTTACATGGAATTATTGTCATTTGATCTATAGACCTGCTCCAAAAATGTCTCTGTGTGTGTGTGTTTGCATGTTCTGGGAGACTGTGGTAAAAAAAAAAAAAAAGCTTATTTCTCACTTGATGCAGAATTCTCCATAATTGCTAAAAGTCTTACAGCCTCCTTAGTGGGCAAGTATGTGATAACTGTCTTTATCTGTGTGCTCCAGAGAATTCTGGAGAGAATACAATTAGTAAACTTGAACTAATTTTAGTGGATTTATATTACTCCAAAAATTGATATAAATGCTACAAAGAATTTTTTTTGAAAAAAATTTAACTTTGCACTGGACAACTCTGAGACAAACTGCTAGGTTGGTGTTATGGTATTGAATTTGTGACTTCCCAGAAGGTATGTTGAAGTCCTAACCCTATACCTGAAAATATGACCTTTGGAAATTGGATATTTACAAATTTAATTAAGTTAGGATGAGGTCATTGGTGTGGATCCTAATCTACACCTTATTACAGGGTAGACAATGGGAAGACACACACAGGGGAATGTCACTTCATATGAAGATGAACTCACAAGAGGAATATTAAACACAGAGGCAAGTTTGGAGCTTCAAGTCAAGGATTGCCCAGCCTAGAGCTGGAAAGAAGCAAGGATAATTTCTACCCAGGGTCTCAGAGCAGTCATGATTCAATGGACACCTTGATTTTGCACTTCTGCTTCTAGGAGCTGGAAGAGTCAATTTCTGTTGCTTTAAGGCACTCAGTTTGTGAAATTGTTATTGCAATCCTGGGAAATTAATTTGGAGAGTTTTAAGTCAAATATGGAAAAGGGAAAAATCTTCTAACTCATTTGCTCTTAATGTCTCTTAGGGTTGAGAATAGAATCCCTCCAATGGAGCCACTGAGACAGCTGACAGAATCGCCTGGCCAGTGTGACTTTCAGCTCTTGTCATGGTTGTCAAGTGACTTAAGGAGAGTGGTACAATCATCATCGGATTTTAATGTCACAGAAGTCCAGTGGGTGAAAGACTCACCCTCCCTCTCTGATGTGATGATAATGGAGAGAGGGTGGCATTGGTAATAGAGAGGGCTGTTTTAATGAACCTTTGTGGAGGATTAGCCCTGAAAAACTAACAGTGCGTCTTTCTCCTTCTCCCCCAAACTCTGTCTCACCTTCCTGTTAGTAGCCTATGGTTCCTTTTATTGCCCAGAAAGCCGAGTCATCCATTTTCTCTGACCCAAGGTTTAGGGGAAATTAAAGAGAGGCTGGTGTGGTGAGCAGGCAAAGCTGTACCATCAAGGAGCTGCAGTAACAGTTGCTAGCACTAGGTGGCACTACAAAACAGCCTGCCGATGCCGCAGGCTGCAGAGGAGCAGGCATTCCTCTGTCCCTGCGTGAGATGTCCAGTGAGCTCTCTGTCATCTGCCTACTCCTCCGGCTGCAGCTTGCACATCAAGCAGAAGTGATGCCATTTGGGGTCTGAACAATGTTCAGCTCTAGACGGGGTTCATAATTCCTAGAGAATTATAGCCCTGAAGAAAGAGAAGGTGGAGGCAAAGACACCCGGATGACTTGTTGAGGAAGTAGGACCTGTGTTTTGAGGTCTTCATGATGTCCTCATTCCCTTCCCAACTAAGACAGCAGTGTTACTCTACCACCTTCCCCCACCCTGAACATGCAATTGAACCTTTCTCTAAAATTCTTATTAGGGTGACTGTTGCTGTTTCTAGGATGTTCTTGATGTTGCATTTCCCCTGGAGGCACCCAATATGATTCTCTCCATCTCACAAAATGTGGCTTCTGTAACCCATTATGCCTGTGTGCTTGGAATCTATGGACTGTGTTTGAAGGGTGCTAAGATCCTTCATGTAATTTAGTACTGACGACATTATCAAAGCCTGCTGTCAGTTTTGTGGAAGAAGCTAGCATATCTTACTTAAACTTATCATTTCTTTTCATGGCAAGAGAATAGGTCAGTTGCTGTGCTGCCTTGAGTATATTCAAGATACATTATAATTTGTATCGTGTAATCAACTTCAACTCAGGCAAAAGTCTCTGGTATTGAAGGGGTTTTCTGATTTGTATTAAACATAAGACCTCACACTTACATATAGTCTCTAAACACATGAAATAATGAAAATCTGTTTGAGTGGATATAATTGTGAAAACTGAGATCTAAGAAGATACACGAGAGCCTTTCTTATGAGTCAAATCCAAGTTTCTTATTTTATTTACAAGTGCTAAATTTTATGGATCTGTCCATTTCAAAATGTAGGCTTATATAAATCTGTCAATTGGGGCATTAAACAGTCTAGAATTGCTTTCAGTTTGGCCATTAAGGTCTTTTTTTTAAACGCAGCTCATGTTTTAGAAAGTTATACTCAAGTACTGGGTTTTATTTAAAATTAAGATTTTAAATAAATAATATTCTCTTATATTTCAGCTTTAGATTCCTTCCCCCAAAAGTAAAAATGCTAGCATAAAAATATTACTTGATTTAGTAACAGAAGATTAAATGCCCCACCTAGTGGACGAATGAGGAAGTTCACCCTCAACTCATAATTAAATCATACTACTAGGAAAATTCTCCTTTCGTCCTTGCAGATTAGAAAAGTCCGTTGTTGGAGGTTGGTGAAATTACCCATAATGCTTATGTATACACACTAAGATGACATGATATGAGGTTGTAGAAGCCATGTCTTGGGGTGTTCCAGACTCAGCAAGTGACACCAGATACCGTCAGGTAAAATATGGTTAAAATGGACAAGTTAGTAGCCTGAAGGCTTTGCCTTTTGTTCAGAAACCTTTCCTATAATTATATACAATAAATTAATAATATACAACTTACATCTATGCATACAGTCCAGAAATGAATAAAATTGTGTGTGTGTGTGTGTGTGTGTGTGTAGGTGGGTAAGGGGACTGGAAGGTAACTAATTGATTCATACTCCCAAAAGCCTGCACTCTGTCCCACTTCTCATGACAAATGCAGGGAGAAGGGGACCAACAACACCTAGGGAAAGCTCTCTGTGCTGGCTATGGGCAATGAGAAAGTTCCAGTCTCACCCACTTTCCCAGAGCCAAGGCCATCACAGCCTACCAGAGTTCTTCCAGCAGGACTGTCCCTGTGGATGTGTTCTCTGTCACTCCTTTCTCAGGAAAGATTGCCCTCATGCCTCACATCACTTCCACAAGCTTATTATGTGCATTTCAGAGGCACAATACATTTTAGAGAATGTTCATTGCCTTCCAAATGATGTCTCTTCCTGTTTCCTACTTATTGTTTTCTACCTTCAATAAAATAGCATCTGACAATGACATGGTTCACAATAGACTTCCTTAGTTTGAGGGGAGAGAAGTGAGGTTTGTAAATATTTGTGTGTCTTGTTGTATTTTCCTTGGAAGTACACGACTTGGGAGAAAGATAGGGGCTTCCTCATCCCTTCCCCTCATTCTCTGCAAGGAGGACCCAGGGCTGCTGGTGTCTGACTTTCTGGCTCCAAAAAAGACAGTCCTGTGGTCAGGTTAACATCTTCAGCATAGGAAAAGAAAGCAATATTTTAGCTAAATTCACATATGTATAATATTTTTAAATGGGTGTTTAACATCATGTAGGAACATCAGTTTTGAGTGGATTGACTGGGAGATTTCAGATGAAACAGATTGAGAATTTAAAAAAATACAGCATTTTTGGAGACTTAACCATGTGTGACATTTTAAGACCTTTTCAAGTATAAACTCTTCTAATAATCATCGTCTTGTAAGATGAAAATACTAATGAACCCATTTAACAGCATAGGAAACCAAGGCACTGGGTCATTGTGAATCTTGCCTGATGTCACACAGCTGGAGTGTAGCAGAGGCAGGATTTGAACTCGGAGCATTTCTGCCTCCAGCAGCCATGCTCTTGATCTCAACACTATCCTAGATTTTGTGGTAAGAGTGGATACTCAAAACTGCTCCAACAAATACTTATAAATACCAACTATGCATCAGGCTCCCAGATGAGCACTGGGGGTAGAGAAGGATGACCTGGCTCCAGCTGTCAAGTCTCTCATGAGTGTTTTCCAACCTTTGAACACAGCTGTGAGAAACCTCCAATGCTACAGCTTTCACCCACCAGGCAGTTCCAACAAATGGTGTCTAGACACCACATACCATTGAGCTACTGCCTGGCCAGCTATGAGGTCACAGGATGCAGCAGTCAGCAGCAAGTGCTGCGTTGGCGGCATCTCAGGCTTGCTAATTGGGACAGGTGCAGTGTGTGATGACAGCAGGCCACACACAGAGCTCTGGCACAGCTGGCCAAGTGGCTAGAAACAGGAAGAAAGAAGTTAGAGGAAACCTGAGCTGCAGGCTGGGCAATGATGGCTGGCAGATAAGAACTGGTAGGAGAGAGACCCTTCTGGAATGCACCAAAGAAAAGATGGCCCAGTTTAGAATGGGTATTGCATAATTTCTAGAGCAAACAATAGGATCTTGGGGGAGATTCTCTGGAAAGATCACACGTGCATGTATATATACATATGCAACACACACATACACTCACCACTCCCAATAATCGTGGTCGAAGGTGTGCCTGTTACCAGGACTGGAGGGAGATACTATTTTGAGGAACACGCCATTGAACTTTGATTGTAGCATTCAAATGTATAGACAAAAAATAGGGATAAAAATAAAAGAAAGAACATCTCATTTACCAGCTAAGAGTTGCTTAGGAGAGACCATGGAAATATGAAAGGGAAAGTGGGAGATTTTAAAAAAATGTAAAAAAATCAATTTGAATTCTCTAGATTCTGATTATCAGCAAACTTGGTGTAATGTTGCGAACATTGGTAGAATGATAGGAAGACATCAAGAGGAATGAGATAATGTCATTTGATTGCAGGGATTTACCATACTTCAGACAGGGCAAATCACCGAGAAGTCCAAAGTTTTAGTGCACTTCCATTTTTATGTGAACTAATGAAGTTTAATTTGTTTTGAAATGTATATTAACTGATATTTAGCTTAAATCCAATACCTATATCCAAGACTCTATTGTGGCATTGTCTTTTATGATTTAAGTGGAATTTAAAAAATAATAGACACAGAAACAATATTTAATTTGAAGTTAAATATGAAAATATTGTATATTTTCTTTTCAATTAGAAGTCAATAACAGGTTACAGACTTAATCCATGTTCTTGCAATTTTGCAATTAAACTGTGAGATAAGCATTTAATACCTACTCATTTTCTTCCATAACAAAAGTAATCAGCAAATCAGAGATATTTAGAACATTTTAATAAGTCATCTTCCTTTATTTTGAAAGCTTGTACTATGCAATGTATTTGTTATCACAAAATACCTGACAACCCCACTGTCTCATTTGGATACTGCAAGAATAAAATTAAGATAATATTCATGAAGCCTTCTGAGACCCTTATTAAAGAGATTCTAGATAAATGTTTCATTGTTATTAGAAGATGCTGAAGCAATCTGTTAAATTCCTACAATATTTAACTTTTAATTGTCAAGACTTGAAAGCTATTTGGGTTTCTGAAACAATTTTAACACTTAAATTCAACACACAAAAGAGACAAATTAAAGGAAATTTGTTGATACATGCTTTCCTGAATGTGTGTGTGTGTGTGTGTGTGTGTGTGTGTGTGAGTGTGTTAGGATGAATTAGGACCCACAAAGATAGTTGGTTTCTAATCCTTGTGAATGTTACTTCATGTGGCAAGAGTGATATTGTAGATGTGATTTGGTTAAGGATCACAGGATGGGGAGATTCTGTGAGGTTATTTGGGTGGGTCCAGTATAGTCATAAGTGTCTCAATAAAAAGGGAGACCGGAAGAGTAGAGTAAGTAGTAGGTAGAAGCACAGAAGCAAAGGCTTGGAGTGATGTCAGGAAGAGTTCACAAGCTAAGACGTACAGGCTGCCACTGGAAATAGAAACAGGAAGGAAACAAATTCTCCCCTAGATGCTCAAGAAGAATAAGCCCTGAGACAGATTTTGGACTTCTGACCTTCAGAATAGCAAGAAAATAAATTTGTAGGTTTTCGCTGTTGTTTGTTTTGGGGTACTGGGCTTGAATACACAGCTTTGCCCTTGAGCCCTCAGCCCTTTTGGATTTAGTTATTTGCCTGGCTAGCGGTCCTCCTATTTCAGCTTCATGTAGATGTGATGACAGGCATGAGTTTTCACATCTGGCTTTTTATTATTTGAGATGGGATCTCGCTAACTTTTTGTCCTGGCTGGTCTGGAACCATGATCCTCCCGACCTCCATGTAAGCCACCATCGCAGCTGAAATTTGTGTTCTTTTAAGCCACAAAGTTGTGATAATTTGTTACAGGAGCCCCAGGAAACTCTTATTATATATGTGTATGTACAAATTCATGTATGCAATGACACTGCCAATGGTAAGACCATGAGCCAGATCACCTCTTATGCTAATTCAATTCAAAGTAAATAGGGTGACATAATTTTTATTTTTAAACCATTTTTATATACCACACTATGGTTTCTATAAAAGACAAAACAAAACAAGAATCAGCTCTTCTCCTCAAGGATGTTATTATTTGTTGGCTCTTCCATCATTAGTATTCTTTAGAGACCATCTGGAAATGCTTTTCACTGAGAGAAGGGAGGTTTATTTACATGGGGTAACATATTGCTATAAAAGAACGCAGACACAGCAAACAGTTACTCAGTCCTCACTTGTAAGGAAGGTTGCTAACAGTCAACAAAAAGTGCCTTCAACCCTGGATTCTCTTCCAAGGCCAAAAACAAGGACAGGCAGTCCTCAGTGTGAGTTGGGTTAAGAAAATTTGCCTTCAGAGCTCTCTCAGTTAATTTTTTTTCTCTGTACACCTTCTAAGAATAAGGCTTGAGTAGTTCTTGGTTTTAATATCTAAGACCTTTCCTATTAAAATGATAATATATTTACATTTTTGTCAAGAATTAATTGATAATAATGGGAGAATAGGTGAAATCTCAACTTGAATTTGTAACGTTCTTTAATTAAAGAGTAATTTATAGGCTATGATTAGCAATAGTTAGGAGAAAGTTGGAGTCTTCCATGTGACCCTGCCTTGCATCAGACAGTCCTAACTTCTGAATCTAATTTTGTTTTTAAGGATCTTTACTGGGTTTCCTCAGAAAATGCAAAATGTCCTGAAGACTGGCAGCAGTGCCTCATGCAAGCATTTAACAAGACAGATATAAAACTATTGGTACTTAAAATTGGTAGCTTAAAATTTCTGTAGAGCATTTACACCACAGAAATTGGCAAAACTACATACAAATCGGGGCTTACTTCCAGCTCCCCCACTCTCTACCACCAGGGATTTGTTTATCTATTCATTGCCATTTATTTTCATTCTTCTCTCAAAAAAATGTTTTTCTTTGTCTCCCTGAGCTAAAAGATTTTTCAGGAGGGACTTTGGGTCCACCCTCACTGTGATTTCTGAGTCTGATATTTTTCTCTAATCAGGGGCAAGTCATCCAACAGGTAAAGTAGACATAGCACTAGGACTTAAAGTACTCTTAGACACCCAAGAAATATTTAATTATTTTTCAAGTTGGATGAAAAATATGAACATTATATATATACAACAAATATATTATTACGTATATAATTTTAATATATTATGAGTTGAGCCTGTTCTATTTGTCTACCTACTAACACAGTCATAGAATAATTTTTGGTATTTTGGGAGTTCACAAAGGTCTATAAAGTGGAACGTAGGCCTTCCTCAGCCAAATGGCCCAGAGTTAATGCAGAAATAAACCTTGTCCTTTCAGCCCCCCTCACGAATGTGGGCTATGCAGACAGGCAGCCCCATCTCAGAGGCCTTGGAGCAGGCACTGCATTACCCTTGGGAAGCCGAGTTAACCACACATTTACATGTGCTTTGCTCTGAGTGTGTCTGTCTTTGATTAGTACAGTCTTACCATCTTGGACACTATAATACTTTCAAAAAGATGGTAAAAATAAAACAACAAAACCAATGTCTGGATTCCAAAGAATAAGACACCTGCTGCCTTTGTCACACATTCACATTCAGGCTCAGTTTCTGCCCTGCCATCATTCAAACCAATAGTACGAACTTCAATGAGATACCCTATTTCCTTTGATAATTTCTGGTTTATTCACAAATATTTTCCCTCAGAGGTTTAGAAAAAAAATTTTGTTCTTTTTAAGGCGAACCTTTACTAAGGTCTTTGGAGCTGAACATTTATTAGGAGTGATAAATAGAGCCAGTAACTCCATATTACTTTACATCTAGATCCCAGGCTTATTAAAGCAGGGGAAATTGCCCACTTGGGATAATTTTTTTGGTCACAGTCATTTTAGACTTAATTGAAATACTTCCTTCTCTAGACTTTCCTCCTGTTCCTTCCTCCTCCCCCTCCAATCCCTTCATCCCATAAGGAATGATTTCTCACATTTTGATGTGAATCCCTAGCAGAGGTTATTAAAATTGCAAATATCTGGGTTCCACCTCTGAGGACTCCAACTCCATAGGCCTAGGGTAAGGACTTAAGACCTGCATTTTTACTAGGTCTTATCTGATGCTGATGTATACTTAAATTCTTACTGAGTTAAACAAAAATGAAACTTCATGTTCCAGATACAAATGGTAGCAACCCCAGAACCAGGCTATAAGAAGTTTAGACTATCAAGGGAGACAGAGGGATATAATGTGAATGAATACTTGCCATTAATTCATATGGTATGCTAAACATCTAATGTGTTAATTTTAATCATTATAGCAATCTTGGAGGATCAGAACCATTATCATCTTTTTACAATTAGGAAAGTGAGGATGTGGAAGATGTGTAACTAGTTTTGATTAAATTTATGTGGCACTGTCTGCTCTTTGCTGTTCAGCCACCTCCAATCTACCTTTAAGCAGCCCAAAGGTCTTGCTTAGGCCATTTATAGAATTTCTATAATCCTTTGAGGTGAGCAGCTCACTGTGATATTCTACATCACCAAAGGCCCCAAAAGTAACAGAAGCAAGTGACCATGGACTGAAACCAAAAGCCAAAGTAAGCCTTTCTTCTTTTAAGTTGATTTTCTCAGATATTTTGGCATAGCAATGGAAAGCTGACAAAAAAAGATGCTTTCTTTTACCCTTCTTACTGGGACATGTCTACATCTGCAGGTATGATGACTCCACCTCCTGTTCTAGTCTATAGGCTCTGTGTGGCAGGTACTGAATCTGGCTTTAATCAGCATTGTATCCTGAGCATCTGGAACAGTATGCTGTATGATAATAAATATATACTGAATGTGTGAAGAAATGATGGAATAAAATTGGAATATGTGAATTTGTAAATTATAGCTAATAATGGATGATGGTTATATGAATGTAAACATGTGCAATAATGTATTTTCACATGTTTTGGGGAGTCCTCAACATTTAATATTTCTATAATTATACTGTCACTTAAATTCTTGACTTGTACATGAGTAGGATGAAATTACCCATGATTAAATTTCTTACATAGGCTTTTTAAATTACATTCATCATGGCTCATTTAAAAATTAAAAAATATAATATCAAATTTTGTTCAACTAAATAGAATGGTTATAATGGATGTCCTTTAAAAGTATGATTTTATGGAATTGTTAAAATGCTCAAAGTTAGAACTTAATGTGTTAGTTAGAATAATAACTTTCTGATTCTTAATGAGTCTATATCTTATATGATGCAATATGATAACCACTGTTCTATGAAATACTTCCAGTGTGAGTAGATTAAATTGAGGTATGCTGTAAATGTAAAACATACACAAGATTTTGAAGAGTTTGTGTAAGAAAAATAAAAGGAAAAATATAAACTATGTAAATAATTTTTATATTGATTACATGCTGAAATGAAAATATTTTGGGTTAAATACCATATGTTTCTATTGGACAAAGCTCAGACAAATGCTTAAATTAACTAATCAATAATCTTTGGTTGACAAGAGAATTTCTAAGTAAGAAGTTATACACCACATCATTCAATAAACAGAATTGTGATTAACCCTAGCTTTTCTGAAAGACTATAGATTAACAAAATAGGAAAATATTTTTATACATATAAAGATACGTGTATACACACATGTATAGCCTAAATTGCTAAAGTGGTACAAATGAGTGCTCACAGAGAAAAAAGAACCAAGCAAACTCTTGTTTTCTATTTTATTTTCATTTTGGTGCTCGGGGTTGAACTTAAGACCTCACACATATTAAGTACATGCTCCACCACTGAGTTACACCCCAAGCCCCTGTTTTGTTTTTTATCCTGTAGTTTTCTCTTGTTTTGGAGGAAGAAGTTCAGTCACTGGAGTTAAGGACAATAATTAGTGGAAACGGCTATTCAAAGGAACACATGCATGCATCATGAGAATGGATATGATTTTCTGTTCATATTGAGAAGATATTGCCATTTATCCATATGGCAAATTAAATATATACTGCTCTAAAAATACCATAGACTTATAGCCAAAAGAAATTTCATTCTCACAATCCTGAGTCAAGAAGTCTGAGATCAGTGTGTCAGCATGGAAGGGTAAGAGCCTTCCTATGTGTTTCAGACTGTGGTCTTAAGTAGAAAGAAGGCAAACTTTTGGGGGTGTCCCTTCTATAACACAACAATACCATCCATGAAGGTTTCCAGAGCCCTCAGCTTCAAATACTACCATGTTAGAAGTTAGGATTTCAACATATGAATTGGAAAGGCTTGGATACAAATATTACCATTTTACCTACCTACCAAGAGGATAATTCTGACAAAATTATAAAATGAAGATGTAACTGGGAACCACATGGACTGTAAGTACGTTCTGGTAATTGTCACCACTTCAAGAAAATAATATATATTCTCATCTTGGTTCACTTCCTCTATCACAGAAAGTGAAGGACTGTGCACTTCTATCAAGAAGAATTTCTCTTCCTCAATCTCCATTTTTTTATTTGAATTCATGTGCTGAGCTAACCCATCTATCAACTAAGCCAGGGCTTTTTCCTTATCTGATTCTTCATACAGCCATGAGTGCAAGCCAGGGGAGGAGCACTGGTACAACTGTGTTAGGAAGCATTCTGGGCTTCCTGTAGCCTAGTCTGTCTTCTATGCTTGCTTAGACTCAGTCTAGGAATATCGTTTGCCTCTTAAGATGGACTACTGTTGGACCCATCTAAATTTGTAATTTAGTGGATATGACAGAATCCAACTCATAATGAGCCTTTCTGGATACAGCATCATTTGGTAGCTTAGCATTGTGCATTACATCTGTACCAGGACTCAGTAATGATGTCAAAAGCCATTTCTCAAAGATTGTAATTCTCTACTGCAAATGACTTGGTTCTGTTCCAGAATCTGAAGGATCTGTGTGGTAATTCTCTCACTGGAGCTTGTCATGTTACATCTTCTAATACTGACACCTCCAGGGCTGCTAAAGTGTCATTTTCTGCTTGGGGCCCAACTCAAAGCTGGCAGCCTTCTAGGTTATCCAGTGAAGAATTCATTGCTTTCAGAATCCAAAGAGACCAGCAAGGTACTATGCTTCTTTCTTTCCTTCTTTTTTTTTTTTTTTTTTGCTGTGTTTCCATTTTATTTTATTTTTTTATTTTTTTTTTCATTTTTCTTTTATTATTCATATGTGCATACAAGGCTTGGTTCATTTCTCCCCCCTGCCCCCACCCCCCCTTTACCACCCACTCCGCCCCCTCCCTCTCCCCCCCCCAATACCCAGCAGAAACTATTTTGCCCTTATTTCTAATTTTGTTGTAGAGAGAGTATAAGCAATAATAGGAAGGAACAAGGGTTTTTGCTGGTTGAGATAAGGATAGCTATACAGGGCATTGACTCACATTGATTTCCTGTGTGTGAGTGTTACCTTCTAGGTTAATTCTTTTTGATCTAACCTTTTCTCTAGTACCTGTTCCCCTTTTCCTATTGGCCTCAGTTGCTTTAAGGTATCTGCTTTAGTTTCTCTGCGTTAAGGGCAACAAATGCTAGCTAGCTTTTTAGGTGTCTTACCTATCCTCGCCCCTCCCTTGTGTGCTCTCGCTTTTATCATGTGCTCATAGTCCAATCCCCTTGTTGTGTTTGCCCTTGATCTAATGTCCACATATGAGGGAGAACATATGATTTTTGGTCTTTTGGGCCAGGCTAACCTCACTCAGAATGATGTTCTCCAATTCCATCCATTTACCAGCGAATGATAACATTTCGTTCTTCATGGCTGCTTAAAATTCCATTGTGTATAGATAACACATTTTCTTAATCCATTCATCAGTGGTGGGGCATCTTGGTTGTTTCCATAACTTGGCTATTGTGAATAGTGCTGCAATAAACATGGATGTGCAGGTGCCTCTGGAGTAACAGTCTTTTGGGTATATCCCCAAGAATGGTATTGCTGGATCAAATGGTAGATCGATGTCCAGCTTTTTAAGTAGCCTCCAAATTTTTTTCCAGAGTGGTTGTACTAGTCTACATTCCCACCAACAGTGTAAGAGGGTTCCTTTTTCCCCACATCCTCGCCAACACCTGTTGTTGGTGGTGTTGCTGATGATGGCTATTCTAACAGGGGTGAGGTGGAATCTTAGCGTGGTTTTAATTTGCATTTCCTTTATTTATGCTTCTTTCTTTATGGTAGGGGATAAAAGAGGCATTGATTTGCCTTTTACTTTTAGTCTCATATATACCTGACCACTGGATTCCTTAACTATTTCACTGAAATGGCTGTCCCTGAATCTTAATGGAGATTATCTCCCATTACCAGAGAGCACAGCTCTCACCAAAGCCACCAGTATACCAACTGCTTCTCTTCCTTTTTTGTTAAGTAGATGCCATGTATGTGGTGATTAGTGCAATGTTCTTAGGCATGTTTAGGTAGTCCAGATCTCCTTGTACTATTTTAAGACAGAAGGCAAGAAAGTTAACATAGTCTTGAGGCAAAGCTATAAATAAGCATAGTTTTCTACCCTATATAAATGCTAAATATTTCTAATCCTTTGAAAACCGAAAAAGAAAAGAATGTGTTCACCAAATCAATAGATTCATATCATGTATTCATGCTTTTATTAATTTGTCCTGGTTATTAAACCATGTCTGGCACTGGAACTTGATTGCCACTGCTAATTTGTTGAGTCATTGTCTAGGATCCATCCTCTTTTGAAGCATCTGGCCTAGAGAAATAAATGGGTTTCTGATAGAACTTTCACCAGCAAGGTCTTGATGGGTATCAGTAATCTCCACCTCATCTCTGGGGATCTGATACTATTTTTGATTAACCATCTTGACTAGTATCACAGAAGTAGAGTGGGGAACTTTTAGGGGTTCCTATTTTGCAATCCCTGTTACTTCAAGAGATCATATGTGACAATTACAATTCTGCATATAGGAACAATGGAAATGATTTCTCAATGGGTGAGAAGATGCAGTGAGCAAATTGTGAGCTAGATTTTAACCAGAACTTTATATATTATTTGGACCTATAGAGTCCCCAAGTCTAGTTGGGGTCATCATAATGCTGTGGTTCCCTGTGATTAATTAACATTAACCAATGTTAATTCTGAGCCTGTGTCCAATAATCTTTAAATATTGGGATATTTTCCTTTCTCCAGCATAAGATCGCCCGAGCAAGTAGACATAGGCTCCTTTAGGGAACCACTCTGCAGGAATAGTTATAGTTATGGTTTATGGTTGTATACTTACTGTCTTAACAGTGTTCCTGAAGGATCCTTCTTCTTTGGGTCTGCTCTTCTTCTTTCTTTTTTTTTTTTAAGAAACTACCTTCAGCTTTCCACTCTTTTGGGTACAGATGAGAAAAAGAATCTTGTTGGCTGCCTGTGTGCTTTGCTACTAAGAGTACCATCTTTTGTTAAGTTTCTCCACAATCCCCAGGGGATCAAATCTCGTTGTTCCTTTGACATGCTGCTCATTCTGATAATTTTGACCTTCTGGTTTTTGGCCATCAAGTGTTGCCATCTGGGCTCTATTTCTTCAGTGCTTTATCACTCCAGTGGATGCTAATGATCCCAGCTCTGTTACCAGATCTTCTACATCATCTCTGGTTTACAAAGAAGGCCATAACTGAATTTAGTGATGCTGGTGCTCCTCTGCTAGCACGTTCTTGATAGCCTTGGAATGATGTGTCTTCTGAACCTCTGGTGGATTTTCAGGAATTGCATAATAGAACCACTCCAGCAGACCCACTTTCCACAACCACTTTGTTGCCTGCTCTAACAGCTTATAGGGCAAATCAGGAATTTCTACTTCACTGAGATTTGGTTTTCATCTTATCCTAGGCTTCTAAAAGTAATCCTAGCAATAAATTTGCCTCAACTTCTGGTGTAGTTGGTTGGATGTTAAATTCTGAGTCCTTAGAAAGTCAAGGGATTCTTGTTTATCCAGTCTTAAATTTTGGTCCCTGATGAAGTCTGCTTAAAATCCAATCCCAGTTACTTTTCCATCTCTGATCCATCAATACATGCCAGCCAATACTTGCAGTTTTTCCTTTTATAGTCTTTCTTTTAGTTTATCCGAACCATCATGTACCTGGCTTTTTAAAGCTATAATTTCACAGCAGTTGTTGATCTCATGGTCAGGAAAGAAGATGGGGCATCCACTGTGTTGTAATAGAAGATTCTCCATCATGTTTTAGTAAAACAGAAGTATTAGTTCTTATCAAAGAAGGATAGGCCAACTCTGTAAGCCCTAAGAGTTCAGGGAAGGACTCCTTCAAAGGTATTCATCCTTTGAATATATATATACTTTCAAAGGTATTCATCCAGATGTTCCCATTCCATGTTTTAGTATTCCAGAATTCTTTGACCTTCATATGGCAGTTTGCCTTGGGTATACATTTCAACATTTCTGGGGCTCAGAGACTTGGCTCATTGGGTCTTCTGCATCTGACCTTTCATTGAGGAGGTAAGGGTCTCTTTGTGAGCTACCCTCTGCACTATAACTCTCACTCTAAGCCATTGACTGCTTCTTAGCAGCTCTGAATTTCTCATTATCTTTCTATAGGGATTTGATACACCTTATCAGTAACCAGCCAGCCCCAACTTTGCTATCCTTATGTCTTTGTAATCATTGTTTTGTCCATATTTTTAAATGACTATACCAGTATACTCATTATTCTGCCTCATAAAGGCACTGTCCCTGGTTACCACCCTTGGCATATTTAGAAGTTGAGCTATCACCAAATGCAAGAGAATATCTGTGTTCCAGCTGTTAGGATGGATCTTTTGATACTCTGAGCAATAGGTAAGCCCATTCCCATTATTTCTCTTACCACTTGTTTTCTTAGACCACAGCTAGTACCACTTGTGTTTCAGTTTAGATACTCTAAGAAGTACCTTCAAAGAATTTTACTAGGGAAAATGCTTGTGGGAATAAATGAGGAAGCAGGGAGAAACTAGGAAAGCCATAGATCCCATGTAAGCCTGATCCCAAGTAAAGGAAAGAAAAGAGCACTGTTGGGTGAAAGCATCCAAGACCACCATGAAGTCAAGAGGAAGTTCCACAAGATCACTGGAGAGTCTGTGGAGCTAAGTTGCCCATGAGAAAGTGTCTTGCAGCTTAGAATCAGCATTGCCTTAGCATAACTGGCTGTGGGAGTACTGTGTGTTCTCAAACATGGAGACGGCTTTCGGAGTACTTTAGCATCCAGCCAGGGTCCTTGGTCAATTATATACTCCAGAGGGAGATCTGCAAGGTACAGTCTCATGACCACCAAAATATCCTTCTATAGGTTTCTCCTGATGATTACCACATATGATTAAACCAGAACTTGGTCTTGTAAAAATTAGACCTTGACCCAACAAAATTTTTGCTGAAGTTATCACAACCTTTCTTTGCCATGCATCTTGAGTAGTCTCACATGGCCCTACCCTTACAAGAATTCCTCTCTTAGTTTAATGCTTTTCTGCTACTAACCTGAAATTTATAATCATTTTTGAACAAATATCCCTGGTATTTCATTCTTTCCTGAGTCCCCAGCTGTGCAGTTAACCATACCAGCAAAATCTAGCCCATCCAGAATGAGAACAAATATCAGAAGCATCTTGACTAAAATAGTCAGGCTGTTCTGTTTAGAGACACTCCAGCCAACTTTGCAGCTGTTCCACTCTGAGAAACTTCCCACTTTAAGACACCAATTATCAGCACACAGTTATTGAAATATTCAATACTTACATTTCCAGTGGATTCTATGCTTTAAATCAATACAATTTATGAAAACCCAACTTCTCTGAAAGTACAAAAAATAGCTTAAACTCATTAGCCAGGTTACCAAAGTCAATTGCATATCATTCGAATTTGAATTAGTTAGCTAAAGGGTAATTCATGATTACAATAAACACAAACGGGTATGCTTATGCAAATATTGCAGATCAAGTAAAAACAACCATAGCTATGAGAGGAAAAAGACCAACCAGATCTCTAGAGAAAATCCAAATGAATATTGTGACATTTTCACTGTGTCTTTGGTAATTTAGACTCTTGTTTTTAGGTATTTTTATAAGAACTAACAACCAATTTTCTTCTTGGTTTTTGCCTTAGTTATAATTGGCCAGTGGATCATTTTCAGGGTCTTAAATGTTACTACACAGTTGCTTTCATATGCAATGACTGAATGACTTCTCCAACAAAAGGGACAAAAATGACTAACCCAAGGCCAACTACAGGACAATCTTTTCTGAAAAAACTCTTAATTGGCAAAATTGTGGGGATGATAAAGACCTGGATATTATACATTCCTGTCTGATAAAGTTCTCTAGCCTTGGCCAAAAGAACTCCTAGTACTGTCAACTGAGCTAGTCTGGCTCTAACAGTTAGTCTGTGACATTCTGGTAAATGTAATAAATATCACAGAACACCATGTCAGACAAATCCACTCTGTTACTATGATAGAGCAAGACAAAAACAAAACCACTCCACAATTATGTCTGACAAAGCACAAAATTAAGAACACAGTCCAAACCACAAAGTCATCAGAAATGCTGCTCCCTTACTCAGATATGAGCAATATCGCTTCTTTGCCAATTATAGTTTTACCCTACTCTATTCCTCCTTCCTATTACAGTGCCCATTAAAAGTCTGTCTATTAGCTTGACAGCACTTTGTTGAGAGCAGGCTTCTTTCAATCCTCTCCAAAATAGTCCAATGTAGGTGTAAATCCCTGTTCTCTGAACTCTCCCTGCCAAGGCCTTTTACTGAGATGCTCTGTGGCTCACCATGTGCTCTCTTTCACAGCAAGGAGCCACCTTTGACATCTGGTTGGTTCCTAGTAGACTTTGAATTGATAGATCTTATCTCTACTTATGATTTTAAATATATCTTTACTTGTATAGTTGCGTGTTAATTTTGGACCCCTTACTGAATTGCAAAGGCAGAAATTGTGTTGATTTTGTTCATACTGTATCCATAAAGCCTGCATAAAACTTAGTACATTGCAATCTGTTAATAAGTGTTTGAATAAATGAGGAAGAAAGTCTGGGAATGGGAAAAATTAATATGTCTGATTTGAAAATAGTTCGTAAAAATGATCCTCTTTACTATGTTGTACTCCATAAATAAATTGTGCCAAGTATGACAAACCTAGCATCAATATCCAGAATTTATAAAAACTTACACTAAAAAGTAGATCAGTGGTTGCCTACTTTTGAAAGGTAGGAGGAGGATAGCTAAAGTGTATTTTAGGGCATGGGGTAATGAAAATATCCTAGGATTTATTGTGGGGATGGTTGCACAACTCTGTTAATATACTAAAAACTGTGAATGGCACAATTTAAATGGGTGATTATATGTATTTAATTTTACAAATTGTATCTCAATAGGATGGTTACTAAAAACATAGCCATGTTTTATATCATTTGGAGCTGGTTCTTTTGATGTTTTTAATGACATGGAAACACATTAACATAACATTATGCAAAACAGAGTAGGAGGAATACACAATGTGATACAAAATATATTTTAGTCAGGTAGAGATGACTAAAACACAATGCCTTAAAATGTCATTTATATTAATAACACATTTCAAGTTAATTTATTTTTCACTGCATAGTGTTCATCATATTTTCCAAATATTACATAAGAGAAGATATTACTTAGATTCAGAACAAATATGGAATTATTCTGACTAAGATGCTGTGATTTTTTTTCTTGGCACAGCTCTATTTGTGAAATAGAACATGTTGGTTTCTTTCAAGGCATCCATACCTCACAGAGGACACAGGAAATGCATGCAAGTATATTTTATCATGAAAAGAGTACCTTATTCTTTGACACCTTGTCCAGAGAATAGTCAGCCAGAGCTAATACTCTAAGGGTATTTGGCAACGGCATTTAAGTCAAAGTTACTGACAGAATCAAAGGTAAACTCCTGCTATTTATTTACTTATTTATTGGCAGTACTGGGGTTGTAATTTCTAGGCAGAAGCTCTACCACTTGAGCCATGCCCCAGCCCTTTGTACTTTTAGTTATTTTTCTGATAGTGTCTTCTTCTTTATGCTTGAAGTTGGCCTCCTATTTATGAGTCCCAAACAACTGAGGTCACAGATGCACACTACCATGCATGAATTATTGACTGAGATGAGGTCTCACTAACTTTTGCCCAGTCTGGCCTCAAACCACCATCCTCTAGATCATCACCTCTCAAGTAGCTGTGATTACAGGCATGAGCCACCATGCTGTGATTTTTTCGTAGCTCATCTTTATACTAAAATGTCCTTAAAGAAAGCAGCATAAAATATTTATTTCATTTATGCCTTCCCAGAAATTAAAAAGCAAGCAACCGGATCTTTAAAAATCCATTTTTTTTTAAAAACATAGCTTAAAAAACTCAAGTGGCATATAAAAATTCTAAACATAAAATAAAATAGAATGTTTCTTTGAAAAGTCAATATTAAAAGCTACAATAAAAGAAAAGAAAGATTAATTTTAGAGGGTAAGGCTGGGAAAGAAAAGGGAGGTCTTATGATGGCTATCCTTGATTGTCAACTTGATTAGATGGAGAGATGCCTATGAGGTTAGGAAAGCACAGCTCTGGGTGTGTCTGGGTGTTTCCAGTGATTATTAAATAAGGGGCAAAGACACACCCAGAATGTGGGCAGAACAGTCCTATGGCTGAGGGCCCTGATGCAACAGAAGGAGGAGAAGGAGGAAGCCTACTAGTGCAAGCTCTCTTTTGCTCTCTCTGCTTCTTGGCTGCCATGAGCTGAACAACTCTGCTCCGCCATGCCCTTCTGCTATGATGTTATGCCTCACCATAGCCCAGAAATAGCAGAACCACTTATCTATAGGCTGAAACCTCCGAAACTGAGCTAAAATAAATCTTTCCTTCCCTAAGTTTCTTTCGGGTACTGACAGTGATTAAAAAAAAAAAAACAAAACCAAAAAAAATTAACATGTTTCCAATGAAAAGACTATGAGAGAAGAGCTAGGATGTTGGTAAACAATTGAAAGCCCTATCATTGTTACACAATGCAGCAGGCTGCTCATGCAGTCCTTTAGATGTGTGCATGAAAATTAAGCAGGTCCTATTCTCAAGAGGCTTTGTGCTAACTGGAGACCCTAAACAAAGACAGGGTCAAAAATGCATAAGGATACTTCTTGAACAACATGAGGTCAATAGAAAAATTCACATTATGAATATAAACAAGCATTGAAAATGTGAAACAAATGAAAGAGAAACAGCTCTACAATTCATCTCCTGAAAAACCAGGAAGTTGGAATAAGAGAAATTCTGGAGGCATAGACATAGGCTCTTTGAGACCCTTAAGTATATTTTATTCTCCTCTGATAATGGTGTTAACTGATCCAGCTTCTCTATTTCATAGATTCTCCTTTTAGAAGCATTCTTAAATATTCTTCTGTATTAATTCACCTCTACTTCCATTTCTTTGATTGTCATTGTCTGTTTGCAACCTTGATTTTACTTCTGCTGAGCATTTTAGGTTGGTAGATGTTATTGACAAAATGTGTTCCACATGTTGAAGCCATAATTCCAGGGTGATGGGGCCTTTAGGAGGTAATCAGAGTTAGATGATATCATTATGGTATGATGGTGTTAGTACCCTTAAAAGAAGATACACCAGGGAGCTTGTTCTTTTTGTTCCTCTGTAACAGTGTGAGGGAGAAGGTAGCTATCTGCAAGGTGGGAAGAGAGTCCTCACCAAGGTTCTCCTCACCTACTGGGCTTTGTTCTTAAGTTTCCAGGATTATGACCTGTGAGAAGTATCAGTT
This sequence comes from Castor canadensis, assembly GCF_047511655.1. NCBI lineage: Eukaryota > Metazoa > Chordata > Mammalia > Rodentia > Castoridae > Castor > Castor canadensis. The sequence continues at coordinate 17,075,043 of NC_133390.1, read as the reverse complement.
GTATAAGCCACTCAGTCTGTTGGGATTTTTGACTAATACATTATCATTTCTCCATTGACCCTGAAAGAACTTTCTTTTCAAGACATTTTAAATGTCTTTTCTTTAAAAATGTATAGGGCCCATCACAGAAAAATACTGAATCAAATGATAAAGTGCCAGCAAGAAGTATAACAGTATCATTAGTGTGTCTAAAACTTTGTAAAATTCCATAGCCAAGAGCAAGGATATGTTTTGGTCTCTCCTTTTCTTTATACCTTATGCATTTTCACTGCTTGGCAACAATTTTAGGTTAATTAGATGTTCAATTCTTCTAAAATAGAGTCAAGGAAAAGTATTTTCCTGTGTGTTATCTGCTTGTTTTCATTCTGTTAAAATATGAATGACCTGAAGAAACAATGGTTTTGCTATCTTTTTGTTTCCAAAATATTAATTACCATTATTTTAAAAAATTTGCCTTGGAAAGACTTTTCTATGCTTATTGAATTGTACTCATTTAAGTAGTTAGTATCAAATCAAATCAAATCTTTTAAACAGATTTATTTGACCTGTTAAAACTTCCTTTTGTAGTGGAAATGAGACTGACAGGCACATGGGGAGCTCATGTTCTTAGGACTTGGTTCTTATTCATTTGTATGACTGATGATTATTTAACTGTCCTGGTGTGCATTTGGCAACAGATACTATAAGCCTTTTGCAGAATAAACCTACGTTTGTCATAGTCCACAGAGAGGAACTTTGAGTCCTCATCCAAGCATTAAGTGTTGGAGCTAGAAGAGATATCATTTACTTCCTCAGAGGTTGACTCTGCCTAGAGGCCTGGAGTTTACCTGTCCTGGCCTTTCATACAGTGCTTAGTTTTCAAAGTTAAGAAACTTAAACTGTGGTCTCTGACTAACAGTAGATGAACCTATTTTTCTATCCATGGATAAAATTATCCTTCTGCTTTGTCTGGTATAAAGATCCTATCAAAGTCTAATAAGAAAGATTTCTATTTCTACTTCTAGAAGATAATGTAGGAGACAAGCTTTAGGTAAGTAATTTAAATGCAATCTTTGGGTAAAATATTATACAATGGTCACATAAGTCAAAGCCAGATTCACTTGGGTCCACACCAGATTCACCTTCACTGGACTGTACTCACTGGACTGTATCCCCACACTTTCTACCAGATCAGGGAACTAAATTCACCATAACATTACTAGTTCTGTCCTCATGTCCTGGGACAAAATGAATTCAAATATTTTGGATGCATGAAACCTTTGTATGGATTAAGGAATTAAAATATTTCCTTCTTCCTAATAAAAAGTTATAAGTTATCTCATCTGCCTGTTCCCGTTGGATTCTAGGGTGCACAGTTGGAGTTCACATTAATGCTAGTTAAGGTGTGGTTATATGCTTTCCTCCTGTTCTGTTTTCTTATTTTTTTATGTTGTCATTTTTGTTGTACATAGCTCTTTCATAACTTCCTTCAAATCTATTTTTAATAATGGGAAATTACAAAAATATGATAAATGATTTGGATTTTAAAGTTAATGTTGAAAATAATAGCTATGTAGGTAGGCACCAGTGGCTCGTGCCTGTAATCCTAGCTACTCAGGAGGCAGAGATCAGAAAGACTGCAGTTCTAAGCCAGCCCAGGCAAATTGTTGGTGAGTCCCCATCTCAAAAATACACAACACGAAAAAAGGACTGGTGGAATGGCTCACATGGTACAGCACCTGTCTAGCAAGTGTGAGGCCCTGATTTCAAATCCCAGTACTACAAAAAAAGTTAGTGTGAGTTGCCTATTCCCTAAAAGTTCATTTGCACAGATTCTTCTCAGAAAAGAGAGTAATAAGCACCCAGTGAGACTGGCAGTACAAGGGTGGTTCACCCCAATCCTCCTCTAATAGACAGAAGGACAGACATTACCAAATGCTGAAAACTCTTGCTTGTAAGACAAAAAATGATAATATCTCATCCTCTTCTCAATAGCATGTGCATTTTATGAAATCTAAAACCCAATGAAATTGCCAAATAACTACAGTCATGAAGGTTTATGAAGTTGTACTCATGTCAACATAAAGCATTAACTACACCTTGACACAATTCCTGTGGCCTTAAGACTAAGGGCATGGCAAATTCTGGTTTGTTGTTTTAACCAAAATTTCTGTCCTAAAATAGATTAAAAACAGCCAGGCTCATATCCTCTTTTCAGTATTGTTAACAATCTAACATATTTAATGTATTTAGTTTCTGGTAAAAGAAAAAAAAGAAAGAAACTAGTTCCCTGAAAAAAAAAAAAGAGAATTGGGCTAGGGTTAATTTGTTAATGTAGAAAATTTCTTTTATTTTCAAGCACTTCACAGTGATTTGCTTTATTGAGTAGAGGTTGGTCTAATAAAGACATATTTTTATGACTTGTCATCTTTATCTATTCAATTGACATTTTCCCATTTTCTAAAATGTTAGAATAGCATGTGAGTGGCCCAACAGAATCATCTTTTCAGAATTCAGGGCATTTCAGTGTAGGGATTCCTTGTACTCACATTGTCATTTAAGGCTAAGAGTTATGGAAAACCCAATATAAAGCAACAGACCTAAGGTTACCTGGAAGACTCGGCTGATATAACTAAGAATCCAGCTCTTTGGCTTTTGCTTCGTCCCTCAGTTTGACATCTCTGCTCTGCCTTTTATTTATATTATCCCTGAATTTGTCACTCTCTGCAACAAATCCTGACTCACAGATGAGTTTTTAGCCCTTCTTAACAGAGGAAATAGATGCCAGGTGGTGAGGTTTTTAAAATAGAAATCCAGACATCAAAGAATTTATTTTGAGAACAGAACAACCAAGTCCCACTATACACAACAATAAAATAGACGTAAGAGAACATTTTCTTTATAACTGAGACATGCCTTGATATTAGATGCACAGATTTCTTATAAACTATAGTCAGAAAAATTAACATGCTATTTTTAGCTTCTAATTATTATGGGTTAAATTTAGATACATGGCACTAAATCCATAGACTTGTCTGAATTTAATTCATTTTGATGGCAATTTGAGTGAATTCTTAATGCTTTAACAAACATGGAGAAAGAATAAATGGTCTAAAATATAATGTAGGAACCATGATCTCCCCTCAATGTGGGGCTTGTTATCATTGAATAAGCTAGAAGTTATTGTAGAAAGATTCTTACTTAGAAATACAGCTTCTTGTGACCTTCCTGAGAAGATAATTAGGTCACTCTGTCTGGAAAGTTTATTTCTTATACAGCATGTGGAATTCTAAAGGAGGAGCCAAAGCAGTCTCAAGCCACTCCCTCTCAGAAATTGGAAACCAAAATATAAAAATAAGAAGCAATGTAGCAATATATATCCAATTTTAAAAATGTTATTTGTCTTTTTGGCAGAATAATTCTTCTTTTTGGAATCTGTGTAAAAATTACATATAAAGGCTATCACTGCAGAATTCTTAATATTTTACAAAATTGGTAACAACCTTAATGTCCAATGAAAGAGAATAAGTACCTCCATCATCTGGGGAGCTGTCTTCTCTACTTTTCTATGTGGGATCCCAAGTTGTTCTCTTTCTTGATTTTGTTCTTTTGTTTTTCTCACTCAAATCTTCCAGGAGTTTCTTGAGGAAGAATGCAGAGAAAAAAATGCAAACAAAGTGACTTTTCAGAATATGTCGTGTGTTTGAAAATGAACTCAATTCATACTTAAGTTTAATAGCTTGGCTGAATAGTGAATGTAGTCTGGAAGATAATTTCTCAGTTTGGGAGACATAGTATTGATTCAGTTTGCAATGTTGGAACTGAGAAGTCTGATGTCATTAAAATTTTTCATCCTTAATATATGACCTTTACCTCCAGCTTCCTGAAATTTCACAATAATATGCCTTGAGGTTACTCTTACCTTCATTGTGCTTTTTTTTTTTGATAATACTGAGGTTGGAACTCAGGGCTCGCTACATCTTAAACCACATCTCATCCTCACCTGTTTTTGGTTTAGTTTACTCTGACATTGGGTCTAACTTTTTGCTGGGGTTGGGCTTGAGCTGTTGTGGTGGTGGACTGGTCTCTGGTGTGCGGTAGTAGTTGTCATGAACTTTGATGTGATGGAAGAATGAAGGTCACGGACAATGGGGTGAGCGAGAGGACAATTTTATTTCAGCAGAGAGGAAAGGAATAGAAAAGGTCCCATGTACATGGGAGGGGTTTCAGAGAGGCTGAGCCCCGAGGCTCTTTGTTTAGGAGTTTTTATAAGGATTTTGTTTCCTGGTTGAAAGGAAGTTGGTTGTTTCTCTGTGCTATTGGTCCATTCAGGGGATATACATCTGTGCCGTATGACCCCCTGTCCCTTCCCAATTACCCTGAGGTCAGTGCACTGGTTGGGCATCCTATCAGGGGCTAGTTCATGTGCTGTTCACATGCCTTTAGCAGTTTCAAGGCTTGAGCGAGCAGTTTCAAGATTTCCCATTCTCCACACCTGTTTACCTCAACTCCCAAATTTGCAACAGTTTCAAGGTCTCTTACATTCTATTGGTTTCATCTCAGCACCTCTCAGCGTCTCCCACCAAGGGCCTCTGCCGTCATCTTCCTGATCAGTCTCTAACTCCTTACTTCCATTTTCACTGTGATCCTTCTCTTTCCTCTTCCAAAACAGCTGGGATTATAGATATGTACCACAATATCCCTCCTTATATTTTTCTTTTTGATAGATCCTTTATATCTGGAGTTCTTTATCAAGCATTTGTTTGTGTTTTCTTCTAACATCTCCCCCCTCTCTTTCTACCACTCATGAATCAGGCATTTGACTTCCTGGATTTATCATTTTATTTTCTTAATTTTTCTTTACAATGTCGCATGTCTTCTTTATGTTTTACCCTATGGGAGATTTCCTTGACTTTGTTATTCAATTATTTCATTGAATGTTCTGTTTTTGTCATCATATTTTTTGAATTTCCAGGAGCCATTTCTTTACCTAAATTTTAGTTTTAAACTACGTAATAGATTCAATATTATGGAACTTTCATTCTCTTTCTCCATAAATTTATCTTCTCTTTCTCCATAAATTTATCTTCTCTTTCATGCTTTCTTCTTTACCTTATAGCTACTTTTTTGTGGAAATTTCTTAGTATATATGGGACAGTAAAAAAAAGAATAAACTCTAGTCATTGTTTATCTTTGCTATTTTGTATGTGGTGGCTGTTTATTAATTTGTTTTCTTTCCTTTTTCTTTTGGTTTATTTTTCACTCCAATTTCTAAATTTTGAGGCATAACTAACTAAATTAATTAATTCATTAACATCCCTCTTAAAAATAAGCTAATTTATTAGAATTAGTTCAATAATATTCAACCATTTAATTAAAAGGCAGTCTCCTGATTAAATGTAAATAATAAAGGAACCTAGAATTGTCTCTAGATATATATGACTACTTCAGTAGATGCAAAGAAAGTGTTTGATAACATCAACATCGATTTGAATTGTAAACTAAAACAAATTCAGAAATAGAAAACAATATCCACAGCCTGTAAAAGTATACCTACGACGTATCTTCAGCAAGTTATCAGTGTTAATGGTGAGATGTTGAAAATATTCCCTTAAGATCAGCAAGGGAATTCTATAACAGAATTTTTTAAAAAAAGTTATTTATACTTTATTCCTTATACCCAAATAAACTGTAAATGGATCAAGTGCTTAAATGTTTAAACAAAAACATCATGAGATCATCTCTTTGTGCCCTCAGAATGAAGATCTTTTAAATTACATCTTAAAGTCCAGAGCAACATATAAATTACTAACTTCAACTACATTAGAATAAGCATCTCTTCATGGCAAAACAGTTTAAGTTCATTGTATTTGACCCATATTTGATCATATTTCTGGGACTATATGATGAATATGTATGTAGTCTCCATGTATAATGGCATTGTTTATAATATAAAGTAGTGTAAGTATGTATCCATAATGGAATTGTTGTTATTATCATTTTATTGAAAATGAATGAGAATAAGAATACTCCTGGTGACATTATGTACACATAAATACATATACAATCTTTTATATATATACAGATACATGCTTATACATGCATATGCATAAATAGTATATATAGTATTTAGTATGATGGTGTGGGAGGGATGTTAGGCTTCACCAAGTATCCATGTACTCCTGTATTTCTCATATCTCTCCACTTAGGCTAAAGTCATGTCAGTGGTTCTGACCAGGGGACAAACTTTGCTTGCATGTTTCTTTGTATTTTTTCTTGGTTTCTTCTTCTTTCTTTCTTTCTTGCTGTTGTTTTTCTTCCTTTCTTTTGGTCTATTTCTGCATTTATAATATAATCTCTTTATTATTGTTTTCATTAGCCATTTATTAGGTAGATATCCTACCTTGAATTTTATTAAGCCATTCATTGCTGTTTTTCACTGATGGTGTTGGGATGCATGCATGTGTGTGGGCACAAATGTGAGTGAAGATGAACTAATGTGCATGTGAAAATGAAATAATGAAATGACTATTTCTGTAGAATTTGGGACTTATGCAAAAATCAGGACTTGGCAAAGAGACAAATGATCTGGCAAACAAACATGGGCTTGTGAGACATTTCAGTGTACACCACCCCTCAGGGTCTGGAAAATGATAAGGTGAGTCTTTGGCTTTAGGAGGTCTGATTTGCTTCAAAATGCAGTTGCTGGTTCCTTAACTCACTGCACAAGAACTGCATACTGGCATAAATTTGATTGTAGGTTTAAAAAAGTTTCTACAAGCTTTTTAGGCATTAGTGGGAAGAATAATATTTTTGTTTTAAAATTGCAAGGTGCATGATTCCGTGTGCTATAGTGTTTTGGCAATAGGCTAGCTTCATATTGCTACACTAGGCCTGGGTAGGCAAATGGTACATTCACTGTTTCAAATTCTGGGTTTTGGTTAAGTATCAAGGAAGAAACTGTGCAGGGGGCAGCTATGGATCCATGTGACTTGTTTACGAGCTCTAGTCACTCACCACATAGCCTAGAGTGGATTTGGGACTGAACAAATATATTTACAAGAGGAAGTCAAACTTCTTAGGCCTAAGCAATTTCTTATATAGATATAACAGAATCAGACACAGAGCCCAAGACAGAAAACCTATGCTGAAACAAAAGAACTGATGATACAGGGAGCCATCATAACACATTTCTAAAATCTTGACTAAAAAGAAGTAGTGGATTTAATGGTTAAGGAGTGGCTAAGAGATATGTACAAGGGCTTATCTCTCTACAGACATGGCAAATGTACCCAACATTACACAAAATTTATAAATGTTCCATGCGTTAACCTCAAAGTCAAAAGACTTTTTCCTCTTGAATTCTCAAATTTCTGTATTCTTGACCACTGGCATTGAGCAATTGGTATTCCTCTGAGGCTGGAGCCAATATAGCTTTCTCTTTCCAGTGACATTTTTGTGCCTGGTACATTTAGTGACATTAAATACTTGATAATAGGAAGACAATTTTGTTTAAGAAAATAAGGAGGGAGGTAGAGATAGCTCCTGTTCTAAAGGTTATTGGTGTGTTAACACTGGGCTAATCTTTTGTCTCTTATTAGACTTCAAAACCCTTTATAAATGAAGCTCACAGGTGTATGGCATTGAATTAATCCAAGCTGTGAAGCTCTGAAAAAGATCGCACACATTTCAGTGAGAAAAACCCCTGACTACAGAAGTTATTTCACTATCTCTCAAGCTAAAGGAACTGTTATGCTCAAAACTGAGGAAAATAAGACATTGTGAAGATGATTATTGATCTTTAAATGGCAGGCTTTGAACTCTGACATTTAACTTGGGAGACTAACAATATTTGATTTTAGATTTTAACTCCTTTTAACAAAGGGTTCATGCTTTGATTTTCAAGGGAGTTTCAACTTTGAAATTGCTACTTTGGAACTTGATAATGGGAGGAGATCTGCCTGGCATCTGTTTAGCCCTGGAATTTCTATTTATTAGAGTGACTTTATGCTAGAATTGAATACTGCAAGATCATTCAATCTCATTCCAGACAGTTGCTTCTTGGGGATCAGTAAAAAATTCCATAGACATAAGTTCATTCACTTAATACTATTTTTACTGTAAAAAGAAAGTTGAGTAGGATCATTGTTAGGTTAACTGAGCCAGTGTGATGATGAATGAGGCGTTGACTAACCCCACAGATGGTGGTGATGAAAGTAGCAATGGTGAGTTGGAAAGGCAAATCCACATCCAAAATGAGTGAGAAAGAAACTAGAGCCCCCTCCATGATGGAAGAGATTCCAATGTAATCAACCTTCCACCAGTTACTGGCTGTTGAAATTCCTTTATGGTGACAGTTTTGAAAAGTAGCATACACTGCCCTCTGCTATTGACTATTTGGACAGTAAGAACTGGAGGTAGTCTGATATACCTTTTAATGGGGAAAGGAATGCTGTGCCCATGCGTAACTTCTGACTCTGGCATTACTGACACTTTGTTCATGACCTATTGAACTGGCTGACTTTAAAGGGAATAATTTATATCCATTGAGAAGATCATCTTATGCAGTAGTTCATTGAGAAAGTCAAAAATAATATAATTGACTATATAATAATATAGTCAATGCTTTGTGGGTAGTATTTACATGAGACAGGATTACTCTACCTTGGGCATCTTCTTAAAAGTCCACATCCACCTATGTCTCACATATCTTTGTAACAAATACAGTCTTCCTTTCCTAATTCCTGACTCCCTAGTCAAACTCTTATTCACTGTCCATGAGTCAGTATAGACACACAATTCTCTTTTCCTCTATGCATAGTATACAGCCAGATCTACCCCTAGAGATTTTGTCTCTCTTCCCTCTTCAGAGATCGCTTTGACTCACAAAAGCCCATTTCTTCTTAAGTTTTTGATTATATATAAACCAGATTCAAGTTTTTTCTTCCTCCATAAAGGGCTGTGGTGAACTCATTCCTCTCATTCCGTAAGTATGGAATAAGGGAGAGAAAAGTTAATAATAGATGTAGGTATCCAAAAAAGTGTGAACGATCTGCTCATAAAAGTTACCAAGTATCTTAATATTGCTTATAACTTTTCTCTTTGATAAGAGGGTGTTGCCATATTCAGTTTTAACTTTGTGACTTGGGGGTTCAGATAAGAGTCAGCTCATGATGGCAGACTAGGGATAAGGTCAAGTAAATTCTTTTTTCAGGCATTTGGTCTTTTCAAGGAGTCAGTTGTGAGTCAGGAGCTATGAGTTTCTGGGGGGTGTGTGTGTGTGTGGTGTGAAAGAGGGGGGAGAGAGCGAGACAGACACACAGAAGGAGACAGAGAGAGAATTTGTTTGCAGAGAAGAGCATAGATTTTCCAAAATCCCTTGGGTTCTGCACTGTCATTGTATTCCAGCTTGCCACATGCTCCACACAGAATCCAAAGCTGCTACAGATAATTTGAACACTATTTTATCTGTTAGGTTTGGCAGAGCAGTTTGCATTTATCCTGGACCAGCTGGAGAGTCCTTTCCTGGTTTGACCCACATTCAAAGCTGGCATCTTTACTGAATGCTTAGTAATTGGAGATTTTATTTTAAACTATGCATTGAGGAGCTGAGTTATTCTTCCTGTGGGATATGATAAATGAGTACATCAAACTCCTTACTCCCTCTCCATCTATAAGATCAATTTGGTCAGAATGCCCACAAATTTCAAGTGTACCTGGTGGGTCATGATGTTTTCTGGATTTACGGAGACTAACCTTAGCTCAAAGTAAGGTACTAGCAATCAATAAAAGTTATGGGCATTTCCCTTTACCACTATTTGCTCACTCTTAATACATAGCTGTAGGTTTCTTTGGGAAAGGTCTAAAGAAAGACCAAGAGTACATACAATGACGTACAATGTCATGGGGTCTTAAAAGTTGTCTATGCTTCTCTTTATTCAAGGTCTCCAGATTTGCTTTGCAGTATTAATATGGTAATGGAGTACATCGCTAGGCCTCTTGGTCATTATGATTCAAATCTAATCTCCATTCCATAGATTTAGAAGTTTTGTATTTTCAGTTATTTAAAGTTGAACTGAAGTCCACAGATCCTGGTGGTTAAAACATTGTGATTACCACTACAATCTTGCTGTAAAGCTTAGAAACTATATCCACCTTGTCTCTGATGGCTATGTGCTGTCACATGGTTTCTTTCACTTTTGAACTTATCCCCACTGAACATATGGGGCCCAATTCAATGACAATATGGCCCTCTAAGGCCAATGCTACCAGTACTACAACCACATCCTTGGTGATTCTCAATCTTGAAAAAAGGTGTTCAAATTTATGATAAAGGGAGATAAGTCACCTGGTAATGTCTTTTACAAAGAGGTAGTGTCCATAGCCAATTTTTATTTGCTACATGATGTTTGAGTGAGCCAGAGTGGTTAAAAGCACAGGTGAGATCAGTTTACTCTTACCAATTGAATTTTGCAAAATTTAAAGGAGAAAGTTAGATTTACAAACTCTATTTCACAAACAACAGAGCAAACACATGGGTTGAACAGATAAGCAAGCTCCTAGATTTGACTTACATAAAATTATGAGAGTCAGCATATAAATGTGTAATTATATGCTCAAAGCGTTAGAATCCTAGCAACTGTAAAGATCCATATCTCATATCAGTGGAGTAATCTGGGACTATTAGTTTACAAGTTTGGCATCAAGTGCAATGACATAAGATTTCAAATATTCAAGGAACTCTATTGAACTATGGTTCATAGAGGAGTAGTTTCCAAAGGTGGAGGTGCACAAGTTTCTTCAGCATCATTTGGTTTAACCACACCCTATTGACATAGAAACTTTTCCAGTATTATACTTGCTTGAGGTTGACTGTCAGAACAAATTTACTTTCTTCAGTGCAGAAAACTGTAAAAGTGAAATGTTTGTCTATGGAGTCAGAGAATCTCAGAGAACGAATATGCAGAGCTCATCTGGTGTAGCCCTCTGACTTCAGGAAAAGATAGGAGAAAACATTTTTTTATCACTAGGTTGAATTCTGTACTATCTTGCATATATTTTGCTCACTTTTTGCTCTGTGACATAGTTGAAAAAAAATAGAAAAGTACACAATCATGCAGTGACATATGGGTTTTATTAATGTTCCGTCAAGAACCATAATGGCGTGGCTATGGTTATATTTTAGTCTTAGCAAAACTAACAAAAGAAATGTGCTGGTTATACAAATAATAATGATGTGCCATAGGTCATCTGAGATTAATAGGTATATAATCTTGATAAACAAAATATTAAGATCATGCCTAGGATGGAGAGGGGGGTTTCTTTAAAGACAATTAGTTTCTAATAAATTATATTCTCTATTTTTTATGCTGTATAATGATTTACCATAAATTTAGTTGTTTAAAACACCACACATTTACTAGTATCTCAATTTCTGTGGGTAAGGAGTTCAGACCATAGTTTGACCAGGTCCTCTGTAATACTACAATGAAAGTGATGGCCAGGGTTAGGTTCTTATCTGGAGGCTCAGCTAAGGAAAGATGTACTTGAAACTCACTCAGGTTTTTGGTAGATTTAGTTGGAATTGTATTTTGAGTAAAGCAAATTGCCCTTTGTAATATGGAAGAGCCTCCTCCAATCTAATGAGAATAAAAATATCAACCTTATTGTAATAGTTACTTTTTAAATTAGTATATAATAGTTGTACAAGGGAATACATTGTGGTATTTACATATGTGCTTACAATGTATCTTAGGTTTACCCTCTCCACTGCTCCCCCTCCTCCCCATTCCACTGCTTCTTAGAACTTTGCATAGCTGTGATCAAATACCTGACAGCACAACTTAAAAGCAGGAAAGATTGATTTTTGGCTCATGGTTACAGAAGTTTAGCCCAAGGTTGCTTGGGCAGATCATCAGGGCAGGAGCAAGTGACAGAGGAGGTTCTTTACCTCATGTCAGACATGAAGCAGAGACAGAGAAAAGGGCCAAAGACCAGGAATAACCTTCCAAGGCAAGACCCCAGTGACCTACTTCCTCAGCTAAACCCTACCTCTTAAAGTTTCTATACCCTCCCAAAATAATGCCACCAGAAGTGGATCAAGTGTTCAATGGCATGAAGGAGTATTTCATATTCAAACCATAGCACTTCCAAACTAAGGGTTAGTTCTCTAACAAACAACTTTCACTTTCATCTAAGCCACTGACTCTCTTGGGTCCCCAGACTGCTTGACCGCACTGCAGCTTTAGATTAACTAACCCCACAGCCATGTGAGCTAATTCTTTACCATTAATATCTCGTTATCTCTCTTTAAGAGAGATATGCACATATCACACACATCCTATAGATTCTGTTTTTCTGGAGAACCTTGACTAATACAGATATTCTACAGCTAGTCACCTACTAAGATAGAGTCATATATAATAAATGGTAGTGAAGAGAGTGACATCCCTTCAACTTGGCCATATTCTATTAATAAGAAGCAGGTCTTAGATCCTATCTGCATTATGGAGAGTAGATTCTACAAAGATGTGAACACCAGGCAGTCAAAATCTTAAGGGCCACCTTAAAGTTTGTCTGCTATATCTTCTAAAACCTTAGTGATAGGCATAGAGAGTTAACATGGTTGCTCCAAATTCTGGAAATTTGACAGAGCCATGAATTATATTCTGAGCTCTCAGCTAAACATCTCTATAACTTTGGGCATTTTAAATTATGGTATTTAAATCTCCAAATGAAAGGAAACAAATCTGTAGCCTCAGTGGGGGTGGTCAGGTGATTGGCAATGGGAATATAAGAATTTCCAGATGAAGATATGAGCAATTTCAAGGGGAAATGGAGTGAAACTCCTTGTCAGAAAAGTATATGGATAGGGAAGGCAAGTCAAAAAGAGAAAGCCATCAGGTCTCAAAATAAAGACGAAGGTAAAGGAAACTGAGTTGCAAAAAAAAAGGGGCAGCATGGGGGGAGGACAATGAGTCCTATTAGATACTCTCAGCCTTTAAGGATCACAGAAGTTGGTTCCCTTGTTTCCCAGCCTTGGGAATAAAAAAGGAATTGACCTTTGTAACGTGGTTACAGAACAAACTCATGCTACAGTTTGAAAATGCCCATCTCATGTGACCTCAGCTGGAGTTTACAGATAGCAGATAGACATAGTGGTAGTCATAAGAGGAAAAACAAATCATTACAATTAAATTTTCCAACTCCACAGGGAACCAGTCTCTGTTAAGATCAAAGTAGCCCATGAAGGCCAGGGGAATATCACAGAATGCTTTGAAGTCTGTCACTCACCTAAAGCTTAATTCTTTCTTTACTCACGAGTAAACCATACCTTAAACATAAGCAAGGCCTGGAGATGGGAATTTCACACAGGTAATCTAACTTTGTAAGACAATACCCAGACCCAAAAGCCTATCCTAGGAATCAGATGGACCTTGGACTGAGAATTCTTCAATAAATATTGAGTCTCCAAATGCTGATACTGTCACTCTAGAGACTACCAGTTTTCAGTTATTTAAAATTATTCCTTTCCTAATAATCTTTACTATCTTTTTCACTATTTTTTTCATATCTTGCCTGAATTCGTCTTTCACCAAATGCAAGGACCAGCATTAAACTTCCAGGATGTTGGAAGTCAAGACAGCAAGAACAGAAGGTGTTGACAATGACATATGGAGCACCACACCTAGTAGCACTAAGAGTGGCAGCCAAATTCCCATCCCTGGGGAGTGAAGGGATTAGAGAGAGACTCTAGTTATTCACCTATCACTTTCTAATAGGGGCTTTCCATGAAACTCAGTTTTGCTGCCAACAGTGGAATTACCCCTCAGCCTTGAATTATACTTCTCCAGGCTGATGGAAAATATGAAACTTACTTCTCAGGACTATTATGGGGATTACAATAAGATTGGGTGCAAATTTTTCCAGCATATGTTTAGTGCTCCTTAAATACCATTTTCATTTCCAGTGGGTGAGAAAAAATATTCAGACAGGTATTTGCTTGATAGTCCTAAAGTGTTTTTGAAGTTGAGATTATTTAATTGGTTAAAATCCTTTCACTTCAGATAGGATTTGGGAAAATTCAGACAGTCAAAGCATTATGCAGAGTTTTCTTATTCTAAGCTTTCTGCTGCCTTCATGATTTGCTTGTAACTGAGAATCAGTGAAGAGATACAGCAAAACATATGTAACCAAGGATAGATATTTTTTGCTCTTATTCATATTGGAGTGAGTAGAAGAGGAAAAGAACTGACCTGTGATTTGGCCCACTGAAATTAGATTATGATTTTGAGAGGCCAAACACATTTGCTGTGGACATTGATTTAGAGCTACGCAGAAGCAAGTATAATTCAGAGACTGTATTCAAGGCCTACTAGCAAGTATGAGTTATCCACATTTAACATCCCACTGACAAAGGAGTCAGGAGCTAAAAAGAACACAACCCAGTGGAAAACCACTAAAGCTACATAGTTAGGACTTGCTTCTCACATATTCACTTTATATAGTAGTACAGGACCCTACACATACAAAAAGGGCACCAGTTACTCTGATCTTCTGATGTCCTTGTCTTGAAATAATTAATTATTCTTTAATGAATGGCTCTGTCCTCATTTTCATTTTGATCTAGGCCTTGCAAATTTGTAGTCAGTCCTCCTTCAATGGCCCAAATTTTTGAAAAAGGTGAAAGATCAGAGGGGTCTCCAAGCAGGATGGACTCAGGGATGGCCCTAGTGAAAAACAGAGGCACTTGAAATGGTAAAGGTAAATGTGAAAATTAACCTTGAGTGACCTGCTACTTACAATTCAGGGGCCAGAACTCACCAACTGGAAAGTTTGCAGTTCAAGAATTATACCTGTACTTTTCTTTTTTATTGATGCCTCTGTTAAATTTTATAGATATTTAAAACTGGTTTTGTTTGTTTGCTTGTCTGTTCTTATGGTTGTCCCTTCTCTGGCCTCCCAGAAATCATTTGTGACTCTACTAATTAATCTTCTTATCAGGCTGCCAGACTGATTAAGTTAAAGGAGAGAAAAGCTATGGACATTTTAAAGGGGAAATATCTTTAAATACATACCCTCCCACCTCCCCCCTGCACATATACACACTTTATGTTAATACCTTAGAATCAGAATTCATTCGCTTTCAGTGAGGTACACAAAGTAAAGCCTTATTTAATATGCAGCACATCACTCTGTATATGGATTTTCCCAATGCATTGTGAAACCAAAATTTGCTTTTTAGGTATATTATTAGACATGTTTTCCAGAGTCTTTGACGTTGCCTGCCAAAGACACTGAAAAGCGACATCCAGGCATCATGAATAAAAACAAATGAAACAGACAGATGTACCTATTTCATCATTTACTATACAGACAATTTCAGATGACAATGTGGTTATATAGAATTTCTTTCAAAAAGTTGTAAATAATGTTAGCAGTACTGTTTTGATGAGACTCAAAAGACAAGAGTCTCTCTCTCTCTCTCTCTCTCTTTCTCTCTCTCTCTTCCCCTGCCTCATACATACGTACATTTATGGTTCGTCCCTCTTCTCCCTGTCGTGTACTCTTTTCCAGCCTGAGACAACAATGGAAAAATAATGGGAAAAGTGTTCTTTCAGCAAGAATCCATAAACACCAATCTATGTTTTCCTTGTGAGCCCAGGAGGTGGCCCAAGACTTCCATGCTGTGTTGTTAACCTCAGATCCCCTAGGTGATGCTCTGGCCTCATTAGGAGGGTGGAGGTGGGTTGTTTGGAATGCAGCATGTCATTGCACACACCCTTTCCCTCTGGTGTTCCCACCCAGTGAAGTGACCTGAATTGGCCTCCTGGGACAGAGCAAGGGTAGATTACCTATGTGGTCAGATTTCATGCCTTGATAAATTCAAACTTAATGAGACTCCTTACCTCATCTAATTATTTTTTTAAGTCAACAAATAAATAGTTTACGTATTGCAAGTATCTAGGGGAAAAGAGACAAAGGATTCATTCAGGTTAGATTTTTAAAAAGCCTGTCACCACCACCAACACAAAGCAAAAGCAACATGCCCCAACCAGATCCACTACAACACACACAGCAGTCATTTCAGCCAAAAAGACACAGAGGTAGTGCCTGAACCTTGCAGAGAATGCGTGGATGCTCTCCATTGTCCTCCACCCTGTAGGGGAATGAGCCCTCAGTAGCCAGTAAGAGTGGGAGCAACCTTCACAGTGTAGGTGTTTCTTAGTCATCACAGCAACAGACAGCCTATGAAGCCAAAGTGGCTAAGATAAGACTTTTATTCCATTTCTTGCTTTAAAGTGTATAT
Organism: Castor canadensis; assembly: GCF_047511655.1. Taxonomy (NCBI): domain Eukaryota; kingdom Metazoa; phylum Chordata; class Mammalia; order Rodentia; family Castoridae; genus Castor; species Castor canadensis. Next base: position 17,058,755 of record NC_133390.1, on the reverse strand, counting down.
TGAGAATGTTTTCTTCTAAGTGCAGTCAGTTCTTTCATCCACTGAAAGAGCATAAATGTATCTCTCCAAATGGCTACAGAATAACATCGCATGAAGTACCAAATGCCATCCCACTAGGGTCAGCAACATCTTCATTCTTCTCTGTTTACATCTTCCTGCTCATCTTTTACAAGTTTTGTCTTAAACTCAGAAACTAGATGACAACTGACCAAACCCATGACATGAAGTCCACCAATGCAGCAATAAATTATTCAGAGTCACAGAGCCATGAGATCAAGAAAATGGAAAAGGCATCATTTCATCTCTTAAGATACTTTTGGAAATACTCTGGTGAATCACAAACTTTCTTTCATTTTTAGGGCCAAATCAGGTTGAAGACTTTAGTTATGTAGTAATGAGCAATATGTGTTCATGGCTATGCACCCTTTTGTATAAATTTCCTAGCACTTAGGCTATTCCAAGTTGCTTATATTTGGATTTTAGATGTTTCCTAATTCAGGAAGGAGGAAACAGTCATGTTTCTAGTATTTGTACACATTAAACATTTTGAAATTTTCTCCTTACCAGAACTTGCCTATCAAAAAACCTGTTTAAATTGGATTATCAGCAGCTTCCAGAGAAAACATACATACATTCTCATGCATGCATTACACGAGTATAGTGCAATATACATATGACATATAATATATAAATTGTATGTAATGTCTATTGCTTACTAGGTTAATTCCAATTTCTGCTATTTTGTTCTCTACACAAAGATCATGAGTCACAAAAGTTGGTTCAGAAAACATGTCACTGCCAAACCTCATAGGTGATGTTTAGCCTTTAGGTTAAGGGCAAGTTTATAATTGATTTGCCATATGAAATCAGTTGCTTAAGTTCAGGACTTTAGTTTTTATGACTCCAAGATAGACTGTACACTTAGCTTATTATGTCACACGGTTATTTTGACATTCAAGTGGGAATATTTCCCATAAAAGCACTCTGGAATCTATAAAATATTTTACAAGTGTATGCTTCTTTGTCCATAGCATACCTACTACTTTGGGTAGGAAAAAAGGGTTGAGTTTGAACATAAAATGTTCAGGGAAATATTCATTTTTCACAGTGTTGATGTGACTGTATAAAAAGAGGGAAAAGATAGCCATTCTAATCAAAGGGAAATGATTTCTTAGAAGGCATAGATATTTTAAACATATAACAATACCTTGTATATATTTAATAAACATTAGGCAGTTTTTAATTTTCATAAATAATAGCATATCTAAAAACTGGCTAAGAAATGAATACATTGATTTCTTAAATTTATTTTACCATGAGGAATCAAACACAAGGGGGCGTCTCCTCCATTTATTTTTAAAGACTCCCTAGTGGTTTTCATATGCAAAATAAATGTTTTTCATCATATCTAAAAGGTCCATACTGGGAAGCCACAAAGCACATTTCCTAAACTTAATTAGTCTTCAATGCCAAAGTCTATACACATCATGAATTTTTATTCTATGTGTAACTCTCTTTAGTGAATTTATAACTCTACTTTTGCTTAAAAATATTTTCATCATATTTAGTAAATTTAAGCTAAAAAGCTAACAAAAAGAGTAACATGTACTGAGGAGTGTAAAGATACTCTAAATTTTAAGACTTTCAAAAACAAACCTATCAAAAGCTTCCAACTGTCTCTTTCCCTTTCTACAATTTCGTCTATTATGCATACAATTCCAACTCTGTGTAGATCCAGAGGCAACACAGTCTGATTTAAGAAGCTACATAATCCTTTTAGGTCTAGGATATGTAGGGAGCAAGTTATTAGGAACCACTGTTAGAATCAGAAACACTAGGGAAAAAAAAACAGAAGGTTTATCATCTGTCTCCCATCTGGAACTTTGGAATAAATAGAAGGCATACATTTTTGCAGGGAAAAACAAACTCACAGTGTGTGTTTGTGTGTGTAGTGTCAGTGGTAGTAGGTGCTGGGAAATGTAGGAGATCAAGGTCATAATTTTATTAAGGGGTGCTATTATGGACAAATTGTTAAAAGGAAGGCCTTTCAGATAAATTGATATGGCAGAAAAACTGATAGAATTCCAGGCAGCAGAAACAGAAGGGTAAAAGTACAGAAGTTACATTTTTTATATCTTTGAAGAATATACAAGTGCCAATGTAGGTGGAGCTGAATGAATGAGGAAGACCACATTAGGATATGAAATCAGGGAAGTATAGGGAGCATATTATGTAGAGCTTGTGGTTCTTTGTAAAGACTTGTCTTTTTCCTTCATGGAAAGGCACAGGAAAAAAAAAAAAAGAAGAAAAGAAACCAATTGAGCACTTTGAAAAGTGGAATAGGAACCCAAAAATGTCTTTGATGGTGAAATAGGGATGGAATGGGATTTTGTCTGAGTCTGATGATTCCTGATGGATTGTTGAATCCTGTTTTGTGAAGAAATAGAAGGTGGGCTATTGCTAGTGCTGCAATGATGAAAGGGTAGAATGAAGTAGAATGCGAAGAACCAGGTTAGGGTGGCTTTGTCTACTGAAAACCCCGTTCAGATTCATTTGACCAGGTCGGACCCAATTTAGGAGATTTCTGAAAGTAAATTAGTGATTACTATGGTACCTCAGAAAGATATTTGTCCTCATGGGAGAACATATCCTATGAAAGCAGTGACTATAACCGTAAATAGTAAGATGATGCCAATATTTCACGTTTCTATAAACGTGTAAGACCTGTAGTAGATTCCTCATCCTACGTGCATGAATAGGCAGATGAAGAATATTGATGATCCCTTGGCATGGAGGTATCGGATAATTTATCCGTAGTTTATGTCTCGGTGGATATGAGTGACGGCAGATATAAGTAACTGACGAGAATGTTGTTGTAGTGTCTGGTATGTCGTGTATTGCTAGGAAACAGTCCTGTTGTGATTTGTAAGATTAGGCATGCCCCTAAGAGAGAGTCGAAGTTTCATCATGCTGAGATATTAAATGGTATTGGGAGGTCAATGAATGAGTGGTTGATGATTTTTATGAGTGGGTGGGTTTTTTGGATGTTGATCATTAGTGGTTTCTGTAGTTGAATAGCAATGATGATTTTTCGTGTCATTGGTCGTGGTTTGAGTCCATATACATATTCTATATATTTGTTAAATATTCTATTTGTGTTAGGTTTTGTGGGATTTTCTTCAAAACCTTCCTATGTATGGTGGTTTTGGGTTGATTGTTAATGGTGGGATTGGGTGTGGCTCTTTTTTAGGTTTAATGGTGTTTTTAATTTATCTGGATGGTATGATGGTAGTGTTTGGTTATATTATGGGGATGGCAATTGAAGATTATCCTGAGACATGGGGCTCAAATGTAATAATTTGGGGTGTGTTCATCTTAGGTTTGTTTGTAGAGTTAGTTTTTTTAGTACTACTAGTGAAGTACGATGAGGTGGATGTGTTGGTGGAGGCTTATGATATAGAGGATTGGGTAGTTTATAGTAGTGAAGAAATAGGATGTCTTAATAAGGATGTTATAGGGGTTGCAGCTGTTTATAGTTATGGAGGTTGATTGATAGTGTTAGCTGGCTGGTCTTTGTATTTTTATTGTTCTTGAGATTACTCTGGTAGTTAAATGATAATGGCTAGGGCAAGGGTTATTGATAATAAGAATGAGAGGAAGTAGAGCTTTATTAGTCCTTCTTGGTTTGATACAGTAATAGAAGCTTTTATCTGAATGTTTGAGATGGATTTGGGTGTGGGTTTTTCTATTCAGATTTCATCTAAGCAAGTTGATGCTGTTTTTTGGCTTAGCATTAATGGGTTGTTAGGTGTTATACAGTGTATAACAGTTGGAGAAAACCCAAGTATTGTGGAGAATGATTTGGTATTAGAGTTGAAATTGAGTTTTAGTTTATAAGTTAGGTTGTTGAGTTCTATTGTGATTGTGAAGCAGAGGGTAGTAACCCCTAAGGCTAGTAGTTTTAGGTAAAGGGGTATGGTGAGGTTGGGGATGTTTATAGAGGTGATGTTTGAGATAATGAAACCAGCAAAGATACTTCCTACAAGTAGTCATTTGATGGAGTTTCTGAGTTGTAGGTTGTTTTTATTAATATTAATGTATGGGGGGGGTGGGTCGGGGTTGCCCTAGGACAGTGAAGAAGACGATTCATGTGCCAGATGCGGCAGTAAGGGAGTTTGCAATGAGTGTGATTAGAAGGGTTCAGGCGTTGGTGTACAACATGTTGGCAGATGCGATGATGAGGTCTTTGGAGTAGAATCCTGTTAGGAAAGGCATGCCTGTTAGTGCCAGGCTTCCTACTATTAGGGACGAAGTTGTAAATGGTATAGCCTTGGCTAGGCCGCCTATTTTGCGAATGTCTTGCTTGTGGTTGAGACTATAAGTAATAGACCCGGAGCATATAAATAGCATGGCTTTGAAGAGTGAGTGTGTGCAGATATGGAGAAAAATAAATAAGTTTGGTTAATTCCTAGAGTTACTATTGTTAGTCCCAGTTGTCTGGAAGTTGAGAATGCAATGATTTTTTTGATATCCTTTTGTGTTAGAGTACAGATGACTGTGAAGAGGGTTGTGACAGCTCCTAAGCATAGTGTAATGGATAGGGCTAGTTGGTTGGATTGTAATAGGGGGTGGAAGTGGATTAGGAAAAAAATCCCAGGGACAACTATTGTGCTTGAGTGGAGTAGGGCTGATACTGGTGTTGGGCTGTCTACAGCTGAGGGAAGCCATGGGTGAAGTCCTAATTGGGCTGATTGTCTAGTGGCAGCTAATAGTACCTAGGAGGGGGATAATCGTTAATTTAGGACTTATGAGTTGTTGCATGTCTCATGAGCTGGAGTAGATTCAAAATCATGCTATTGACAGGATGAATCCAATACCTCCAATTCGGTTGCATAGGATTCCTTGTAATGCGGTGGTGTAAAAGTTAATACACAAAATTGTAAAATATGGAAACTTACAAAGCAAAAGTTGTTTTTAAAAAAATTAGTATGGCAAATTTGGTCATAAAGAGAAGCAAAAAAATAAATAAGAAAATAAAAGTGAAGTAAGGTACATAACCATAGCCTCAGTGAGTAATCAAAAGGTAATAAAATGATAACTTTATGCTAATAAATTTGAAAAAGTAAGTACAATGGACACATTTATATGTATACATATATATATATATACACACACATGCACATACATATGAATTGTGTATTTATAACTTTGAAAAACTCAAGAAGATTGAAATGTTTCTAATCTCAACTAAAAATTGAATTTTTATTAATAATCTTTCCTACAAATAATATATATAGTTCAGATTCTTTTTAGGCTAATTCTACAAAACATTTAGGGAGCAAACAAGTACACTGTCACACAAAATCTCCAAGAGGGCAGAACAGTAAGGAAATCTCCCTACTCAGTTTCTACAGCTGATATAAGATCAGTAACAAAGCATGAGAAAATTATAGTCCAATTCACCCATGGCTGTTAAGGCAAAAATCCTAAAGAGAATGTTGGAAAAGTAAATAATAAAATACCTAACAATGCTGGTTTTAACCTAGCATTGGTTTACTACTGGAAAATCAAATCCTGTATTTAACCGTATTAACAGAATAAAAAGAGAAAGATATGTGATTGTTCATGGACATAGAAAAAAGTACTGAAGGTTAACATTCATTTTTGATAAAATTAAACACAGACATAATAAAGCAGTAATGGAAGGGATATTCTTGAACCTTTTTTTTTTTTTTTGTAGTTTTGATATTATAGATCCAACCCAGGGCCTCAGACAGGCTAAATAAGCACTGCATTAAGCTACATACCCAGCAACTTCTTGAACCTTCAGAGTACCTAAAAGGATGTGGAGGTAGAAGAATCATAGTCTGAGGCTTACCCGTCCAAAAATGTGAAACCCTATTGGAAAAACAAGCTAAAATAAGAGGACTGAGGGTATGGCTCAAGTGTTAGAGTACTGGCCTAGAAACCCTAAGGCCCTGAGTTCAATTCCTAATATCACCACCAAACAATAACAACAAAAACCCACACAAAAGAAAGAAAAGAATATCTAAAAGATATTGCAGACATTGATCATAAAAAATAAAAAATTTGGGTCAAAATAAGGAAATTCACTATATCCTTACCTATTTAACTGTGATAAAAGATAGCTAGTGAATATTTCTATCAAAATATGTAATAAAACTTGTAAGGATTGGTGAGGAAAAAATAAAGGTGACAGTATCAGCGTTTTTTATTATTGGTATAGAATGTTCAAGTGGATTGTCAAAAAAGAGTTTAATAAATAGTCAAGAAGTGAGATTAATATAAAAATTATCCTGTTAATTAACAGGAAATTAAAACACAAAAATAAAAAGCTACTACATTCTTCATAGCTATATAAATTATCTTTATAACTAAAAATCTCAGTCTAGATCTATTAATATTTGCCTTATTTTCTCATTTATTTCTCAGAGACTATTGTCAACATTTTAATTTTCATTGTTCATATTCAAAATTCACCACTTGTCTTTTAGATCCTTCATACCAATTTTTCTACTTTTATTTTTAAATTTTGCTCTCTTTTACCTTCTCTTTCTCTCAAGTCATTATTTTCTTATATTTCTTCAAACTTTGTCTTCAGTTCTGAATTACATTTTTCTTTCATTTCTAATATGTTCTTGAGTTCTTTTATCTCATGTTTGAAGTTCTGTGTCTGATGTATGTTGTCCTTTCAGGTTTCAATTATTTTTTTATAGTCTTGCCCATTTTGAATGAGTGGGTGATGGTTTTGAAACACTTAGGAGGGACCCATCTCTCCCTGGGGCACTGGATAGGAGTTAAGCATCCTTAGAGCACTGTCAATGATAAGCTTTTATTGTAAACACCTTTATACAGTTTATTTTTCCTTTGTATGTACTGTGATGTTGGGGGATTTGGGGACCCAACTCCTTAACTGGAAACTGCTAGACCCTTCTCAGGGTCCTAACTACCTTGAGTAAAGGACCACCATCCAGGTAAGTGGGCTGCCTTCAAGTCAGGACCAGCCACTTTGAACCCAAAGCATTGCTCAGCAAGCAGCTTGCACTGGACTTTTGTCACCTCAGCAGCCACTTCCACCCATGCCAGAGGGAGAGCACTTCCTTCCCTTGTGTCCAGCAGAAGACCTGTGATTGATGATAGGGACTGTGCCATGATTAGTACAAACACAATCTTCCATTTGCATAAAGAAACTGCCATGATTGACATGGAGACCCTTATTAAAAGCCCTTTGTGCTAAACAAGTAGGATCCTCAACTTACTTTGTGAGCAGCTAGGAGACACCCTTCCCATACTGCCTCCCTGGTTCAGAGATTTCCCTTGAGTAGTCTTTCCAACTTTTGATTTTCATCATTACTAGAGGGGCTGAGTTGGTAGTATAAACAAAAGAAGACAAGAAGAATTGCATCAGAGGTGGCAGCAATGGCAGGAGCGGTGACTGGGGTTGCCCCCAGCAGCAGAGCAGCAGCTGGGTTGGCAAGCAGCTACCACAGTAGCAGAAGCCAAGGACAAAAGTAGCAACTGGTTGATCTATCTGAAGCAACAGAGGCAGCAACAGTGGCAGAATGGAGAGAGGATGGGCAGAACAGCTGACATCACCTGGGCTGAAACCGAAAGGAATGGCCAGGGTGAGCAATGACCGGCAGAAGGCTGAGCCAAACTGACACTGAAGGGAAGCAGTGAAAATGAAACTGATGGGGAATGGTGGTCTCTTCCTGAGGCAAAAAGAGCTGTGACACTTTGGGTCCCACCCCTGAGGTACAGAACCCCGTGTTTCTGCCCTACCTGTGAAAGGCACAGAACAAACTGCCACTGCCCACTGTCTTCCAGGGCTGTTACTTGCAAACATGCACCAAGGGTCTGGAATAACCAAAAGAGCTTCTTGCCTACCCACAGTTTCGATCTGGCTAAATTGTGACAGTTAGGCCCATTTTTGGAGTGCCTGTCAAGTTTGTTTTCACTGTAAGGATGCTTCTCTGCTTTGTCTTCTCCTGTTTTCTCAAAATATGTTTGCATGACTTTGAAAGCTATCTTTTGCTCATTGTTAAGTGAAATTAAATTTTCTGAACTTTTAAAAGGAGCCTAAGTTTCAGATAACTCTTCTAACACTGCAAGCTCCCTCTTGTGATGTTTTCTTATAATGATCAAAAACACAAAAGCTTATTTTTTGACAAATGTTTAACTCTGTGTCCCTCCTGCTTTTGTCTGGACCTTTTAATTCCTTCTGCATTCTCACCATTCCACTCAATTTTTATTACACTCCCATTAGTTTCTCTTCAGTAGGAGGCTGTGTCCTGGAAGTCTGGATTGGGTGCTCTGGATTGGGGCATGACAACAATTCTGAGCCATATGGGTCTAGATTCTTCATCTCTTTATGGTGCATCTCTTGTACTCCCAGCTAGCATACTTGACAAAACCTTCCCAAGTTTCAGCTTCTATTCACAAATTGACTTTCTTTGCTTTCCTATAAATATCCAATGGCCATTTTCAAATATTTCTCTTCTCAGGTAAGTTAGAAGGTTTTGTTTGCCATTTCTTTTTTCCTACACAAATGCCAAAACTATGAAGTGTTGTTCTGTTAAAGGCTTATTTTCACTTACATGTGTTTTGGGGTTATCTTGGCATTTTTATTGAAAGGATTATACATAGGATTTTTGATTTGCTAGTTTCTTTGTCTGAGTTTTATATGGGGATTTATGGAAACACAAAACTATGCCTCAGTCATTGCTTTCATCTGCTTAGAATCATGGGTCTTAAATTTTTCCAAGGGGAAAAAGAATTTATTAATAGAACTTTAATTTTTCATGAATGTAATAATGGAAATTGGTTTGGTTTTAAATTGTGAGCACTTATAATATTGCTGGAATTTTATTATGTAGACTGGACTATTCTTGGTGAGCAAGAATGGACAGAAGGCTAGCTAAATTAAGATGAGAAATAAAACAGGGTCATGTATCATTGGCTTGGATGGCTTTCTAAACCCATCTCAAAAGTTTTTGGGAATAACAGCTGAACTGTCAGACTATGCCTTGCTCATTTCTTTGGTTTTAGAATGATATGCACAGCAGCAAATTTGGGAGAGGGGACTTGTGCTTCCCTGCAGAAAAGCCAATGGATCTTGTTGACCAAGGGATCATCCTAATGGACTCAACTCTCCAGGTCTTCCAGTGTCAGGTTTCCTGCTCCACAGAGCAGTGGCAACAAAACTGTTTCCATTTATTCTTCCAACATAAGCCTGGGACCTACTCTTCTGTGTATATAGAACTTACTACAAATGTCTTTCCATATTTTGAAGGACATCTTTTAGTTAGTTTCACAAAGATCTTGTCAAATATTCTAAATTCCACTTGTATTTATTGATTTAATTAAAAATTTTCCATCCTAAAATGCCCAGCAGATACATCTTTCAGTTCTATTCAAGTTTTCAACTGATTAAACACATCTACATTACAGAAGACAACTACCTTCCTCAAAGTTCAGAATTCACCAATTTAAATGTTAGCTTCATCTCCAAACACTGTCCAAGTTGACATATAAAATTAACCATCACATATATCTTGAGTTGTAGCGAATTTTTAGGGTAAGTATCCTCTCCAGTACCTACCTAGTGAATCAATTAATAAAAGCCAACAAAACAAATACTCCATGACTTTCAGGGCAAGAGTGATTTGCCTTCCATTTATAATGGAGTCACTTCTCTGGAGAAAAACTAGCACCGCCCCCATACTTCTTCTTTAATCCATTGTAGTTTCGTAGTTATCCAGGGCTAATGAGCAAACACTTTGTGATACAGTGTTTTGTGGTTACAATACACTTGATGATAATTATAGATTATTGTTTCTTGGAAAATAAGCTCAAATTAATATGCAGTAATTTTATTATATCTTAAATACACTCCAGATCTCATTTTCCATATTTTATAAGACAGCTACACATTCGTGTATATACTTCTTTATTCTAACTTGCATAATTTTCTCATTTTTATTTGTAATTGATTTCAGTGAAAAAGGTCTTTTTAAGATTTTCCAAAATGACATGAAATTATATTTTTCTTCATTAGTTTCCATACATTATTGCTCTGTAATGAAAGGAAAAGCCACGGTGGATTCTAGAAGGAAAGAATGACTAAAATAAGCAATATTATGTACCAATTTAAAACATTTATTAAATTCCAACCATCCATAACTCAAAACTTAACATTAATTTCTTGCATACATGGGTGCCTTCTTGACATGAGTTTTAGAACAGAGGCACCAGTTAGTGCCAGGTTTACTTTTCTTCAGTGAGTACTATCTTTCCATTAAACACTGTCTGTTTTCACCAATGTGATAGCACCTAACTGCCTCTGCCTTGACCAAAGGAGGTCACAGTACACATATGACCTTGGTGTTTCCTCGGCTGCCTTTGTGAAGAGATTCTTCCAGGTTACTTAATTCTGAAGAAGAAATTCTGACCATTGGCACTGATATTGCACACATTACTAACTAGCTGAGCTAACCAGCCATATAATCAATGCAAAAACTAAGCACCCAATTTGATTTCAGGCTGTGTGTATGTGTGTTTTAGAAGCTGTTTGATAAATAAAATAATTTATTAGGTAACCAGCAAGTAAGATAGCCAAATCAAGAACAAACTGAATATACTCAGTTCATGTAGCCAGGAAAAAAAATTCTTTACTGAAAAAATAGAGAATCAGTTTTAGTTAGGGAGGCCATCATAATTTAAAATTTCTACTCCATTATTTTGAAATGTGCTCCCTAACAAACTATCCATGTATTTTTCATTGTTGGCCAATTCATCTCTTATGTATCTGTTGGGAAAAATTATATGTTTAATACGCTGGGTCTTAATGAACCACAGAGATTAATGAAGGTAACTGTAATGAATCTACATAAAATAATTCAATTATAAACAAAGCTCATTTGGATGAACCCAAGAAGTTTACTATTTATTTTCTTTAATTAATTTAATATCAAGAGTGCTTCTTACAAAATTCATGGGACTCAGTGAACTTAATAGTTTTTCTCAGATTTCAAAATAAAAAAGCAAATTTTCCATGAAAAATTGAGATTGTTTTCCTCATTTTTATTTGCAACACTGGTATTTATCAAGCTCTCTTTTATGGTTCTACATTATACTTTACTTCAAGAGTGCCCTTTATTGATAGTTACTTAGCTACTTTCTATTTTAAAGCAACTTTAAAATAATACATCTACAAACTCAAAGTAGCAAATGAGAGAATGTTACTGTTCATTTTATTTCATCTAAATTTTGGCAGGATGATTTTGTAAGGACACAAACATTCTTTTTTCAAGGTGATGTTAGAATTACTGAAGAGGAGCTGAATTGATGATGTGGTTCAGTGGTAGAGTGCCTGGTTGGCAGGCACAAGGTTCTGGATTCTATCCTCAGCTGTAGCTCTGAAAAAAAGGAAAAAAAAGGTAGTTGATTTCTACAATGCAAATCTATTGGTACAAATCAAAGGAACCATCATTTGAATAAGTCTGACAATGCCCCAGCAAAACAACCAAATATAATTTTTTAACATTAGTACTTGTTAAAGTCATTTAAGAAACATTGCTCAGCCTTGAAGGATAACTGTCTTTAATTCCAGGTTTCATTGTCAAAGCAGAAGGAATTTCAAATTTTGAAAAATTGGGTTAAAAGTGGGTATTATTCATACCTATACCCAAACTAAAAATCAATTCATACATGTGCACTAGGGAGCACATTTTAACGATATTGAAAATAATTCTTTGGCTTTAGTGATCTTGTTTAGTTAACCTACTGATCTGGATTTTTGTCAAACCAAGAGTCCTTCAATTATTTTCTCTGCCAACAAGGTTTTAACTTCTGCTCTGAAGACTCTCAGTTATCTTTTTACTAATCCACAGTTAGCCGTTGCTAAGCAACAAATTACCCTAGAATTTAGTGTCCTAAACCCTCACTTATTATTTCTCACAAGTTTATAGGGTCTACTGATGTTGATTGGGTTTGGCTGGCTAACACTACACTCGTTATCACTAAATAACAAACACATCCAGAATTGATTCATCTCTGGGAGTTCACTGGGAACTTATTCAGGCATGTACCTGCGGGGAGCTGGCTTTTAGCTGATCTAGAGTGGCCTCAGGTGTTTTCTGTGGTTTCTCCTTCTCAATCATCTATCTGTGTTAAAGTGATTCTTCCCTTGGAATCATTAATTCTAGGGAGGAGTCACAAGATTCAACATAAAGTGGTAGTCATGGCTAAGGTTTATTATGGGAAAAGGAAACAAAGCAAGGTCCATAGGGCCAAGTCCTGAGGAAACCTCCAAGAGTCCTTTCTTAGCATAGTTACGCAGTATGTACCTAATTCTTCCAGTGAAGAACTGTAACAGCATGTCTGCAATGTTATCTGCCAAGGAAATTCATTAGAGACTCAGTACCTAGCGTTTGTATTTAAGGATGGTCACATAAGCACCTGGCTTATATCAAAATTTCAGAATCACACAATAAAAGGAACTCTTCAGCATAATCTATGCTGTTTGCACAAACAGATTAGGCACAGTGGACTGGCACAGGGGGATACTCTATCAGTTAAGATAGTGGAGACTTTCCAAAACTCTAAGTTTCCAGATGCCAGCTAAAAACCTGTCATGAAAGTAGCTCTTACCACGAATAGCAGTCTCAGGCCTGATAAATTCACTCTTGTCTGGATACCCATTCTGGATTTGTTCTCCAGCTAAGGCAAAGTTCCAAGAAGAAGAGTGGACGTTCTAAAGGCCTCTTGAGGCCCAGGCTAGGAATTGGCATCCATTCATTTCTGACATGGCCAACTGACCAAGACTGAGTCTCAAGATTCACTATTCAAGAGGAGAGGAAATACACTCTACACGATAGATTACAAAGGGCATAGATAGTTATCAGTTGGGACCAAGAATGCAATTAATCTATAGCATTTTGCAAAGTTCTACCCCTTGCATTAGAAAGTCTGAGGGAACACATGACATACTCCAGCCCATCTATGCAGCCCCATTCCATAATAAGCTTCCACCACAATTCCTTTCCAGTCACCTCTGGATAAGACGTTAGGCATTTTCCAAAGTTGCTTATCAACCTCAGTTCAATATGGTGTTTCTCTCAAAGCTGAATGCATGGGGCCAACTGCTTGTATGCCATTATCTCTCTCTGTAGTCTTTAGAATTTCCTTAGTCACCCTCGATGAGTGGATTTGTAAAAATTTAGGAGATTTTTCCTTAGACAATTCAGAATGGACCTCCATCAACTCTAGCTTCAGAAACTCCAAGTGTCTATATCCCAATGATGAACTGCAGTCACTGTCACACCCAAGAGGATTGAAACCCAACTGGACTCAGTTTTCTCACTAACAGCCAAATCCAGGACCAATCCCATTGCTCGGAGCCCAAATCCATAACTTTCCAAGAGATCATCCAGAGCTTCTTGGGCGGCTGGTGGAGAATACTTCAGGGAAAATTCCAGGACAGTCTAATGCAGATTCCAAATTCAGGGTTTAGGGAGCCTAATTACATGGAAATTAGAAATAATTGATGTCTAAAACACTCATTCTTCTTGACATTTTCAGGCTAGCTATGATCAAACTAGCATGTCACTAGTAAGAGAACTTTACAACTTTTATTGGTAAAATGGCAGAGCTGTAACAGTTACTTTTTAGTGGAGTACAGTCTCAATACCCAAAATAGCAGATTTTAGCATGGACTTTAAAGGAACATTCCTCTTAGGACTCTTTCCCGGACAATATAATTCCTCCCCGTGACATTTCCTTGGCAGGACAATCTGACCAACTTTGTCTCAGCCGAGACATGACCACACTAACTGCTCTTTCTCATGAGCTAATGAACGACTCTCTTCTGATTAGCTTTCTTCTATATTCCTTTGACTTGACTGCTAAAGCTAACTGAACAATGTCATTCCTGCTATAGTGACTTTTGAACATTCTGTTCAGTGAAGGAGGGTTTACAGCATTTTCAAAGGTTGAAATTCTAGAGTTAATTTTGAGTAGAAAGGTTTTCATAATTTCTGGATAATCATGATAAAAGCTAATTTAATATCCAAAGACACACAAGTGAAAGAATGTTTGTATTTAATCAAAACACATGCAGTTTCAGTTAAAACTCTAAATTTTAAAAGATGAAATAAAAAAATGTTGATTCAAATGATACTTTTTATGTAATATTCTTTGCTAAAATTGCTTGAGACAGTATTTTTCTGAATGGGTCTTAATTAAATTGTTTTAAAGTGAATATTCAGCTTACATTTGTGCATCAAGGAAAAGGCAGTACGTAGAGGAATTTGTATATTTAATCATGCATATCAGCCATATATCAAAAAATTGTATTTAGAAGTAAAATTTTGCCAATGAAAATCTGAGACTTACAGAAGTTTAGAAGTTTATAAGAATATATTGAAATTGAACAGTAGGGTTTGCCTTGGAATTCAATTTCGTCTGACTCCAAGGCCCAAGTCTGATTTTAAATAGTTAATATACTTAAGTATATTCCAACTCCCAACCCAAATGTATAAACATGTGCATGTATACACACAAAAACATGTATATTGTATTTAGATTTAAGTTGTGTTTGGACACTTTAAAAAGTTACCCCCAAAGTGATTACGAAAATATTATTTGAGAATCTAGAAAATCTCCTTACTTTACTTCAGTTTGAATATGGCTAGCATAAATCTTGCTCAGTGTAATTCTCAATAAAAAGCTAATAATAAGGAAATCAACCAAAATACAAGATATCTGGGAAAGTTTTTGTCTTACTCTACATCACAAGAGATTTTGTATATTTGTCTTTGTACTATTTCTATTAAAGACAGGACTCTGCTTCTTTGTCACATACACACACGAGGAAAAGTTATAATTGGGGGTCGTTACTAGCAGTTATCCTAGGTTTAAAAGAGATAAGTAATGACCAATGTTCCCAACTAGCTTCCTAAGACAGGGCTGGGCTGGGGCAGGTTTTCTGGGCACAGCAGCAGGGACATCACTGTTAATCACTCAAAATAACTCCTGGAAAGAAAACTTTCCCATCCTAGAGCTGAAAAACCAGTATAAAGCAAAATTTGTTTATTGCTTAACAGTCTTGACAGAAAAATAAAGGGGACCTTTAATGAAAAAAACTAGAAGAATCGACATTATTTAGAACTTTATTCATGTGCCATAAGTAGAAAGAAGCCATTTAAACATGCTATACTGATTACATTCTGGAACGTTCCCTCAGATTATAAGACTTAGAAGATTGTTGCTAAGATATTATTTTTTTCCAAAATGATAATTCTTGGCAGACGGAGTATGATTTTATTCACAGGAACATTGTCTTAGGGAATTTTCTTGGTAGGAAAATTTTGAAGAGAATTTGCAGAAAATGCTGCTCAGAAAACTTACTTCTCAAGGCAGTCCATAAAAAGGCTGGTCCTCTCAGAAAAAAAATGCCTACAAAAAGATTTTGAAATGAATCATGGAGACTTTCTTAAAACAATTCTAGTAAATATTAAGAACCTACACCTTCATTTGGAGATGACATTAACTTTATTGAATGGAATTTTGTCTGAAGCAAAATGGAGTTATACTATTTTGTTCTCTCTCTCTCTTTTTCTCTTGTTTATTTAACTACTTCCATCACATCTCATCCTACAAGTTGCGTAGTGGAAATTCTGAGTAAGAGGGAAATGCGTTTGGATTGAGCCAGGATAATTATCAGTGGCATGGCCATAATATGATCCCCTACCCATCAAGCACTGGTTTTATAAAGATATTTTGAAAAGTTAAAATGTCCATCTGGACACCATAGCAAAGCAAGGTGCATGTGGAACCTGTGTTTTATCTGTTTTTCACTGTTTGGCTAATCTTTCAAGGTTAGATCCCTGGAAGAAACAGAAACTGTAACCCCCAACAAGGCACTTTGGTTTGGGGATGCACCAATTTCCCACTCTATAAAACAGCTAAGACTCAAAGCATTATTAAAAGAAGTCTCTCTAGAGTACAAGGCACATAAAATGCCAGTACCAGAGCTCATGTAACCAGCAGTATGCAATAGTCCAGAAAAAGAAAATAAGACCTTCATTCTATCTTGACACAATAAAAATATTAACTAGCACTTATTTAAAACTCATTATAATTGAAGTATGATATATTTGATAAATTATAAGAACCTTTGTAAATGCTACAGTGCACCCCCACCCAGCACAATACTAATAATAATAAAATGAAACTCATAATCCAATCACTATATTAAGCATAGTGCATATATTAATTTAATAAATCCTAGGAGTACTTTTCTTCTCTCCCTTTCACAGATTAGAAACTGGCAATAACAGAAGTTAGGTAACCTATTCACCTTAACACATCAATGTTTTGTAGTCATTTAAATGTTGATATTTCTCCAAATATTTTCCTCCCATCCACTACACTATCCTGCCTCTCAAATAAAACCAGAACTGATGGAATTGAGCACACATCCCATAGAACTACATTTTCCTAGAGAAGGCTCCATGCACCATGGAGACACCTATGCTTCTAGGTTTCAGGCAAGTCTTACAGGTAAGAAGGCAGGAAGAAACCAGGAAAAACACAAGCCAAAATTGGCATCACTGTAGTGATCTATGGAATGTGAAATTAGTGCAGAACAAGTTATCCCTTGATAAATAACCCATTGGACCCCAGTCTTTTACACATTTTGCCCAAGCTTCTCTGTTCACCAGGGAGAAGCCACAGGGGAACTCAGGTTAAGGTCAGGGCTCTCTGTTTCACATCCATCTTCTTACTACCTCGTTTCTTAGCAGCCTCTTCTATTCTCTTTCCTCCTTTCCTTAAGATGACTTATATCCTGCTAATTCTTCTTCCAAAATCCTTCTCTCCTTGGACTTATTGCCAAGAATTAATATTAAATGTGCTTTTCCTATTCACAATAGCCAAATTATGGAAACAGCCAAGATGCCCCACCACTGACGAATGGATTAAGAAAATGTGGTATCTATACACAATGGAATTTTATGCAGCCACGAAGAAGAATGAAATGTTATCATTTGCTGGTAAATGGATGGAATTGGAGAACATCATTCTGAGTGAGGTTAGCCTGGCCCAAAAGACCAAAAATTGTATGTTCTCCCTGATATGTGGACATTAGATCAAGGGCAAACACAACAATGGGCTTGGACTTTGAGCACATGATAAAAGTGAGAGCACACAAGGGAGGGGTGAGGATAGGTAAGACACCTAAAAAATTGGCTAGCATTTGTTGCCCTTAACGCAGAGAAACTAAAGCAGATACCTTAAAAGCAACTGAGGCCAATAGGAAAAGGGGACCAGGAACTAGAGAGAAGGTTAGATCAAAAAGAATTAACCTAGAAGGTAACACACACACACAGGAAATCAATGTGAGTCAACTCCCTGTATAGCTATCCTTATCTCAACTAGCAAAAACCCTTGTTCCTTCCTATCATTGCTTATACTCTCTCTACAACAAAATTAGAAATGACAAAATAGTTTCTGCTGGGTATTGAGGGGGTGGGAGGGAGAGTGAGGGGGCGGAGTGGGTGGTAAGGGAGGGGGTGGGGGCAGGGAGGAGAAATGACCCAAGCCTTGTATGTGCATATGAATAATAAAATAAAAATAAATAAATAAATAAATGTGCTTTTCAAAATGGAACTTTGAGTGATACAAAAGAGAAAAGCCTAGCCTTTTTTCCTTCTGGTATTTTCCTTTGCACTTAGGATAACTACTTTCAACATTATACTTCCCATGATGCTTCCTGTGCCAGTCCCTCACTTCTGCCCATGCCACCTTTGATAATGAGGACTTGGAAGTTTTTGCTTGAAAGAAGGATTCTGAAACAAATGTATCTGCCAATATTCAGAAAGCAAACATAAATAAACTCAATTTCCTAGACATAACCTTGCATTAGTAAAGCCTGATGTGAAGCACTGATGTGTCAGGTGTGTGACATGCTTGGTTCCCTGTATTAGTCCCAGCCATTTCGATATATTTTAGGTTATATTTCAGAGAATATTCTGTCATATGCAAATGGCAACCATTAGTGTAATAAGTCATCAGAAAGCCTCCTTGGAGAATTACACGTTGACTTCTTTGCTTGAATGCTGCTCTAAATCTTAATGCATTCATTCAGATTTCTTTCCTACAAACTTTGTCCTTGTTGTCACAGAGACTTTTTTCTCCAATTACTATTCAATTTGTAATAATGACAGGGCCACATGTTTTTTTTTTTCCATTTTTCTTTTATTATTCATATGTGCATACAAGGCTTGGTTCATTTCTCCCCCCTGCCCCCACCCCCTCCCTTACCACCCACTCCACCCCCTCCCGCTCCCCCCCCTCAATACCCAGCAGAAACTATTTTGTCCTTATTTCTAATTTTGTTGTAGAGAGAGTATAAGCAATAATAGGAAGGAACAAGGGGTTTTGCTGGTTGAGATAAGGATAGCTATACAGGGCATTGACTCACATTGATTTCCTGTGCGTGGGTGTTACCTTCTAGGTTAATTCTTTTTGATCTAACCTTTTCTCTAGTTCCTGGTCCCCTTTTCCTATTGGCCTCAGTTGCTTTAAGGTATCTGCTTTAGTTTCTCTGCGTTAAGGGCAACAAATGCTAGCTAGTTTTTTAGGTGTCTTACCTATCCTCACCCCTCCCTTGTGTGCTCTCGCTTTTATCATGTGCTCATAGTCCAATCCCCTTGTTGTGTTTGCCCTTGATCTAATGTCCACATATGAGGGAGAACATACGATTTTTGGTCTTTTGGGCCAGGCTAACCTCACTCAGAATGATGTTCTCCAATTCCATCCATTTACCAGCAAATGATAACATTTCGTTCTTCTTCATGGCTGCATAAAATTCCATTGTGTATAGATACCACATTTTCTTAATCCATTCGTCAGTGGTGGGGCATCTTGGCTGTTTCCATAACTTGGCTATTGTGAATAGTGCCACAATAAACATGGATGTGCAGGTGCCTCTGGAGTAACAGTCTTTTGGGTATATCCCCAAGAGTGGTATTGCTGGATCAAATGGTAGATCGATGTCCAGCTTTTTAAGTAGCCTCCAAATTTTTTTCCAGAGTGGTTGTACTAGTCTACATTCCCACCAACAGTGTAAGAGGGTTCCTTTTTCCCGCATCCTCGCCAACACCTGTTGTTGGTGGTGTTGCTGATGATGGCTATTCTAATAGGGGTGAGGTGGAATCTTAGTGTGGTTTTAATTTGCATTTCCTTTATTGCTAGAGATGGTGAGCATTTTTTCATGTGTTTTCTGGCCATTTGAATTTCTTCTTTTGAGAAAGTTCTGTTTAGTTCACCTGCCCATTTCTTTATTGGTTCATTAGTTTTGGGAGAATTTAGTTTTTTAAGTTCCCTGTATATTCTGGTTATCAGTCCTTTGTCTGATGTATAATTGGCAAATATTTTCTCCCACTCTGTGGGTGTTCTCTTCAGTTTAGAGACCATTTCTTTTGATGAACAGAAGCTTTTTAGTTTTATGAGGTCCCATTTATCTATGCTATCTCTTAGTTGCTGTGCTGCTGGGGTTTCATTGAGAAAGTTCTTACCTATACCTACTAACTCCAGAGTATTTCCTACTCTTTCTTGTATCAACTTAAGAGTTTGGGGTCTGATATTAAGATCCTTGATCCATTTTGAGTTAATCTTGGTATAGGGTGATATACATGGATCTAGTTTCAGTT
Source organism: Castor canadensis (assembly GCF_047511655.1). Taxonomy (NCBI): domain Eukaryota; kingdom Metazoa; phylum Chordata; class Mammalia; order Rodentia; family Castoridae; genus Castor; species Castor canadensis. The sequence goes on along the minus strand of NC_133390.1, from coordinate 17,039,019 downwards.
TTTTGCAGACTGCTAACCAGTTTTCCCAGCAGTTTTTGTTGAAGAGGCTGCTATTTCTCCATCGTATATTTTTAGCTCCTTTGTCAAAGATAAGTTGCTCATAGTTGTGTGGCTTCATATCTGGATCCTCTATTCTGTTCCACTGGTCTTCATGTCTGTTTTTGTGCCAGTACCATGCTGTTTTTATTGTTATTGCTTTGTAATATAGTTTGAAGTCAGGTATTGTGATACCTCCTGCATTGTTCTTTTGACTGAGTATTGCCTTGGCTATTCGTGGCCTCTTGTGTTTCCATATAAATTTCACAGTAGATTTTTCAATCTCTTTAATGAATGTCATTGGAATTTTGATGGGAATTGCATTAAACATGTAGATTACTTTGGGGAGTATCGACATTTTTACTATGTTGATTCTACCAGTCCATGAGCATGGGAGATCTCTCCACTTTCTATAGTCTTCCTCAATCTCTTTCTTCAGAAGTGGATAGTTTTCCTTGTAGAGGTCTTTCACATCTTTTGATAGGTTTACACCTAGGTATTTGATTTTGTTTGAGGCTATTGTAAATGGAATTGTTTTCATACATTCTTTTTCCGTTTGCTCATTGTTAGTGTATAGAAATGCTAATGATTTTTCTATGTTGATTTTATATCCTGCTACCTTGCTATAGCTATTGATGATGTCTAGAAGCTTCTGAGTAGAGTTTTTTGGGTCTTTAAGGTATAGGATCATGTCGTCTGCAAATAGGGATATTTTGACAGTTTCTTTACCTATTTGTATTCCTTTTATTCCTTCTTCTTGCCTAATTGCTCTGGCTAGGAATTCCAGTACTATGTTGAATAGGAGTGGAGATAGTGGGCATCCTTGTCTGGTTCCTGATTTTAGAGGGAATGGTTTTAATTTTTCTCCGTTAAGTATAATGCTGGCTGTAGGTTTGTCATATATAGCTTTTATAATGTTGAGGAACTTTCCTTCTATTCCTAGTTTTCTTAGAGCTTTTATCATGAAATGATGTTGGATCTTATCAAAGGCTTTTTCTGCATCTATTGAGATGATCAAGTGGTTTTTGTCTTTGCTTCTGTTAATGTGGTTTATTACGTTTATTGATTTTCGTATGTTGAACCACCCCTGCATCCCTGGGATGAAGCCTACCTGGTCGTGGTGAATAATCTTTTTGATGTGTTGCTGAATTCGATTTGCCATTATTTTGTTGAGGATTTTTGCATCAATGTTCATTAAGGAGATTGGCCTATAGTTCTCCTTTTTGGAGGTGTTTTTGCCTGGTTTTGGGATAAGTGTAATACTGGCTTCATAAAATGTGTTTGGCAGTTTTCCTTCCCTTTCTATTTCATGGAACAGTTTAAGGAGGGTTGGTATCAGTTCTTCTTTAAAGGTCTGATAGAATTCAGCAGAGAATCCATCAGGTCCTGGACTTTTCTTTTTGGGGAGACTCTTGATTGCTGCTTCAATTTCATTTTGTGTTATAGGTCTATTCAGGTGATTAATTTCCTCTTGGTTCAGTTTTGGATGATCATATGTATCTAGAAATCTGTCCATTTCTTTTAGATTTTCAAATTTATTTGAATATAGGTTCTCAAAGTAGTCTCTGATGATTTCCTGGACTTCCATGGTGTTTGTTGTTATCTCCCCTTTTGCATTCCTGATTCTACTAATTTGGGTTTTTTCTCTCCTCATTTTAGTCAGGTTTGCCAGGGGTCTATCGATCTTGTTTATTTTTTCAAAGAACCAACTTTTTGTTTCATTAATTCTTTGTATGGTTTTTTTGGTTTCTATTTCGTTGATTTCAGCTCTTCTTTTTATTATTTCTCTCCTTCTATTTGTTTTGGGATTTGCTTGTTCTTGTTTTTCTAGGAGTTTGAGATGTATCATTAGGTCATTGCTTTGGGATATTTCAATCTTTTTAATATATGCACTCATAGCTATAAACTTTCCTCTCAAGACTGCCTTAGCTGTGTCCCATAGGTTCCGGTAGGTTGTGTTTTCATTTTCATTGACTTCTAGGAACTTTTTAATTTCCTCTTTTATTGCATCGATGATCCATTCTTCATTAAGTAATGAGTTATTTAGTTTCCAGCTGTTTGCATGTTTTTTGTCTTTACTTTTGTTGTTGAGTTCTACTTTTACTGCTTGTGGTCAGATAGTATGCATGGTATTATTTCTATTTTCTTATATTTGCTGAGGCTTGCTTTGTGCCCTAGGATATGATCTATTTTGGAGAAGGTTCCATGGGCTGCTGAGAAGAATGTATATTGTGTAGAGGTTGGATGAAATGTTCTGTAGACATCTACTAGGTCCACTTGATCTATTGCATATTTTAGATCTTGGATTTCTTTATTGAGTTTTTGTTTGGATGACCTATCTATTGATGATAATGGAGTGTTAAAGTCTCCCACAACCACTGTGTTGGCGTTTATTTATGCTTTTAGGTCTTTCAGGGTATGTTTGATGAAATTGGGTGCGTTGACATTGGGTGCGTACAGATTGATGATTATTATTTCCTTTTGGTCTATTTCCCCTTTTATTAGTATGGAATGTCCTTCTTTATCTCGTTTGATCAATGTAGGTTTGAAGTCTACTTTGTCAGAGATAAGTATTGCTACTCCTGCTTGTTTTCGGGGGCCATTGGCTTGGTAAATCTTCTTCCAGCCTTTCATCCTAAGCATATGCTTATTTCTGTCGGTGAGATGAGTCTCCTGTAAGCAACAAATTGTTGGATCTTCTTTTTTAATCCATTTTGTCAAACGGTGTCTTTTGATGGGTGAATTAAGTCCATTAACATTAAGTGTTAGTACTGATAGGTATGTGGTGATTCCTGCCATTTAGTTATCTTAGTTGTTTGAAGGTTTGATTGTGTGTACCTAACTTGATGTTACTCTCTACTGTCTTGCTTTTTCTTATCCTGTGGTTTGGTGCTACCTGCCTTTTCATGGTTAAGTTGGGTGTCACTTTCTGTGTGCAGGATCCCTTGCAGAATCTTTTGTAATGGTGGCTTTGTGGTCACATATTGTTTTAGTTTCTGCTTATCATGGAAGACTTTTATTGCTCCATCTATTTTGAATGATAGCTTTGCTGGGTAGAGTATCCTGGGGTTGAAGTTATTTTCATTCAGTAGGGCCACATGTTTTAAAACCATGTTGGAAACATTTACTTGACTTTCAAGAGGTTTTTATTTTCTAGTAGTACTTGGGTTGAACCTCAGGGCCTCACACTTGCTAGGCAGGTGCTCTACCACCTAGTCGAAGTCCCCATCCCCAAATTTTCACCTATTAATTTGCAAAATGAGAGTTTATACCAAGTCCTTTATCAGCATATTGTATATAGGGCTTGTGAGATGTTAGGATGCTAACATTGATCTTATAGTTTAATGAAATATGTGTACTAAAAGGGAGGCTGTGTGTACAATTACAACAATTCAGATACCTGAGTAATTGTTCATTTTTTTATGGCACTGATAACTTTCTTATGAAGATGTAGCTAAAGAATCAGGCCTTTTTTGCTAAAAAAAAATACATATATTTAGAATTTCTTTATCAATATGTAGGAAGCTTAAAGGTAGGTGGAGCTCAATTTCTCTGAATTCTGTTTTCAGGGACATGAAATTAACTTTCTGAAGGAGTTAGACTGCACCTATTTCACAGTTCAATTACTTTTTATTTGCCATCATATTATGTAATATTTCTTAAAATTATTTCACTTATTTATCTTTCATGGTGCTGAGGATCCAACCTAGGGCCTTGTGTGTGCTAAGTACATGTTCTATCTCAGACCTACACCACTGTCCTTTAAAAAATATTATGTAGTTTTTACTTAAGATCTAAAAATGCTTTCCATCTTTAGCCCTCTTTGAAATTGCTACAGAATTCTTTATGTTTTCAAGTAATTTCTCTTTCAGATGCATAATTCATTTTGTGCTGATTTTGTAACTATTGGACTCAGAATCAAATAGTTGTAATGAACGATTGAATAGTGACTTATACCTCTCCGAGCCCATCGACCTACAAATTATTAAAATGAACAATGTTTGCAGTATAATGCAATTTTAATATAATAAATAATACAAGGTTATAAAGTAAAAGAATTCCTGGTGTTCAAAGAAACCTGATATTTAAGTAATTTGAAAGTAAAATTACTGTAGAAATCTCCTCTTTAGCAGTTTTGCCAACGAATGACTACAAGGTCTGTCTAGAATACAGGAAGTCCTCTTTGTGGATTTACACATGGGGTTGAAAAAGCATGGTCAAAAAATAATAAATTTTTTAAAAGTTAAAAAAAATTCAGAGACATAATGTTTACATTCCTGTGCACCTATTGAGAAACTTAGTTGATGTGGAGAAGCTCTCAGTTAATCCCACATTATCATCAGTCGTGTATAAACCATTCTGTGATCTTCTGAGTGTTTCCTTGCCCTTAATTTTGTGAAAAATCTGCCTCCCCAAAAGCAAATCGTGCCCCAAAAGCAAGGTAAAAGCTTAGGTGCTTAAGTGAATGATAAAGTGAAAATTTGAGATTTCTTGAAAGGCAGCATGTCTTTAGCAGAAGTTGAGTGGGGACGAAAGAATTAAGCATCCACAGAACAGGGCTGAACTCTGCATGCAGAGCAATGCATGGCTTTTTTCCTCAATGGTGGTGTCTTTGGAACTCTAGACACACAGATCCCAAGGGTATACTGCATTTCTAGAACCTCATTATTTAAAATAGTCCCGGTGGTAAGGCTTTTCCTTGGACTGATGTCTAAATTTCTCTGGTCCAAAGTTTTCTAACCAAAATAAACCCAGTAATTTTTATCCAAGGTAGCTTCTCAAATACTTAATGAGAGTCATTCTATTCTCTTTAAAATTGTCCTTTACAGAATGTCTGTGTAAGTTTTAATAAGTAAAAGGAAAGAAAACTAAAGACAAGATTTGTTTAGATTCATGTGTTATTGTATTTCATTCATTGAGAATAAAAATGAAACTAAAGAGTGGGACTAGGGAAAAAAATTTCTGGAAATAAATTCCATATTTGGTTTTAAAGTTAAATTTCTGGATCAAATATTCTGAGTATATCTTTGTCCAATATTTTATAACTTAAAAGTTTGCATTATAATGTTAATATTTTAAGATGTTTTCTATTTTAAAAAACGTGCAGTAATTGGCTTCATTCCGTTTAAAACATCTACTAGATTGTTTTTATCTTTATTGATATAATGGGAGCCATGGACAGCTGATCCACTGTTTTGAAGAAATGATTGCTTTTTGAGATCTGAGTGCTTGTTTAGTTTAGTCTAAAAATACCAAAGCTAATCTTAACGAAAATAATAGTCTATTCTACTGGCTTTGCAACAACAAATGGAACAATGTACTACTTAGGATGTATTTGTTTTTACTAAACAAAATATGAAATTAATGAGATGTTGTCCTGAAGAGACAAATATGGCTCTCGTGATGGTAATGAATTTAGATTTTAGTCTCTCTTCCTGACAGACTCTCATTTCTTAATTTTTTGATTTGGAAGCTACTTTCTTATGAATTATTCTATTAGACAGGTAATTTTACATAAAAGTGTCCCTTTTGGGTAATATTTTGGAAATATAATTATATAGATATATTATTTTTCATTTCTGTGGTTGAAGTAATATCTCAGAACAATAAGTATTCTTCCTTAGCCATCAAAGTTACTGTTCCTCTGTTTGTGCTAGTGTAAGTAACTCATGTATTATTTACATTGTTAGCAAACTTGATGATACACAGGGTATGTGACTAGATCTACAGTTTTGAACTATTATCTCTAAGACCTCTACTATGGTTTCTTACTATTCTCTTTACAAATCCTCTTCTTCCTTAACACGTGTTCATTTTCATATCTTGTTAGTATTATTTTCACATGTCCTGCAACATTGACTGCTCACGTTTGTGGTCTGAAGAGTTATGCTTATTTATGTTTTGTTTTCACATTTGTTTGTTCTATGATTTATATAACTGTTCCTAACTTACGTTGTCTTAATGTGAGCAGTCAAGTTGGCAGAGGATATTATCAACAAATTTCTCTGCTAAAAGTAGATGTGCTCAGTGTGGGCCAAAGGCTGGCTGTCAGTTACTGTTCCATGCAGCTTTGGGGTCAGTTCCTGCCCTTCCGTTCCTATGCACAGCCGTGGACATCAGCATTCATGTGAAATGGGACTGAGCATGAGTGTCCCAGATTGGATTTGGCATGGAAGTCCCTAACAACAGACCTTGGCTCAGGATTTGTTTAAATAAAGTATCTCACATTGGACTGCAGGAAAGGGGAGAAAGAGAAAAGAAAGAAAGGAAACTTCTGCCTATTTTTGTGTTGTCTAGAAAGACAAATTGCTTAAATTCTGATATACAAAACAAGTAGATGTACCAAAAGTGATTTTATAATATCATATAAAAGCACAGAAAGTCCACATGATAAATTTAATTACCTACAATGAAAATTCACCAAGAAAAATGAGGTAGGGCAGCAAATTGGTAGGTTTTTTTATTTTTGTTTTTTGGGTTTTTTTTTTTTTTTTAGCAGAACTGGGATTTGACCTTAGGGCTTCATGTTTGATAGGCTTTAACTCTAGAGACACACCCACCAGTCCTTTTTGGTGTAGATTAATTTTCAGGTAGGGCTTCATACTTTTGCCTGAGATAGACCTCTACCATTATCCTCTTACCTGTGGCTTTTGCTTCCTAGGGATCACAGTATTATATACCATCATCCCTCATTTGTCAAGATGGCTCATTTGTTAGGATGTGGTCACTTTTTGCCTAGGCTGACTCTCAAACCATGATTATCTTGATATCTGCCTCCTGAGGACCTGGGATTATAGGCATGACCCACTGTGTCTGTTCATTTGATTCATTTCTTAATTAGTTTTACCTTATTCCCAACTCTACCCAAAAGCCTCTCAGTTTCCCCCCCCACACTACCATCAGCAAATGACTGATTTCATCTAGTGTAAATTCTCGCATACTTTTCTCCCATGCTCTCAAACTGTCCTTGGTTTTATACTTGACTTATTTTCCTTTCTATGATGGATGTGAAGTAAGACTCACCACTTACTACCTGCTTGCTCTTGTTTTCCTCCATGTGTCCTAGCAGAGAGCTCTCCGTCATTGTCCTTTTGTTCCATTTTCTTTCTTGTTTTGTGTGTGGAGTTTTAATTAGGATTGTGAGTACTAGAAACAAAGATTTACAAAGGGGAGCTCAAGAAAAGGTAAGGCAACCTGTCATCTGAAAGCCTCCAAATTGGATAGTTATGGAGCCACAGCTGATTGCAGAACAGAAGGTGGTAACTCCTCACTTGGAAGTTTCACCAGCGACCTGCTTTGCCCGTGCTGTCCGTGCTTCTCTGTCATCTTTTTTCCTGCAGCTCTTTATTCTAACTGACTCTGTGTGCTGTGAACCTTTTTTCTTCCAATAACTTCTTCTTATTTGTCTTTATGGTTTACTCATAGTCTGCCCTTTATAAGAATGACTCACCTTTAAGGGCTCATTCAACCTCTAATCTGGTTGGAATTCCTATTGGAATCCTTGTGCACTGTTAGTTCAAATTTTTGAGAGTGACAATCTCTCTGATGTAATTCACTCTTCCTCACACAGAGGACTTTGTCTTAGACTAGCTCTGAGGCAAGAGTTACCCTGTTACATGTTTGCATTTGCCCACTTATGGACATGACTAAATAATAACAAACATAGATATCCAAGGCCATGAAAAGGATCAAATAGCTTCATTTCCTTGGGTCTGTGAGCATTTCCAGGCCAGATTTTGAATGAGAGTTTGTTTTTCTACTCTGCCATCAAATGTGTACACTTCCAGCCAGTCTTACTTACCTTGAGATCAAAATTTAAAGGGCATAAAAAATTCAGTAATCAAGATAGATAATATTTTAAAACATAAAAATTAAAGTAAAAAATCCACAGTGAACAAAATATCAAAAAATATTGCTGGTATTTTCTTGTGCCTTAGGCTCCAATATGGGTTGGCCTGGCATTAATCCCAAATACTTCAATTAAAAGGAAAGAAAATGTTTCCTCTATTCATTATAGTTTTATTGTTCTGTGTTTTTCTTGAAAGTGTGCTAACTCTAATTCCTAGAAGCATATTTCTCTTTTTTTATTGTTTTGCTGAGTAGGGGTACATTGTGGCATTTAGAAAAGTTCTTACAGTGTATGAAATATATCATATTTGAATTCACCTCCTCTCTGCTCTCTTTTATCCCCCTCCCCCCACTCCTGGAATATTTCAACAGGTTTCATTTTTGCATTTATGTTTCTCTTGAGTCTATTTTAGAATAGCAATATTTGGAAATTTACTTCTATATGACTCTCAAAGCAAATGACATATTGGTTGAGAATGTACAAATTTTATGACAGATGAGAACATGAAAAGCTTACTGAGAAATGGACCTGGAAATACCCACCAACCTGACTAAATTAAGCTATTTGATCCTTTTCATGGCCTGTGTATCAATGCCAACAATCATCAGATTAAATTTGATGACTGTATATACCTAGCAAAGTGCTCACTAGATAAACTAGTGAGGTACAGATAGAAGTGGAAACAGACCAAAGAAAAGAAAAAGATGTGTTAGGAAACTAAAATAAAGTTCAGGGATGCTAAGAAAGCATCAGTTGTCTCCTGGAATGAATCATTATTGACTCCTCTGTATCATTCAGTGATTTAGGCTAGTCCTTCTTGGTTGACATCTTTCTTATATTGCCATATCTCACGTCTCCTGCCTACTTCTCTGCTACAACATTTAGTCTCTTTTATTGCTACTGCTTCTTCTCCCACTTCCTAAAGGAAGGGAATTGCAAGGGTCAAGCCTCAGGACTCTGATTTTCTTGCTCAACATCATTACGATCTCATTCACCCTTACCAGTGTAATTTTCATGCCCCTGGGGATCCCTCTAGAAAATACCACATCTCCATCCTGGACTTCACAATTCCTAGCAGATCTTGTATCTGCTCCTTTATCTCTATCCCACCACCTTATCTTCATACAGGTCTGCATCACCTCCCTGTAGACATTGGTTTAGGATGGAAAGAATATTTATATAGTGAGTTCCAAATCCAATCTGTTCATTTCATTGAAGAATATCAATGTTTTATTTGCCTGAGAAAGGCTAATTAATATACAATTTTACTTATATGTTTCTTATATAAAAGGAAATAGCAGGCTCAGTAGATTATTTGTTAAGGGTCCTAAGTCATTATGAATAAAAAAATCTGTAATAGAAAACTCTCTTTCTAACTGGCCTTATCCCCAGCTGTTAGAGGAATAAGAATTACAAGCATAGTTACCTTAAAGAAACTAGCAGCCACTTGGGGGGATTTGTTTCGCAAATTTCATGCTTTGCCTTTTTTAACTGTTGACTTTGGAGAATGGAAATTGTGACATATAAAAATAATTTAATGAATTCAATTTTCTATTTCATTTGCTTTAGAAATTATAGACTATTATGGTTTGAATATGGTTTATCCCCACCAGAATTTATGTTGAAGCTTGGATCATAACGTGACAATGTTGAGAGCTGGTGTTTAGATTATGGGAGCTACCCTAGAAAGGATCAATGCCTGTCTCACAGGAGTAGGTTAGTTGCTGTGCAAGAGATTGTTTTTGAAGGATCCTAGCCTCCTCCTTGATCTTTTAGTTCCTCTCACTATGTGATCTCTCTCTCTCTCTTTCATACTCTCTCTGTCTTTCTCTCATACACACACACACACACACACACATATTCTGGCATGTATGCATGCACGCACATATATGTGCTCTTACTATGTGATGTTATCCATCACGAGGCCCTCGCAGAAGTGGTGCTGGAATCAAGTTTATGGATCCCCAGAACTGTATGCTTGCTAAATATAACCCCTCTCTTTATAAATGACCATGTCTCAGGTATTTTATTATAGCAACATGAAATGGACTATAGCATGAACTCTTGGCTAGTTTTATATCATTTCTTCTCCTCCATATTTCCCTATTTGTACCTCTCTTTTTTTGTGGTCCTCTTGCCCTAACCCCTTCAATGTGATCCAGCTATTGTTCACTTTAGTAGTTCCTTGGCTTCAAACCCCCAATTTCACTTTTTCTTTCATCTCTCTTAGTATCCCATGATCAGCAATCTCATAACAGCCCCCACTTGAGAAGCAATCCTCAAATCAGTTACCTTTTCTTCATAACAAACCTTCTAGTATTTAACTCTCTGGCTTATTGTCTCCCGACTTGCCTCATACATAGTTCTCTCAGTTAAATGTCCCACTCACTACCAAAAAAACAAGTTAATTTCACTTTGCACATGCTGGCTGGTGAGATTAAGAATATCAGAGTTACATTTCTTTCTTTCAGTAATTTTACCTGGGATAAAAAGAATGACATAATCATCAAGGATGGCTTTGTCCAATATTAATTTTAAAAACTGCAGAATCATGAAAGCTATAACATAAGCTCTCAAAATTATCTATTAACTTCAAAACTTATTCCTTCAATGGCCAAGCAATGAAATTTTAATCACCAAATATATAAGCCATTTATGCTGACATTACTACTTCCTCTTCCATCTCTTTTATGGTAGTTCCATCATCCACCCATGAATTCTGGTGCCTGGGTTCCCTGTTGACATAGCTTACATGTCTTCTGGTATACAGTTATGAAGATGATTTTTCATATTAATCAAGGATTAAATGGAGATAAAAATGAGGTAATGCTTACAGTTGGGTGACAATTCAGAACCAAGAATGTTATATTGGAAGAACAGACAAGTCAAAGATGTATTCACCCTCAGCCCTGTTCTGTTGCTGGTGTGGTAAAGTAGATGTTTGCCTTGTGTAAAAGAAGACTCTTAGCTGAACAGAAGTATCTAGGACATGGTGGGATCTGAGATAGAGAGGACAAAACCTGGATATTTAGGCCTGGATATTCTCTAGCCTGTTAAGAATAATATTCCTATAATTAAGCATTTTCCCTTCTAGCTTATTCATCAATCAGAGAAGCAAACACATGAGAGAATAAATAATACGTTTTAGCCAAGAATCATGTGTATTTTCTAATCATCTTCCTGATTTATCAATTTATCAATATTTGATCAATAGTTTTTAATTCATACCATGGACCAGGTAATGTACTACACACTGGGGCCAATGTGAGATTTAGAGTATAGATGTGAATAAAAGAGTTAAAGATGTATTCTTTAATGAGGCTCACATTTTAAGTTAACTTAATCATACATGCTCAAGAGAAGAATAAAGGAAGGAGGGGCATGTGGAGTAGAGATTTTGTAATAGTTAAAATAGCTGAGAAGATAACAGCAAAGAGTTGAAGAAGGTGAAGGAGTTAGCCATACAGATTATCTGGGAGAGGTAGGTCCTCAACTAAATAAAGAACAAGGACAAAGATCCTGAGGAGGAAGTAGGCTGGGCACATTTGTGGAGCAGCCACTATCACTGTTTCAGAGTGACCAAGTAGACTACAGGAGATGAAATCAGAGGAATGAAGAGAGGAGTGATCAAATCAAGTAAAACCTTTGGTTTTTATTTTGAATGAATTGGAAATGAGGATTTTGAGCAAAGAAGTGAAAGAGTTCTACTTATATTTTAACAGGGTAGTTTTGGTTGTGAAATTGAAAATAGACTGTGGTGGGGGTGCAGAGTAGAGAGAACAATGATGCACAGGACAGATGATGGTGGATTTGATCAGGATAGTGAGAGTAGAAGTTGTAACAGTGGTTAGGAATGAGCTCTTTGAGCTAGAGACTGTAGGATTTACTGATGATTGAATGTGGAGTGTGAGAAAAGGAAAATGCAGAAGGATGACTTCATGGATTTTGAACTGGGGACTTAGAAAAACAAATTACTATTTCTGAGATGGAGAGAAATGCAAAAGATGCACTCTTCCTGTTTCCCATTCACCTCTATCTTCTCTTCCTTATTCCTTTTTATTATTACTTTTAATATTCTTTTTTTTAAACAAAAAGATAAATGGGATAGTTGTGGGGAAAGGAGATAAGGAATTCAGTTTTGGACATGCTCGTGTTTTAGATGTTCAGTGGAGATACACCTAGGCGGTAATTGGATGCAGGAGTCTGGGTTTCATGGAGAGTTCCAAGAAGGAACTACAAATTTGAGAATGCTCAATATAATTAATGATGGTCTTTAAAACCAGAGGTGGAATGAAATCACCCAAAGAGTTAGTGAAAATACAATAGGTAAAAGACCCAATTTTTAGAAGTTAGGGAAAATAGACTGAAAAAGCATACCAGTACATAGCACAAAAATTAGGAGTGTGGTTTCCTGAAAGCCAAATGAAGACATATTTTTGAGGAGAAAGAAGTAAAACAAGGAGTGGGAAGTGCTGCTGGTTTGTCTCTTGCTTACAACTCTAGGATTGCTTAAGCAAGGGTCAGAAAAAGTAATTGGGATCCAAGAAATGAGGATAGTTTGGCTGTACGTCTGTTTGTTTCTCCCTGAGGTACATTCCCCTCATCAGGTGAAGCTATATGAAAATTTTCTTCCTCTTTTTCACTGTCCTGAGGAAGCCTCCCAAAAATTAGCCCCGGAGGATGTCTCTCTTCTGAAAAGAAATTCCTTTGTCTGAAGACATGTTTCTGCATTAGTATTGCCAAACAAACCTGGGGATTCATGGCTGGAGGAGCACAATCTCTTCCAAGATCTCTATCCAACTTCTCAAAAACCCCTATAGCCCACTGTCAGGATTCAGAGATGAAAAATTTTTTTTAAAAAAAAGGGTTATGCAGGTGATTTAAAAAAAAAACTGCCATTAAAAAAATGAAGCATTTAAGAAACAGAATGCAATAACAGACAGAAAACTACCTCCTTACAACACAACAGCCATAAAGACAATGGAGACTGTTGCCATAAATGAACAGGCTGGGTGTGGCCCATATAGCAGGACTGTAGAATGGGAATGTGCGTGGTTAGAAGGGGGAGGAAGAGAGGGCTTATGAGAAAGTAGTGGGAAGACTGCCAAAGAGTTCTTTCTCTAGAGATGGCTAGAAAGAGAACATAAATAAATAACACAGTGATTCATTCTCTGTGATGCTAAAACCTCATCCAACAGACCTTATTTACGTAGGAGAGAAGCCTATGATCACTTCAGTTGTTTGTGAGAACATGGAAATACTGTTGGATTGAGCCCTATTTTGACTTAAATTACCAGTTCCTAAGATTGTTAGCTTTGTTTCTTTGGGAAACTTGAAAAAAAAAAAAAGTACATGGAGAACACGAAGAAGCTAACATGAGATGATGGCAATATCACAGCTTGCTAGTTTGCTTTTCAAGGAACTGCCTATCAAACCAATTTCAAATCTTTGAAACACATAGTATTTTAAAAATTTCTGAGCAAAGACATCTGTCTCTTTAGTTCACTCAAATAAATCATACAGAAACCACACTAAAGAACATTGTATTTTTAATATAGTTGGTACATTTGTATTTATTTATCTATCATATATGACAAAGATTGGTAACATTTTGACATTTTTCTATATACATAAATATGGTGTATATTTCTACTTCTTTCAGAATATCTCCATGAAACTCTGTCAGAAATATACTTTTGAATCTGTACAAATAAGAAATCACATTATGACTACAAATGCTCAAAGCTCTCATGTGGTAATGTTTTTAAATGACATCTTTTCTTCTTCCAATCTAATCAAAAGATGGACCAGAAGTACCAGAAGAAAAAAGTCACAAATGTGCCCTGATGTGTTCTGATTTACTAGTTTGAAGCTGATAGTGACAGTATTTTCTTTCTTTTTGCCAGAACTAGAAACCTGAAATTACACAACAGTTGAAGAAAGGACTCCAACAGAGGGAGGTGAAGGTTCTCTTCCAGGAAGGAAGCACAGAAAATACTGGTGACACACGACCTTCTGACGTTGCCCAGAGTTGGAGCTTGAATCTACATGCACAGTGTGACTTCTGCTGGCCTTTACCTATTCCAAAATATCACTGATGTTTTGTTGTTTGAAACTCACTTTTAATATGCAAAGTATAGGGGAGGGATAGTTTTAAATCCTAAGAAACCTGATGGTTTGGTTTTTTCTTGATTCTCCTTTTCATTTTTGCAGGCCAGTGGCTACCAAAATGTACTATCTTCACTGCCTGATAGAGGTAGAAGCTTCAGGGATACAGTATTCTATTTTAAGAAATTATGAACTGAGAATCTATTAAACTATTCCCTTGAGTTTCTTGAATTGTCACTTCTTTGTGTTTAGCAGCACCCTGGAAGATACAAACTACCCACAGACCCTATATAGCTGTAAAGGTAAATACACAGACGCTCAGAGACATGTGGATGCACACACACACATGCTTAACAAATATCTCTCACATATCTTCTATAGGAAAATTGCAGCAACTCCAACTGACCCAGGCCTGTGAGCTCTCTGTCCTGAATCATTCCCATTTTCTGCAATATCACCTGCTCACCGGCCTGATCTGGAGAGTGAGATGGCCTGGGTTTGCAAAAACTGATTGCTTCCATTCCTTCTTCTGCTAAGTGTCGTTAAGATTAGTACCTGCCTGAAGAAGCTGTGAGGATTAAGATATTTCATGCAAAGGGTTTAAGACAGTGCCAGGAAATACTACATATCATTATTGGGCTGAGTATTGCTTTCCTAATGGTGCTATAATAAATTGTTGTAAGTTTAGTTCCTTAAAATAGCATAAATTAGTTATCTTACATTTCTGTAGCTCAGAAATCTGACATGGGTTTTCCTGGGCTAAACTCAAGGTGTTAGTAAGGCTGTATTCCCTCCTGGAAGTTTTAGCAGGGATTCATTCCCTTACTTTCTCAGTTCTAGAAACCACTTACATTCCTGATTTATGGTCCTCCTCACCATCTTTAAAACCAGAAATATGGCATCTCTCCGATCCTTCTTCTATCATCACATCTTTATCTGACCACAGCTGGTACAGGATCTGAGCTCCTTAGAACTAACATAATTTCACTGGGCTATGCATTTGTCAGTTATCATTGCTGTGACAAAATACCTGAGATACACAATTTAAAAGGAGAAATATATATTTTGACTTATTTTTTCATAAATTTCAGTTTGTCAATAGCTGTTTCCATTTCTTTTAAGCCCGTGGCAAGACTGGAACATCATGGTGGAAGGGTTTGGCAGAAGAAAGTTGCTTACCTTATGGCAGCTATAATACAGAAAGAGCCAGAGAAGAAGGGGCCAGGGACAAGATACACCCTTCCAGGGTGTATCCCCAGTGGCCTACTTCCTCCAACCAGGCTCCACCTCCTAAGAGCCCATTCAGCTATGAACTTATCAATGAATTTTAATCCACTCATAAAACCCCTCGTGATCCAATCACCTCTCTATAGAGCCACTAGGTGGGGAAAAAGTCTTCAACACACTTCACATCCAAACCATAACATACCTACTAGGATTATCTTGTATAATCTTAAAGGCTATAACCTCAACTACATTGACAATTCTCCTTATAAGGTAATATATTCACAGCCTCTGAGTTTAGAACTTGGACATCATCAAAAGGGAAAGTACTATTCTATGTGACATGGAAGTATTCTTAGGTATACGATGAATGAAACATATGAATATTTTTTATCTCATTGAAAATCTATGTTTCTCCACATTCCTCTTTCCTTTCACACTGTAATAGGTCTAAAATTGGCCTGTTTATGCCCTCATAGAGCACAAAGCCATCTTGGTCCAGAAAGTATAGCAAATTCTTTTAAACTATCTTTGATATGGAGCAGATACAACTAAAAGGCCTAGATATGGCATACTCACTTATTTGTTTTATTAAATCACTCAACAAATATTTAGTAAGTGCTTAACATGAAAAACCACTCCACAAAAGGAAATCTCAATTTCTGGCAAGTTTTCAAAGTGACGAACTATGACATCAACTTATCTCAAACAAACCAACTATTATAAACATCCTAGAAGAGGTTTTATGAAGCTTTCTTAGAGAAAGCTTCTTAACCAAGGGCTTGTGCAGTGGCTTCAATAGTCTGGGACTTTCTGCTGACTGCATGTGAAGTTGTACATGTCTGCTATGTCTGTACATTTGGGAGACAGAAGAGAAGCTCTGCTGTTTCTGCCTAGATTACAAAGGGATGATAATCCACCAAAGGTAAAGCATGACAATTACTGGTCATTTCAGTTTAGTGTGCTAAAGATCTTCCCGGTCAGTTTCTATATTTGATCACCAGTAGCTTTTATTGGAACTGAGTGAATGGTGGTGTTGATTTCTTGCCTTACCTGTTGAGTATCTGGGACACCGTCATGACTCTCACTCTTGATGAATTCTCTTCTGCCCATTCAAGTCCCTGCTCTCTTAACAAGCACAACTATCTCTGCTTAACCATGTGCCACGGGACAAAGATTAAGGGTTAGACAATGGCTGACCTTCAAGTCAACTTGGGAGGCTTCTTTCCTTTTCTGATTCTAGAAAAGTGTCATTTTGCTAGTCCTATTTCATCAGTTATTTGCATCCTGTTATGTAGCATAAATCTTGTGTGAAAAGAAGATATCCAAAAAGAGACAAGAAGAGGATTATATTTAAAAGAAATATTTATCCTTGCTACATTAAAAAAAATCAAATAAAATAAAACAGATATGGTGGCACATGCTTATAATTCCAGCTACTCAGGAAGCACAGGCAGGAGGATAATGAGTTTGAGGCCAGCCCTGGCAAAGGTAGAGAGACCCTACTTAAAAAAACCAATATTAACAAAAAGGTCTGCATAGCTCAGATGTTGGAGTGCTTATACAACCCTGGGTTCAGTCCTGAGTACTAAAAAGAAAAATTCAACTGAAGAGAAAGGAAGCACAATAAAATTTTCTACATAGATGCAGCAAAGAACCACTCCCTACTGCTAACTTCTTTTCAAAGCTGCGCATTAGAAAAAAGCATTTTTTTTTTAAGAGAGAGTGTACACTTGATTCCTCTAGGTCAAGGCCAGCTGTGGGTGGTTTGTGCTGTACGCACATTTAGGAATGCATCCAGTCCCAGTGCTCCAGGCCACAGCCTTAACTGTTTATTCGTCCCTCTGATTTCAAGAAAGGCATTAGGGTACAGCATTCCCTCTCTTTTCTGAATACTTCAGTTGTCCTCTATGGAAGGTGCTGCTATCCATTGCAGGCAGCACTTCTCCCATCAGGCTGCAGAGCAGTAGGGCCCTGAGTGACCATGAAGAGTCATTCTCAGACTCTTGGACAGCTTGCCCTGTAGGTGGCAGGTGGGTGGTGTTCCTGCTAGAAATACACTCATCCACAATGCACATAGGGGTGAGATGAGCCTATTTATGGCTTTGGTATGTATTATTTGTTCCCTTACTTAAAAGAACTCTTGTCTCTCCTTCCCAGTCTCAGGCTTTATGCTATTGTTCATTACATCCCACCCCGGGTACCTACTTGAATTTCCTACATATGACCTGAGCAGAAACTGTGTTGTCATCTATTAGTTTTATGTATTAAAATCCATCTTCTTTTTCTGGGCTGATGATAACAGGAACAAAGAATAAAGAAGACAGGGAGGCTTCAGTGACCATTAATTGTCAAGTTAAAGCTTAGTTTCCAAGTGACTTAGTTGAAGAAAATGAACAAGATTTGTCAAATATCAGTGATTGTACAGTATTAGGAGATTATGAAAATAAATTGTTGAGCTATGTCTTGTATTTTTATTAGGAATTAAGCATCCCTTAAAAAAGTGCTCTGAACCTACTACATGATCTTTTCTTCCTGCCCATCTCTGCATCTAGGATCACACATGTTACTTTCATTTTAATCCACTTGGAAATGATTCAGAAGGCTGAGAAAGAGAACATGCTACTTCAGGCTTTTCCTCCATATTATTGTTATCCATAGAGAATGGTCCTCTGGAAATGGCCAGAGAAGTGCACAACAGGTCAGGATCCCACGCTCTGTTCAAATTCTGTTTTCTTGTTAGTGGCCTTCTCATGACAGGGTTCCGAGAGGGATTGAACTTGAGCAAGTTTCAAATGTACGTCTGGAAAGAGTCAGGAGACTCAGGGAGAAAACTACTGTGAAACAAGGATGCAGTTCTCGCAAATTAAAAGCAGTTACGTGATTGACTTAGTGTCCTGCTTACCACAGCCTAGGGACATATTGGAAAGCTCAGTGATTCATTACCATTCACGTGTTCCATCCAAGTGACAAAACGTTTAAAAAGAAAAATGCTATGGTCCCAAATTTTAAAGCGTTTTCTCTACAGTGTTCCATTCCTGATTTGAAACAGTGTAAAGTTGAAAATCTCAACTGAAACTGAGTGCAAACTAGAAAATATCAAAAGAGAGAAAATGATGAGGAATTGTTTTTAACAGGCACTGGGTGGGGGTGGGGAAGAATTATGCAATTTCCCACTATGCAAACTTTTGTCATTGTAAACTCTGCTACCTTTTAAGGAGAAAATACCATCAGCCCTGCAACTTGAGTGCTTTTATGAGAACCAGGAAAGGGTTTTTCCTCTGCTCACATCTGTCTTCATTTGCTGTGTGTATGCTGCAGATTTCATGCTGGCTAGCTAAACCTAAAAACTAGAAGATGATCTGCTTAAATCAAGAAAATGAATGTGTCCTTGGGCCACAAATATATTTTAAACATCACATGAGAGGAGACTTGCTTTGGACGCATTGTCTTCATTATTTGTACCCATTGTTCTGAAGAAAAGAAAAGAAAATATCAATATATTCAAGTTCATCATTTTAAATAGAAGTTTGAGTCCATTTATATGGCTAAGACAAACAATTATGTTTCATGCTACATTTTTAGATGTCTTCATCATATTTACATTCCTATGTAGTAGGATAAGTACCTTAAAAGGTGTATGGATTTTTTTCAGCTCCTTGCAGACCCAGGCTTTAAGTATCATGGAATCATAGAAACTTTGGTCTTATGATGACTTCACTAGGATTATATATATATGAGATCATATATATATGAGATCAAATATTACTTCTTTCATGTAATCTGTATCAACTTAAGTTTGCATGCTAAACTAGTTAAACCAATAGTAATTCTTCTGTTAACCCAGGGTACATGATATCATGAGAGTATGAATTACGTAGTGAATACATACTGATTTATCTTTATATTCCATAGACTTTATTCTCTCGGGAACATTTTTCCCTCCAAATTATACCATATTTGACATGCGAACCATTAGAGTAAAAAACAAAAACTTGAGCCAATCAGTCAGATCTTGGGTACCATGTGACTCAATTACAAATGCCCATGAACTAAATGCATGTTTTTGTGGAAAAATAAGGCAGTGGGCATGTAGCTATTACCTATGAAGATTCTTTCTGAGGAAATACAATTTCTTTGTAGAAATGAAATGCCATGCAATATGTAATTGGGAATATAATTTGAGTTTTGATGGTTTTGGTTGTAATATTTCAATACTACTAACAGTATTTTACATGCTTGAATCTAACATGAATATCTTGGACATGTCTCTACTTGGCATGGCTAAAATTTAAGAAGTATCTTAGAATATTAGTAAATTCTGAAATTTAAGAACTGTCTTAATTTTGAAATTTAAGAAATACCTTGGAATATTTGTAAAAATCAACAGTTACATTAAAAATAACACAAGAAAGTATCCCAAGACTTGCCTCACTTCCCTACTCCTTTTGCTTTCACTCTTGCCTGCCTTTCTTATCCTTTCCTTTTTTCCTTCCCTTCCAGAGTTAGCATAATCTACACCCTAGTTGCTTTGTACCTTGAGAGAAACTTTTTGTTTTCTTCTGGCACCAGATAACCTTTCTTAATTCAACAGGGTGCAGGTAGTCCTAGAAATAGCAGAAAGCTTTGTGTACCTGCCTTTATTCATCTGTGAATGTAGTTTAGAGGTTGCGTTTGTAATACAGTGTGATTGCCCTTTCATTTCTTTTCCTGTTTTGCCTTTCACACTTTCCCACCAATGTTTCCTCCTCACTTACCAAAGAATATCTCATGAGAAACAAGCAACTACAAGGGAAAAAGAGAGTATAATTTATGGCCAAATATGTTTTCATCTGTAAATTTAGTTTCTGAGATGTTTTCCCCCCAAATTTTAGAATCCATTAATTTCTAACACGATTACACTAGTATTGTAATTATAGACAATGCTTGTGTTTGTTTCAGTGTGCTAAGCTGAACATTTTACCCTCACATAATCCTAGGAAATACTTATTACTACCTCTGTTTTAGAGATGAGGAAACAGAAACTTAGACCAATTAAGTCTTACTCAATCTCACACAGTTAATAACAGCTGCAGCTCAGAGTAAATCAAGTTTTTGAAACAGCTGGTTCTCTGCTATTAATTGCTACCCTTCAGCAATGATTTGCCGAGGGTAATACAGAGGCCAAATAGATTAGAAACCTTAACAGGTTTTTATGAATTCTCATTGCATTAGCTCCCCTTAAACTTCCTAAATTCATTGTGCGATTAATGATTTGGTCCCTTTTCCTCTGAAACAGCCAAGCAAAAGTAATTCTGTGTGTCTTTGATGCTAATCTCCTCAAAGACATTTGACTGGGGAATGGTGCTTATAATCTCTTGATTTCTTTCCTCTTGATAGGGAGCTAACTTCCTGGGAAGTACACTCTAGATAATTTGTTAGTTAAGGAAATTACTAGTAAGTGTTCTAAAATGTAATGCTCTGAAATAATTAATATACTTAGTCATAGTCCACCTACTTCATTGAACTCTAGTCTTCCCTGTTTGAATATCAGACAAGTAGGAAGTGCTCAATAAATGCTGAATGAATTAAATGATTCAGATTTATTCAGGGAAATAACTTTTGTGCGTATCTGAGTGGTTCTGGCAGAAGCTCTTGGATGAACTAAAACAAAGTATTACTAACTGAATGCCTAAGCATCTGCTATATAGCTGTGGAAACAGTGGGAACCACTAAGCATTGATGGATAAAACTGAGGTCCCATTTCCACTCCATCTTAGCTGACTTTGGTCTCTTGATTTGATCCATCTGTTTCTAGTCTGCAAGGAAATCTAATCAATGCCAACAACCTCTCCTGGTGTTGCTCAAACTGTTTATCAATTGGTAAAAGCTATGTCTCAGCCAGTCAAAATTGGTGCTTACTGTAAATAACCTCACTAAAAATCAGTATCCTAGAAACACAGCAATACCAAATCTTCCTAAAGGCCCAGGGGTCTCCAAGAGGCTCCTTTTGTTTGCTGTTATAAGAACTAGCTCCCAAACACATGTTTTTAAACCAGCCATCTTAGAAAAATTCCTGGGAAATTTGTCAGAATCTGTACAATCATCATTAATTTAGAATTCTCAAAGGTAACACAGAGTTCATCCAGCTGCAGCTTATTCCATTGATCACAATAATCCACCCCACCCAGAACTTTCCTCATGAAAGGAATCTTCTTGGAGTGTCCATCTGGATCACATTATCCTAATCAGAGTGCATGGATCATACAAGGTACGGACACTCTTTCCACTGCAGAATCAGACTCACAAATTCTTGGATGTGCTTTCCCCTTTCCTTTCTCTTCTCCCATTCTTTTATCTCCAGTGAATGGGCATTAGATGCTGTTACTGACACAAAAAATAAGACTGCAAGAAATTTATCTTTTTTTTTGAATAACATAACCATATGAAACTATGATCCCCATTTATATCAATCAGGGGCAGAGGGGTCTGAGTTAAAAGCAAAACATTCCCACTTTTGTGCAAATGGGAAAAAGTTGCCACTTAAGCTTGGATGGGCCACATGAAAAACCAGTGGCCCCAAGTTGCCTTACAGTGCTTTTCTATGTTTGATTTCCAGGGACTTTTACACAGATATCTGCATACTTTTATATGTTTGAATGAATAAATAGCTTTGGTTATCAATAAGATATAGTGAATGTAAAAGTATGAAGTTATTGGAAAATGTGAGCTAACAACTGGGGTATGAAACATTTCTTTTTTTTTTTTTATTGGTTGGAAAAAGGGGACATTTACATATATGCTTATAATATACCTTAAGTAGATTCACCTCCTCCATCATTCTCCCTCATTCCCTTCCCTCTTCTTAGAACAATTTCAACAGTTTGAAAATAGAACTATTTTCAAACACATATGCAAAGTACATTCACCATATTTGCCCTCCTTCACCTTCTGTGTTCACCCTCCCCACTCCCACTGGCACCCACTTCCCTGGATAGGACCTACCTTCCTGTCCTTCATGTTTTTAGGTGTATATTGATTTGAAAACATTTCTTTCACAGTGGACTGATTTAATATCTCTAAAGCCATGGATTCTGATCCTCTTGTTCTTATTTGCAACTTAGATAAGGATTAAAGCTAACATTTGTTGGTGCAAAAGCAATTAATATGTTAAGATATTTTTATCCCCATCTCTGTTTCCCTACTATAAAAATAAAATTGAATAAAACACAATAAAAAGCAAGTATGACATTCTCTTTCAAATTAACACATTCCTTGCAAGGAACTCCAAGAAATTAGTATTTGATCTTTGCTTTATAACAACAGGATGAATCAACAAATATAGAGAGGTGTGTGTGTGGGACTTCTATATCATTTTGTGTCTAATCTAACAAGAGAAAATATAGATTTTTTTGTCACTTAAAGAACAAGGGAACAGCCTAGTAGCACAGCTTAACATGCTCTAAACATACTAATGTAGAATCTGATAAGCAGCAAATGAAGAGAAAACCAAACAATAGTGACTTAAATAAATGAAGTATTTTCTCATGTGCCAAAAGTTTTAGAAATTGACAGTCCAAGTTTCTTGCAAGTATTAGAGCTATAGTCAAGGACCAGACTCCCTCAATTGCCTTATGCTGCTTTTGATCTCTTGGTTGCAAAATAACTGTGATAACTCCAACCCTTACAATTTTATTCCAGACAGAAAGAATAGAGCAAGCATAAAGAGCCGAAGCTTTCTTCTCTTAAGACTTTGCCATTTTCCTTTGAGAAGAATTCTATGAGTATTATGAGTTGAAACCATTTTACATGGCTAAGTGCTAGCAGTAAGTGAGAATGAGAATTTTATTTAAAATGTTGGTAAAGAGAAATGAAGGGGTTGGCTCAAAGGTTGAAAATTAGCCTACTCACAATATTTACCACATATGTTTCGGACCAACAAGTAGACAGCTCTTTATGGCTACAACATGTGTTTCTTCAGACCACACAGTTTGGGGGCAAAAATATGAGTCACAATAAGACTTCCTGAGTGTTTATTTCTCTCTTTCTCCACATGTTCTTCTAGACCTACAGGAACCTTCATCATCCCTCCTAAATATTTCTGGAATTCCCAGAGGATGTCTTGTGAATACTCACAAATTCAGCTCTGAAATCTACAATGTATGCTCATTTTCCTCTTTTACTTCACTGGCTTCACATAGCAATTAAAGGTTGAGATGTGTGATATATTTGAAAGTCCCACAACCCACTGTTAATATCATCAAATCCTATTGTTACTATTATTACTGCTGCCATTGGTGAGATTTTCCTGTCAAACAGCCACTCTGCAGAAGCCATTCCCCAGCATCCAAACCCATGGTCCAGGTGACAATTCAGCTGTTTTCTTCACACTCCAAGTGATAAAGACACACTGGAGACATAGCCAGTACCCTCCCTCACCTTTTGAGTTCCAAGGGCCATATGTCTTCTTCCTTTGCACTCTCTGTTCTTTGCAGAATTTTGGTAGAAAAAGGTTTTTCCATTTCTACTTTGGTCCATTCCATAAAATTCAAGTAAAATTGCCCAAGTATTGACTATGGAACCAAACATGGGCCCTGTCATGGTCAAATTGACCTTCTCTTCAGTTTGGGGGACATTTTTCTTGAACCAAATTCCTATGCCTTGAAATTTCTTTGCAGATGATTCTTTTTTTTTTCATCTTAGGAAGAAAAGGAGGGGAAAAAAAGCCAGAGCACCTTTGTTGTTCATACCACTTACAGCATAATCATAAAATAGCTGGTGAGGATCAATGCCAAATGATGAGTCTGTTGGAGTTATCATCAAATCCAGATATGAGAATCTAAATGGAAGTTAAAAATGCACATAAGGAGTAAACTGAGTAGAATTAGGATAATGACTGTTATGAATACAATATTCAGAAATCACTCTACCTTCATGTGCTTATTGGATTTTCAACTTTCCTAGAATAAAGGAAATTACTTGGGAAGAATTTATGCTTAGAGTGAGAACAAATGAGACCATACCTACCATGCCAATATACACTCTCAAAAAAGTTAAGTGTCTCATTTCTGTATGCAAGACCTCCAGAAGGATCAGAGAATATATGAAAACTGGTAAAATAGGCCAATCCTAAGCTTTGTGAGGACATGGGGTTTGTGGTCACATGTTTTGCATAGTCCTTTAAAAATCAGATGATCCTTGAAATAGTAGGTATAAGGCAACTATTCTAGACTTTACAATGACTTTAATGTTGGATTTTGAGATCCATTAGGTAACCGAGTTCCCAAGCCTGAGTTAGAGACACTATATCAAGAGCCATGCCTTTGTTCCTTTTTCACCTGTGGCAAATTATTTCTTCTAAGAAATAATTTTTTTGGTTTTGGCAAGTAGCTCCCTGAGATGCTAACAGGAACTGGGACTTTGGAATAGATAATTCACCTCAGATGGGTTATGCTATTTATTTCCAGAAACTAGTTTAATTTTTTTTTCTTCATTCTGACTATTGGGTCAAATCTTTATTAATAAAATGTGTGCTACTGGAAAGGAAAGACACCTTTGTTACTTAATCCATGAGCAGTCATTTAGATTTGGCCTGCATAAATGTCACAAAGAGCAGGAAAAAGCATAATTCATGAACAAAATGTATTTTTATGCTTACTGTCCCTTTGCCAAATTAAGTATTATGGTTGGAAATTTAGGGTGGAGGCTCACTTTGGAAAACAGGGATCAAATTATCCAGAGTTTGCTTTCATCATCAAAAGGCTGTTAAGCCTTTGGGTGGATTATCAATTTTTAACTTGTTAGTAGAGAATACTCTTATTTTTCACAGATAGTGCAGAATTCTAACAAAGCATGGTTGGAATTCCTTCTCATAACTAGAAACTTGTTTTGCATTTTTTTTCAGTATTCAATTTTGAGATGGTCAAAATAGGTTGGAAAAAATCATCATTTACATAGAAACAAAGATTTTTGAACTTAACCTAAATGGTGCTGTCTTGATGGGCTTGCTCTACCATTTCAAATTTATGAAAGATTGATTAAACTTTTTAAAACAGAGAAAAAGCACAATTTGTTGTGGTTTTTCTTTTCTTTTTCTTTTTTTTTGGTACTGAGTATTGAACTCAGGGCCTTGTAATTGCTAGTTAAGTATCTAGTACTTGAGCCATGTCCCCAGTCCAGATTGCTTTTAGTTTGTTTTCATGCAGGGTCTCCAGCTAACTTTGTCCTGTGTGGCCAGATCAGTGATCTATCTATCTACACTGTATGTAGCTGTGACAACATGCCGCTAGTTTTTGAGAAAAGGGTTGCACTAACTTTTACTTGAGCCTCAAACCTAAACCCCCAGGTCTTCACCTCCAGCTGGAATTATAGTTGTAAACTACCGCATCTACACTGAGTAGTAGTTTGTTGTTTAAAAGATTAAAAAAGTTGCCTGAAATTGATTTGTCATTAACTTTGTCAAAAGGACAGTGCTATTCCAGCCACAACAGTTAGGATCTGAGCATAGATACTTACTACCTTGTTGGAAAGTCAAACTTAGTCCAAAAGCCCAAAAGGCATTGGAGGGGAAAAAAAAAAAATTTGGTATTCATGTTTTTGCAATGAATATATCTAATGTCAAATTCATTTTAAAAAATAATTGAGAAGAAAACTTACTTTCAAACATGTTCTTTAACTGAAGTTCAAAATATACAATCGAAGCAGAAGCATTTATTAGCCTGATGTTTTCAGCTTCCAACATGCTGAAAGTCACTTGTGCACGCAATGACACAAGACAGGTGAGTAATGAGGACACCACACATGCATCATACGGTGAAAAAATCTGAGATAGGTCAACAAAAACATTTACTAGACTTAGTAGCTGTTCTATGTTTAAGTTGATAGCTTGTAATAATGGTGCTTTGCTTAGAAGATCATAAAGAATTTTCTTTTACAAATATTCAGGATAAACACATTTCCTTTACTCTTCACAAGCATTTTTTTTTTAATACTACTTTTTCCTGTACAGGACCCTTAAAGGATAAAATAAGGTGGGAATTCAGCAATTTCATCATTGTTATTTTATGTTATATAAATTATTCTTTATCTCTTACCTTTATATCCAAGGTCAAAACAATCTTGATTAAAATTCCCAAACTGCACACCAAAAACTCAAATCCTTTGCAAGAACCTGAAAATTGTGTTGAAAACATCTGGTTGAGGAAAAATAAATTGAAAGTTTCTATGACTCAGTCTTATTTTCTATTACGTATGATAGTACCTGCTTTAATTATCCTAGGATTGCTATGATAATAAAAAACAATTTTTTTAAAAAGGAAATGCGTAAAGAAAAACACATTAAGCAAATTTCACTCATGACTTGCAAAATTGTATTTGATTTGTTTGGTGATTTAATGTGATCATGTTTTTACCATGAGAGCTCTTATTGTCATGGGTAATGTAATCCAAATATTTTAGTTCCCAGTGAAAGAGTCAGGAATAAATAAGACAAACATTGTCTGCTAATTCTGGCCATGGAGCCTGAGTATAACTGAGATGTAGATGAGGAAATGCGATTCAGTGTCAAGCCTAATAAAACGAAGAGATGTTTGTTGATGGGCAAAAGGAAGAGAAGGGTTGAGAATATGATGTGTTCCCTGCTGAGAGAGTAGTTTGACTTTGGACAAAATAATATTCACAGCTTCTCTTTGGATTCATTATTACTCCTGGACTCTCTTATTTGAACCTTGTAGGGGTCATCTGTGCCTCTGTCATCTCTAATTCTCTCCACTTCAATGAATCATACTTCATGCTGCCAGGATGACCACCCAGAAAGTCCTGTTTATGTAGGACTTCTGCAGAGGAGTTCATCTTAAGTCCTGAAGAGCTGAGTCCTGAAGAGACTCCACCATGGTCTGTTTGTTTCTGTGCATAGATGGAAATACATTATCTATAGAACTCAGAAACCATCTGGGAGTTAATCTGTTGGGATTCTCTTCTTATCATTGTGTGCACACACACACACTGGACTGTGTTGTAGTGGGCATGCGTTCTCTAGATCACCATCCTGGCCTATGACAATGTTAAGAAAAGTCAGTCTATGTATGAATAAGAAGGTTGAGACTAAGAGGATCTAGAAATAAACCATCAAACAATTTACATCTTGTTGCCTGGTGCTTCTCTTCCTTCTGTTTGATTATTATGTTACTATTTTTAGCCATTAAAATATTAATAGACCCAGATGAACTCTTTTGGTTAAATCAATAATAATGGCATTTTAAGACTTGGGAAAGACTGTGGAAGATTTTACAATGGGGAGAAGACAGTGCTGGAATGTATTCCAAGAAATGCAAGACCCCCTGGGGGTTATGTGATCCTACAAGGGTGTTTGCCTTCATCTTTGAGTAGTCTCTATTATAACTTTTTAGAGATAGAAGCCAACTGGTAGAAAATTAGTAGAAATGGAAATGGTTCTTGTCCATAAAAATTCAAATTGTGTCTCTTTACCCTATGGATATGGAACAATTTTGTCAGTGTTGTATGTATTTCTGAATTCATTTTAAGCTTCTACCTATAATTTATGGCATTATGATTTCTCATCGGATTTTTCACTAATTAATGTGTTCAATATATCTTTGACACATACTCATTTTATATATTTGTATGGGAGTCATGACCTTTAAAAATTCATCTTTTAACAAGATATATTCAGTAAGCTCTGAATCAGTTTTCTGTATTAAATATAATTGCAATCTTTATTTGATAAATTTGAGATGAGGATCAAGCTAAATATTGGGGAGGTAAAGATGAAAAGAGGATAGCATGGCATATTAGCTATGATTATCAGGAGCTACCTCAAGGGCAGAGATGATGAAGTTTCTAGAATCAAGAAAATTCAAGTCTCTAAGAGTGGTATATGGACTAGGAAATACTAGTGAATTCATAAGGTATTAATAAGGTACCAAAAGTAAATTGAATTTCCAAATATCACTTTTAGCAGAACTCATTATTCATACTTAAGTATGATATTCATTTTTATCTTAAATAAACTTAACTAAGCTGAAAATTTATAGTTATCTGAAATTCTCCTGTATAATGTATTGGGTAGCAGATTGTGTATTTTTCCCCAAATGACTGAAACAACATCTCATGTTTCACACATTCTATTTACAATGTGATATTTCTTTTTGTCCATCAAAAGGTGAGCAGGTCTATTCTCCCCCTACCCCTTTCTCTCTGAATCTGGGTGGAGTGATGCCATGTAACTCCCAAAATTAAGTTATTCTTTTGGATAGATTGCTCCAGAAACACAACTACCAAGTGGTAAGGAGGCCAAAGGAACTTGGGGAAGGCTCACCATGAGGAGCCCATGTAAAAAGGAAATAAACCCACAACCTCAGATGAGCTTCCAACTGATACCACTACCAACTTCTCTTCCAAATAGGTCATCCACTTTGGTAGTAGCTTCCTGGGTCCTAAGCTGAGTTGTTCTAGATGATGCTTCATAAAGCAGAGAGATAAGCCTGCCCTATCAAACAATGCCCAAATTGCAAATTTGTGATCGAAGTAAGCAATTGTTGTTTTGAAATGACTATGTTTTCAAATGATTTGTTTGTAACAGTGGACAATCTACATGCTATACCAGGTGTTTCTGAAAATTTTCATTTTAAACATTTCTAATGAGTTAAAAATCATAGAGAAGTGTTAGGAAATGACTGTATTGTATTACATTTATCTGTGTGATATGAGCAATGAAAACAAATGGGAAACCCATACAACCTATGTTCTTTCTGTGTTCATTTGGAGCCCAATAAATGTGTTTTGCTCATAATCAAATGACAATTTCAAGAACAAATTCAGAATTGTTTGCAATCACCACTGTTATTCATGAATAAAGACTTAGATGGAAAATCTCTGTGTGTTTTTGTGTGGGGGTGTATCCTCTGAGGGGCTTATGCTGCTTACTACAATGTGTGTTTTGGCTTATCTGGTTGTTACTGGCTCAGGATATAGACACTATCATTGTTTTGAGACCTTCAAGTTCACATTCAGCAGATTTTTAAAATCTCTCTCCAGTTATCACTCCCAGTCTAATCATTTTCTCTTCCTCAATTTAGAACATCTTTGCCAAACTCTGATAGCTACTAATTTTCCTCAGTTCCTTCCTTCCCCCCACTTTTGGGCTGCTTGCCATAAACAGACGTACTATTTTTATCATGGATAAAATACACATAACATGAAATTTGCAGTTCTTTTTCTCCTTGCCCCCCCTCTCTTTCTTTGTTTCTTTTTCTTCCCTCCCTCCCTTCCTCCCTCCTTCCTTCCTTCCTTCCTTCCTTCCTTCCTTCCTTCCTTCCTTCCTTCCTTCCGTTTTTCTCTCTCTCTTTCTTTATCAGTGCTGGAGAGCAAAGCCAGGTCCTGGAACTTACTAGACAATCACACTGCCATTGAACTACATCCCCAGCCCATTCTAAAAATTGTATGGGTACAATTCAATGGCATTAAGTATATTCACATTATTGTGCAGTCATCAGTATCATCCATCTCCAGAATGTTTTCATCCTCCTAAGCAGAAACTCTACACATTAATTCATAGCTCTCCATTTCTTTTCCCTTACCCTAGCCCTTAATAACTGCCATTCTATGTCCTGTCTCTATATGTTGTACCTACTTATACATTATATAAGTAAAAATAGATATTTAACCTTTTGTTTACCTTATTTCACTTAGCATACCTTCTTCAAGTTTCACTTATGTTATAGCATTTATAAGGTTTTCACTAATTTTTTTGGTTGAGTAATATTTTATTGCATGTATATACCATGTTTTCTTTATCCTATTCATCCATTAAGGGACATTTAGTTTGTGTCTACCTTTTGACTATTGTGAATCTTGATGCTTTGAATACGCTGTATGCAACAACATATCAAAAAGATCATACATCGTGATCAACTCAGTTTCATTCCAGGGATGTAGGCATGGTTCGACATACGCAAATCAATAAATGTAATACAGCATTAAAAACAGAAGTAAGGACAAAAATCACATGATCATCTCAATAGATGCAAAAAATGCCTTTGACAAAATTCACCATCCTTTCTTGATAACAGTTTTG
Organism: Castor canadensis; assembly: GCF_047511655.1. Classification (NCBI taxonomy): domain Eukaryota; kingdom Metazoa; phylum Chordata; class Mammalia; order Rodentia; family Castoridae; genus Castor; species Castor canadensis. Next base: position 17,008,729 of record NC_133390.1, on the reverse strand, counting down.
ATGAAACTAGAAATAGAAGGAATGCAGTTCAACATAGGCTACTTACAAGAAGCCTTTAGCCAACATCATATTAAATGGGGGAAATACTGAAATCATTTCCTTTAAAGTCAGAAATGAGACAAAGGTGTTATCTCCCCACTCTTATTCAACATACTTTTGGAATTCCTAGCCCGAGAAATAAGACAGTAAGAAGAATGAAAATAGGAAAGGAAGAAGTCAAATTATGTCTATTTGCAGATGATATGATTATATACCTAAAATACCCTAAAACTTCACCAATCTTGTCTTTAAGAATATCTTCGTAACAACATTCAAGTGTATTTGACCAAATATCTTGATATTGTGGCCTGGCCAAGTTGACATAAAAAGTTAACCATGCAAAAATGCACTTCTCAACAACAACAACAACAAAAAGATGCTTTTATACAACACTTAAATTTTGCAACATCATTTCGTTCATCATTTTCTAGTTTCTAATATTTTTATTCAGGTTTATATTGCTCATAAATTATTTGCATGTATTTTCAAATCATCTTGAGCATAAGTTCTTAACAATTGAATTTTATTTTCCTTAAAGTTTTGTTACAGTTTGATTATAAAGTATCCCTAAAAAAGGCTCTGGTGTTGAAGGCATGCTCCCATCTGGTGGTACATACTGCATAGGTTATTAGGAGGTGGTCACTGTGGTGTGCCCTTGGTGCTCTGTGTTTCCTGTGCTCCATGAAGTGAACTACTTTGCCCCACCAGGAATTTGTCAGGAATTTTGTCACAGCAACAATAGGCTAACACAAACTTTGATCAAGGTTTATTTATTTAATACTCTACCAATACTACCTCTTGTAACACTCAGGAAAGTACTGATTAAGTACTTAGGCAGCTTCTGAGGCCTCAATCTAAAGTGTGCTTCCTTCCTAACATCACCAGTGTCTTCCTTTTACCCATCAGTCTTTTATAGACTCTTTACTGTTCAGAGTCACCATCATTTCACCTCAAGACCAAAATGGTATTACTAGCCATTCATGTTTTCTCTTATGATTTCCCTAAAAGAAACGTCTCTCTTAAGTTCATTTCTCTTTTCTCATATTGGGGATACATTGTGAAATTTACAAAAGTTCTCACAACATATCATAGTTGAATTTACTCCCTTCATCATTCTCCTTTATCCCTCTAACATTTTGTTTCAATTTCTATAATATCTCTAGGAATGCCATTTTTAGTCTATCCCAATCTTACTCATTATTTGAGTTATAGATCAAATACTCTTTCTTTCCATCACCAAGACTTTCTCAAGCATCCCAGGCTTAAGAAATATTCTCTATGTTTACCCTGGTGTCCATTTTATCTATTAATTTTCATATTGGTATCAAAGAATGTATTACATTTATTAATGCTTCATGATGTTGTCTAGGAAGTTGACTTCCAAAGGAAAACACATTGGTGGTAACAATCTGTTTTATGTCTCACCTTTCCCTCAAAGTGTATCCAAATCTCTCTATAGAGAGATGAATTAGTCCATACTTTTCAAAGAATGAATTGGTAGAAACATCTTTTTCAATACAGTGCTGGTCTGCATATTTCTGAATTTATTTATTTATTTGAGTTCGTAGTCAATGCACATGTGTTGGGTGTTTTTGACTTTCCATTTATGCATGACTGTAGGAGCCACATTTTCTCATTTTGAATATCCAGAATTGTAATGATCATGTCAAAAACTTATCTTTTGAGCAATTTTTTCTACTTGAATTCAGAGTTGTTTCATTTGAACCCAGTATTTACCAAGCTTAATAGCCTCATATGCTCTTGGTAAATCTCCAACCAGAGTTATCTATAAATGATACCTTAGGGACCCTCTTTACAAACTCAGTCTGGTTTTCCTCATGCAATGTAAATAAATAAAATCATAAATTAAAGTACATGGAAATCCACATTGAATTAAAGTATTTTTGCAGCTAACTCATGTACAGTTGCTTAAATCTGTGCAGACCACTAGGTTTTGTTTGTACTCCCATTGTTAATTTTGTAGAATCTTCCTTTAGTAATTTTTCCTTTTCTAGTTGGTTTCATATTTCTGGTGGTACGCTGCAGTATTTATCATTTTGTTTGGGACTGGGACAATGACACATTACTTCAACACTGCTTTCCTATCCTCAGTATGTCAAACAATGTATAAATGTCAAGTATTTTTAGTCTCTGCATCATGGCTGCTACAGGATTCCAGACTCCCAGTATGTATTTCATCCTCAGGGCACAAACTCTCAGTGAGTTATCTTCTGGGGAAAAAAAGAGCTTTCTACCAAATGCTGTTATCATTTTCATGCTTCAAACTGCAGGTTAAGAGTCCCTAAAGCATGTATAGTCATAACAACTGGTTTCTTTTATATTTTATATGAAATAATTTTCATTAAGTGTTTAATCTAAAAAATACATAGTAAAAAGTTAAAGATTTAAAGTGGTAAGTGTTCATGCTTTTAGAGTTATTGAAACTCCGCTACATTTTCTGGGGGAGAATTTGTTACTATTTGATGAGATTTAAATAGGCAAGCATTTGGTGGAGCAGTTTTCACAGAGCTCCACTAGAGGTCTCAGTGTGTATGTTTTCCTTTTCTTTTCTTTCAGGGAAAAAGAAAATACTGCTATCATGGATAATCTGATGGCAAAATGCTGCCCAAAAGAAACAATCGCCATAGAGATAACACTTGTCTCGGACCCATTATGAATAAAACAAGCTCTAGTACCTTTCTTGAACAATCAACAATCACTGTAAAGATAACATTTGTCTCTTACCCGTTATAAATAAAACAAGTTCTAGTACCTTTCTTTTTCCAGTGCTTAAACATTTGTTGTACAATTTCTGTTACAGTAATATCCATAATTAAAAAAAACACTTTCCTAGAAGTCATGATACTTTCTGTGCACATGAACAAATATACATAACAGTGCTTTTCTGTATGTGAAAGTCTCAATAAATGGGAAATGCATTTTAGTAAACTTTTTTGTAAACTACTTAAATGTTCACTCTTATAACTATCACTGTCTATCTAGGAGCCTTGACTTTAATCATTAAACTTACTGATCAAACTTGTGTGCTACTTATTTTCTAACTTTTCTGAAATGTGAACAGTGCAAAGAAAAAATACGGAATTTTTAAAAGAATTGATAGTTTTTGCAGTAGTTCAGGACCTTGGTCATCTAAGAGAGCCATCACCACCATCAAAATCATCTTAATTATAATAAAAACAAAATTTCTTCAGAATTGTGTCATGGTGTGGGGAACTGATTAGGCTTTAGGATAGAATTTGCCACTCATTGTTTGAGGCTATTGCAACATTCTTCAGCACATGTATAACTCCATCTTGGCTAAGTTTTTATTGAGATTGATAAACCTACCAGCTTCTAGAAGCTTTTGAAGGCCAATTGAGCTCAGATCAACTCTTAACTCAGAAACTCTCTGAAGCAATTGTGTTGTTGTGTATATAAGTCAGAATAGAGATGGGAGCTCATTGAATAGTCTAGAAAATGATTATAATTGCCATGCATTCTAAACATTGATATCAACAATAATAGCAATATTTCTTCAGTGAGCCAGAAGCTATGCAAATAACATCTCACTTATTTCAGAGTAATGTCCTTTGCTTTATAACAGATGAACCTCTAAAAGGTTTAGTTATTTGTCAGTTTCCAAAGAAATTTATAACTACAGTGATACTAACTTTAGCAGCAGTAATGACACTGGTTCCCTCACAAAGCTGCTTTAGCCATGAAAACTGTAAAATGATTTAGAATATGGTTGCTTTTTGCAGGAAGCCCCTATGTTTGTCAATGAGTAAATCTTTTGTTGTGTTTTTACTTTGTGTAGACTATAATTCTCAGAAATCAGCAGAAGGGAAAGCTATGAAAGAAAAAAGATGTGGTTTTATTATTAAGAAACATAAAATCTACTTAACGAGAGACAGCATAAAATCCTAATGAGTATGTTCATGGGCAAAGTGTGTCTGCTGGAGGGCTTAGCACATAAAAACAGTAGAGTTCAAAGTCAAAACCTAGTGATTTTGTGCTAAATAAAGGTCATTTAAACCTAATATATTTCTTTTTTTAGTAAACACTTAAAAATAACAGAATAATGGGAGAAAAATGTTAAAGTAACAATTAAAGGAAATCGCCTTGGCTATCACAGCATCATGGTGATAACTGCCTTTGTGTACATCTCTGTGAGGAAGTCTAGTATCAGGTTACAATTAAGTGCATATGACTTTAGATTTGCAAGTTTTTATCCAGTGACATGCCATATTTTTTTAAAGAAGTGGATCCTAGATCATAAAAATAATAAAATTCTCTTAACCTTGTTGAAGAAATAACTGAGACCTAGAGAAATTAGGTGATTTGCTCAGAGTCACATATTCAGTTTATAAGAGATCCAGCAGTACAACTTGCTGACTATAAGCAGAAGGGATGGAAGAAATGTTTGCTTGTGCATTTTTAATGTGCAAAAGTATGGCATTAAAGCATAGCATATCAATCATGTTGGAGAACTGTAATGGATGACAAATCAAAATAGTACATAGAAACCTAGTTTCTTTATAAACAAAGATTTTGAAGATACTGTGGGTATGAAGAAATTAAAGACCACAAAGAGTACAGGGAAAAGATGACTTCATGCATAGATCTCAGGCACTCTGAGTTCACTGGGGTTTTAGTTAGACATATCCTAGATGTCATAAGTTACAGTCATTATAAACTAACTCCATCACTTTGTTGCACAGATTCTGTGGTATGCATGGGTAGCATACAATTTCCAAGTGTACTTTCACTGCCCTCATATTTGTACTCTCATTTGGTAGGACCAAAGATGCATTTTAAGATAAAGATATTGTGTCAGTTTGAACCACAGCAATGAATATGAAGAGTATAGTCCAGAAATGTAGCTGTTTCCTTGAGAAGGACACAGTGATAGTTGAATGTAACAAGTAACAGGGCTGAGATCAAAGGGCTTTGTCAATAAGACTCCATTAAGTGCTTAGCTGCCTCCATATAACGTTTTTTCTGGGAATAACAGACCTGTTCTAAGCTGTTTACCTTAGTGTCTACCACCACATAAGAATTAGTAGTGTTTACTATATATCAGCTTTGCAGATATTACAGAATTGGATCCTTATACCAACTGCAAGAAGTAAGTTTTCATTTTGTAGATGGAAAGTAGAGGAGGTAAAACAATAAAGAGTAAGACAAATAAATGAAAGTGTTAGGACTGGAGACCAGGCAGTCTGACTCCAGATTCAGCAGTATGAAAAAAACTTCTAAATATGACTGAATCTTTTTGACAGATGAACCAAAACCCTCATTCAGAAACAATCTGGCCCTTTTCAGGTTGTCATTTGGGAAGTTCATCCATCTTTCCCAGTAATCATGCCATAGCTTAAATATTACTGGAATGGATCAACTGGAGCTCCCATTAGAACCTGTTGGCTCTGTTTCTCTGGAGACCCCTAATAAAACTATAAAGAGAAATTATTGAATTCTTGGACATTATAAAACATTTAAAAATAAATCTAACTTATAAAGTGCTGTGACTTTTGAGGATAAACATGCCAAAACTTGAATATGGAAATTGACCTCTCCACCCCATGTCTAATAATTTTGGACTGCAAGCCATGAACCCATAATAGTCATTGTTCAAAATACTTTGGAGCCCTACAGAACATCCTTTGAACCAGTTCAGAAAAGTAAACTTTCCATTGCCTCTCAAACACACATCTTTTTTCTTTATTGTTTTTAACTAAATATTGGACCAGGTTAGAGATCCACCTTAGTCATTAGCTACAAAAGACTTTGGCTGTATCCAAAATAAAATCTTCTTTCAAGGAGAAATTTGCTACCACAGGACATATCAAAGAATGAACTTCAGGTTCTAATGGGAGCTGGAGTCAAGACTGCCTGTAGCTGGAACATGTCCCCTGGCTATTTCAGTTTCCACCTGAAGTGCCACACTTAAGTCTTGACTCCTACCTTGATTGTGTAAGCTAGAAGATCTTCTTTTTCTGTAATCCTGAGCTTACATCATGGATATAATTCATTGCTTTACTTCTTGGCATTGTTAATTAATTTTCCTGTGTACACATTTTATTTCTCCAGCTGTATTAGAAGACTGAAATCCAGATTTTCTTTCTCCTTCTTTCATCCTTATGACCTTCCTTCCTTCATTATCCTTTCTTTCTCTTTTTTCTTTTCTGTGGGCTCTTGCTCAGTCTCTAGGATAGTTCCTTATACAAAATAGAGGCCCAGTGATATTCACTGATTCCTACCTGAACTTGTTACATCAGCAGAATGAATGTGCTCATTGCTCACACTACAGATTAATCTTCCTATTATAATTTTCTTAAGAACTGTCAAACTGGCTTTCTTAACGCCTTCCCTTTTTCCTTTTCTCCTTTCTTCTTTCCTTCCCTCCTTCCCTTCCTTCTTTTATTGGCATGTATCCTTGAAGAATTATATTTCAACAGAAGGCACATTGAATTAAACTTTTTTTTATTTGTTCAGTGACTAAGGAAAAATATGCTGTCAAGAATTGATTATATTTCCTCTATAAGCAATGTTTTTCTTAAAAACATTCTGTTAAAATATAATTGATACTTATTGCTAAAACAAAGTTGTTGGAGTTGAAAATCTGATTCTTCAGCGGTTTCTGTCAAAATGTTACTAAAAAGTAAGCATTTGTTTTATAGTATTGATTTTCTAATTCATTGGGTACCAAATACAAATAAGTGTAAGACCACCCAATGTGCAGACAGACAGCCTTACTGTTATTGATGCTCTGTAGTCAGCAAGCATTCGCATTTTAGATTGTACCTTTTTGTGGTGCTTGATAGAGTCAGGAATGTTACAAAAAAAACTAATGGTAAGGTGCTTTCCTTTCTCCTAAACTCTTATACTTATGGATAGCAAAATCCCTCAGAGCAATGTTCACTTTTTCAGCCAGGTGAAGTGGGTCACACCTGAAATCTGTTATTTGGGAGGCAGAAATCTGGAGGATTATGGTTCCAGGCCAGCCTGGGGAAAAAGTTAGTGAGAACTCATTTCAATAATTAAGCTGGATGCCAGTGCATACCTGTAATCTCAGGTGCACAGGAGGCATAGATAGGAGGATCATAGACTAAGGCCAGCCCTGGGCAAAAAGCATTAGACCCTCTCTGAAAATAACTAAAACAAAAAGGCTGGAGGCATGGCTCAAGTGGTAGAGCACCTGCCTAGACAGCACAATGCCCTGAGTTCAAACCCCAGTACCTCCAAAAAAGGTGCTTAGTCCTTCAATTTTGAATGTCACCAAAGCCTTTTTTTCACCTGAAAAATTATACCCTTTCCTCTTCCCAGTCATGCTATGAACTGAACATTACTGTGTTTCAACAATGCCTGCAATTTTTTTTTAAGGCAGGGTTTCACTATGTAGGCCAGGCCTACTTAGAATTTGTGATCCTCCTGCCTCAGCCTTGAGTGCTAGGATTACACGTGTGAACTACCATGCCCTGATGCAATTTTAATGTAGTCCTGAATATAGTTTCTCAGAAATGTTTTCAACTGTATTAGATAAAATGGTTTTCCAGGTACTCAGCTTTTTTTTACATTCTAATATTTAAAATGCCTCATGTGCACAAGATTTCAAGTGAAAACATGCAGTGGTGTAATGACTTTAGGTAGAAAACCCATGTCTTTTAAGAAAAGAGAAAGGGAGATCACAGAGCAAAGATAAACAAGATATCCTGCAATTTCTTCAGCAATCTTGTACCACTGTATATTGAAGTTACAGTCCAAACTTAAAGTCATCTGGAATGTCCATATAAAACAGTTATTTCTACTAGTATCAATTAACTATTTCACTCAATTAACTATTGTCAGGGCATTTTATTTAGAAAACCACAGGGCTTAACTAATGTTTAACTTCTAAGAGGATTTGTCCTGCTGTTACAGAAAACATCACAGAATATTTTGTATTTTGCTGACTAGATAACATCTCCATGGGTCTTTAAGAGCCAAAAGACTTGAAGATCTAACATTTGAGATTAAGTATCCTTATCGTCTATGATGAAGGCATTCAGCCAACTTCCATTTATTCAAACTTTGTTTATGAAGCCAATGGAGGATGTAAGCCCTGATCATCTTCCCTTTCCCCTCGCATCCTTTGGAATGAGTTCAGTTTTCTTTTCTTTTTTTTTTTTATTTTTGTTTTATTCATATGTTCATACAATGGTTGGGTCATTAGTCCAGTTTTCATTATGACCTCTGGCTTATTCGGAGAAGACAGGAGATGAAAGAAAGTCAAGGCTGTGACTCTCCTGCTGTTAATGACTTGGTGAAAACTTTGAAGATATAGAGTTCTGGGACATTAAAAACTGTGTCAACCAACTTGAAATAAAGGAAAAGCTGGAGGAATATTAGAATATCTTTTGCTGCAGTTAGTGGTTTTGCTCTTGTGTTCCTCAGAGAAAAGCACTTCTCTGCTTTTCTGCAAAATGAAGTGGGGACCTGGAAAATTCATAGCTCACTTGAAAGAAGGAAAAAGAAGAGAACCTAGGCACAGAACTCATCCAACACATCTGGTGAAGAGTTTTAGATTGGAACCAGAGATCTTTGATCCTTGCTCATTTATTTTGCTTTCAGCTGATCTCCCTCACCTGCAAAATCAAGGTTGCCAAATGTGGCTTCTATTTGGGTACAACTGTGTCCTGCTTCACCAATGGTTTCTGCCTTTCTCAACTTTGAGATATGAGAATCCTTTTGTGTCTCCATAGTCATTTCCTTTTCTTCCTTTTCTTAAAAGAAAATCCCTTGGCATGTACATCATGTAGCCATAATATATTTGTTTTTAATCCATAAATTAAAACTGAAATTTTAATGAAATTCTGAATATATGCAAGCAAAAAATGACTGTTTTCATTCTCTCCTTAATTTTCTTCCTCTTGGTACAAAGTAGAAGTTTTAGGAGCTATAAGATACAATAGTGACTTTTTTGCAGCTTTTGCTAATATTTAAATCATGCCCATGTAGAAAACATGATAAATTCACAGCCCTTTGTAACAGAAAGTCCATTGAATTGCTGTGTATTTTTCACTGCTGCAAAGCAAAAGCATCTTTCTTTCATTTCCCCTTCCTCTCTTCTGCCTTCTTTCCTAACACAATGAAAGAGGAGAAATGTACATTAATACATGTCATATTTTAAACTACTTCAAATACTGCTAATGATTAGTAAATTAGACAAAAAATGCAACTTCTCTTTGGTTTAAACTTTTTGTTGTAAGAAAATTTTAATTACACAAAAGTAGAGAACAAAGTAGAATAATTCCACCACTCAGCTTTAACTATTATCAGAGTTTTGATGACTGACTTTCCTCTGTGTTCACTTCTTCTATTTTTTGCTTAAAAGTTTTAGAGAAAGTTTCAGGCATTTTGACATTTTACTTCAGTAAATAGCTTTAGTTTTTGAAATAAGAGAAAATTTACAAATATTTAGCCTAGTATGAGATGACGGAGCCTTTTAATTGAAGTGCTTTTGTTCAAGGCAATAAACTCCACTGCATTTAAGCCATTGTTCCAACTTCACTATGTCAGGATATTAGATATCCTTTTCTTCTCCTGCTAAAGGGAAAAGAGTCTCTGCCCTTGATCACCTCCCTAAGGAATACAAAAACAACTGAAAAGGAAGATTTAAGCAATTTTGAGAGTTCTTTCTTCAAAATTTCTATAATAAGGAGGAATATCATTGTCACAGCTTGACTTTATTCTTGGTACATAGGTCTATAAGGAAAATCCACTTTTGATGGATGCTTGTGTTCCACAGATAATCTGCTGCTGTTGAGGACCCTAAACCCAGATTTATCCTCAAGTCTGACATCTGGCTACTTTTGCAACCCACACAGCTATGGAACAAGAGGACAGCTATGGAACTTGATGATACAATGTGGTGATGGGAGTCAGGTGCATGGAAATGCTAAAGCTAGGCAGCACTTGACCTGTCTTTGGACCACATGTAGAATCAGGAGGAGGGAGGCTAACTTTTGACTCCATACTTCTGTAGCGTCTTAAGATTGAAAAGTTTGGAAGATTTCTCAGTCTGGGTCTGGAGTTTGAGTTTAATTTTGAAAATAAGTATTTTGAGGTTTAAATCTTAACAGATGTTAAGATTTACATCTGCACCAGCAGGATTTGAAGGGACTTTATACAACCTTCACCAATTCTTAATATTATTATAAGTTTTTGCTAACATTGTTTTATGCTTTGCATATTTTTGCCTGAATTTTAATCTTGTTTAAATGTGTAGTTTGATTTCCGATAAACCCAGAATTCTTTCTTTAGTTTATATACATGTAGATTTCTTTTGCAATTGTTTATGTACTTTGAAAATGTTCTGTGTACATTATATTTGTATGAGCTTTTTTCACATAGCAGTTTAGAAATACATGACTTTTATGTTTAAGGAAAATTCTGTTTTTCATATGTTAGGGAATTCTTCTGAAGCATAGAGACAGAGATCCACCTACCTATGCCTCCCATTTAGTTGAAATTACAGCATATCCCACTATGCCTGGTTTATTTATTGAGATAGGATCTTGATAACCTTTTGCCCAGGTTGGTACTGAACCTTGATCCTACTTATCTACACTTCCTGTGTATCTGAGATTACAGTGGTGAGTCACAATGCTCATTAACCTTGAGATGGTTAATTTTGTGTAGTGACTTAACTGGGCCATGGAGTACCAAGGTGTTTCTTGGTGAAGTTAACATATGAGTCAACAGACTGACTAAAGAAGACTGTCTTCATTAATGTGGGTAGGCTTTGTCCAGTCTGTTGAGGATCTGAATAGAACAAAAGGACCAAATAAAGGAGAATTTCTGTGTTTGAGATGGGACATCAATTGTCCTCTGCCTTCAGAGTCAAACTCAGACTGGAACTAAACTGTCAGCTCTCCTGGGTCTCCAATGTGTGGATGCAGACTTTGAGATTTTTCAGCCTCCATGATCATGTGAGTCAACTGCTTATAATAAATCTATTGATTGATAGGTATACAGTATAGACCTAGAGTTCATATTTGTTTTGTTTCTCTGGAGAACCCTGACTAATACAGGTTTTGTTTAAATGCTTTAACTTATGTACATGGAATTTAATTTATTAATTTTTCCAAATAAAATTTGTTTCAGAGCTGTGTTTGGAATGATTTGTTTTGCTCAGATTTATGTTTCAAACATCACCATACACTAATGTTTCATAGTTAAGGTTACTAAGATTTGATTTTAAGTTATTCCTCTCATCCATTGGTGTGCTTATCAACAATTCTACAAGTACCACTTTTTATTTCTAATTGTAATTTTATGATGAATTTTAAAAACAGCTCGAAGAAGTCTCATATTGCACTGTTTTGCAGGTAGTGCTCTCTCTCAGCACCACACTAGCTGCTTCAGATAAACTTAACATTGATGGTTCCATGTTTTAAAAAGCTATGAATCATTTTAGCTAACGGCTGGGTTTTCTTTAAATCTATTACTTATTATTTCAGCATGAAATGAAAAGTTTATAACTTGAAGTCAAACTCCCAGGTCTTTTATATCTTTGGAAAATTTTTAGCTTTTTTTTCTTATGTATTTGGTTCTACTACCCCAAACATATATTTAATAGTGAATTGTACTTCAGTTTACAAGAAATGCTATTCTCTACTTTGCTTAGTGCTTTTCTACCTTAAATATAATTTGGTAGAAACCATGTTCCATTCCTATTTTGCATTTGCCTCATAAATCTTTGCACTTCCTTGAAAAAAATGTCATTTTGATTTAGATCCCTTTTATTTATCATTGGATTTTATTTTTAAACATGTCCTGAAGTATTTTTAAGTTTTAACAATGTGTTGTCATAATAGTGTGGTTAGAATTCTGTCATCTTATTTCCAGTTTTGTCATTGCTTTCCATTCTTTGCTTTATGGGTTTTGTTTGATGTATATCTCCTTTCCATAAAGTGACTTTTTTTGTGTGTTTTCAAGAAATACGTATCTGATTATCAAATTCAAAAATAAAACCGTATTCTTTGATATGAGAAACTTCAGTACCTCTTCTATAATTTTGTCAGTATGGCATATGGTTTTGTACTTCAAATATAACTATTTAAACATTTTATATAATAGACCTTAGTTCTTAACTGTTTTTTCATTTCTGGTTAATATAGAAACTTTATTTCCAACAATTATTAATATTTAGCTATAAGTTTAACTATTTTTAGTACTTATTACCAATCTTCTTGCTTTCATTTCTGTTGATCTCTATGTAGAAGGTACCACATGCATTTACTGTACAAAATTAAAAAAAAAAACAGCAAAAACATCTGTTAGGCTCATCCATATTCTTTTTCCTTTCTTATCTACTGGTATCTTCAAATCTCATCTTGATCCACAGAATTTGATCTTTTTTATCACCTCCATGACTATTACCCTAGTTCAGCCCATTATTGTCATTCATTACAGCAGCTATTGCAATAATCCCCTATCTGACTGCTACCTCGTCCCAACTGTAATCAGCCCATATTAAAATGTTGCACCTATGTCTCCCTCTGCTCAGTTCCCTCCACTGTTCCCCTATCACTCAAAGAAAGTCCCAAGCATACCTTCTACTATTGTGGAACATGTGATCTGCCCTCTACCATTCTCCTTCTCTTCTGCTGTCTTCATTGCTCCAGCCACACTGGACTCTCCACGAAGAGGAAAGTCAAGTTTACTCCCACCTATGGTGAGACCCTTCTATCTCATTTCTCTGAGAACTGTCCCTTTGCATCTTTCTGGTTTCCACCCATGTAGCTCTATTTAAAAGGCCCTAATGGGTTTTCTATATAAAATTGCATGCCCTTTTTCCTTCTCATTCAGCAGGCAAAAATGTCTTCTCTTAATATGATAGAACATAAGCCTATAGTAATCCTAAATAAAAAGAAACTACTACAGCTAAGAAAGCAGGCTAAATTCCAAATGAATAATTGATAGTAATTACAGAAACTTGTCCTCCATGATAAAAAGTAGAAACCTAAAAAATTCTGTTTTCTGAACAATGGAGACAAAAAGCACAAGGAGCAAATGCCACATTAGGGACTTCCAGGACAGTTGGTGACCAAGTGGAGACAATGAGTGGGCATTGTGTATGGTTTTGTTTGCCTCTATGACTTATCAGGTTCATGAGTTAGTATATTCTGTTATACTTTTAAGAGAAGGTACAAAACCTTTACTTTCTAGGAAAACTAGTTTATGAGCCAAAGGATCGTTCAGCTTTCACTGACATCATTCCACTTCTGCCATGTCACATAAACTCGTCCACATTATCAAAATATGTATATGGCAAAACAGACTGCACTTTCATACCAGGATAGTTTTGTTCAATAAACCCTTATGTCAATAATTATTATTTTCTTCTGGAGAATCAATGAAGTCAGAAAATTAGTGGCTGCATATCATTCCTAAGCCATCTTACAATCCATAGTGCCTTTCTCAAGAAGGCAAATCAAGGAATAAGATGGAAACTATTTTTGCCAATTGCTGGTAAAATTTTTGATCTAAAAGTTGCACTTAAAGGGCGATTATTAAAAAAAAAACTGCCTAATGAATGCCTCAAAACTTCGGTGTCTGAATGAGGACACAACATTGGCCCAGGTCATCATTTATGTCTGCAGTAGGAGAGACTGCAGAATCTCTCCTCCCTTGAAGAAGGTGCCAAGTCAAGTTCACAAAACCTTGGTGTGTGTTTTGAACGAACTTCTCATTGCTGTCAAATTAAACTGCTCAGCCTAGTTATAAAAGAATCTCAACAGCAGAGGGCTGAGAAATACTGTGGCAACAGGACAAAATTGTTTGGTATTACCTTGGACTGAGAATAAAGATGGCAGGAATGCTTTTTTCGCTGTTTTTCTGTGTTCTAAACAAATCAGCCTAAGGTTTTAAAAAGACAAATAACAGAACAAACAAAAACCCCAAAACCCAAAAAACAAAACTCTTTGGTGAATAACAAAGCATCCAAAGCTGACTTCTTTATATCGTGGGTTATTTGAGACATGGATCTTCTCTTAAATAGGATGTTTAGTATACAAGGGCCATGGCTTTGCTGTGTGAATGTGTATCCTCCATGTCATTCCTTATGAGTGTTTGTAATATACTAAAGAAGGCAAATAAATAAGTGCACAAGGCAAAGGAGGCTGCTGAATTGTATAGTTAAATTCCATGTTTAAATGGGACAAAGACTAGTTTCCACGATGTGAGACTTCACTTTTACCTTTCAGGTCCTGTAGCCCACTAACCCTAACCACCCCACCCTGCATCCATACAAGTGACTCCTGAGAATCATATGTCCACTTGTTCAGGGGAACACTGAATAGTGGAAGGTAAATTAGAAACTATCATCTAAAGCTGAAGCAGGCACATTAGCATACTATGTGAGAAAAATTATGCTAAAGATGGAAAAAATGAATGTAATGTTAGAAATATCAAAGGTTAATCACATAATCTGTTGCCTACTAAAAATATTTCTTGAGAGCAATGCAGTTGCTTTGGGAGCAACTAAGGTACCAATTAGTATTGAAAATATGATTTACAAAGGGCTACCCAAAGAAGCCTGGGTTCTCTAAGGTTTCTTCAAAACACCTTAGGTGTTCCTGATAAGCAAGTGAAAAATTTGGAAGATTTGGCTTACCATGCATATATATCCTAAATGTGATTTGTGAAGCATAATTTTCTACTCAATAACTTTAACATTTTCATATAATTTTATTTATGTGATATGACTGAGGAAAAGACAAAAAGCCAAAATGCATCCAGAGCCCCAACCTCTTATGATATACATCAGGGGTTGGCAAACAGTTCACAAAACATATCTGGCCCACCATTTGTTTTTGTAAATAAAGTTTTATTAGAACATGGCCATGCCCATTCATTTACATATTATTTATGGCTGCTTTCATATCTATAATAGCACAGTTGAGTAGTAGCAACAAAGATAGTATAATTCACAAAGCCATAAATATTTCTATCCGGCTCTTTACAAAAGAAATTTGCCAACCGCTGGTGTATACATTATAGTAACAATCTTATCTATCACTAAAGATATCATAAATTCCTTTTATACTAGGAATTTCACAAACCAAGAATACATGAATCAGATTTCATTAGAACTAAATCTTATTTCCAAAGAATCTAAGCAAAGAATTGTCTTCAGATGCAATATTTGTGTCTCAAATTTCCTTCCCAGGGGTTAATTCCCACTTCAAAAAATAGACACACATATTCAAAAGTGTTCTTTTATTATTCCTAGTAATATATATTGTATAAATACTCTATTTTTTATATGCACTTTTACAAAAGTGATATAACTTAAAAGTTTTATCATTAGAAATAAATGTATAAAAATAAATATGTTATTATAGGCATTTATTACAAACTATAGTCCTTCTTAGAAGGAAGACACAACCCAATACTTATAAAGTACATATAATTCATAGTAACATATTTTACTATATACATATGGAAAAAGTCATATTCTCTCTCAGTAGAGGAGCTGAACAGACATTCACCAGGATGCGACTGTTGGACCAGCTGCTGGAGATGGACCTGCTACCCCTCAGCAGTCTCCCCACCATGAAACAAGTGATCCCAATGTCTCCATAACCACGGGACCTTGCTCTACACAACCCCATTCTTGTTCTGGCATTACATCCTGTTTGTGTGATCTTACTGACTTTCTTGAGACATAAATTATTTTTTTGCAATCACATTCCCAAAGTAGGTTTACATAAGGAAGAAAGTAAGGTTGGAAGCATCAAGCTCATTGTGCCTCCCTTACTGTTGCTAGCTAGCACCTAGTACTACTTTGCTGCTAGTTTTTGCCTTTTTTAGACTTGATGTTATTATTATAAATATGAATTGTTTCTTCCTCAAAATGAATTACACAGATAAAAACTGAGATGGTATAAGGTAAAGAAGGAACTATAGACCACTTTATGGAGCCTTTTTCTCATGTTGAACAAGGTGAATTCTCTGACTTTTGATAGAAAGATGTATGAACATTCTGAGACTAATCAAAGATCCTGTTTGTAATTCTTTCTCCCCACCATTGTCAGTGAGGTAAAGCAAACCTTTTGTATGTCTTAACTGAAATATCTTTTTTTCTTTTCCCAATTCCCATGACACAGAGCATTTAATCAGTACCAGGAAATAGGCTTGCGATATTTCTGACTTATTTTGACAACTGTTTCTATAATAGATGTAACAAAAGAAATAATAATAATACCCTGGGGCTTTACCATGCTATATCACTGATCAGAGGCTAGTAATCCTCATTAACTACCCTATGGAATTTGTAACTGGCAGGATATTCTTATGATCTCACTGCTTTTCTATCTCCTCCACATTCCCCTTTTATTGACACACCTCACTGGATACTGGCTAGATACACTGGATCCTTCCAGCATTCTGGATTTCAGCACATCAGCCCTTCCACACTCCCTTCCAACACTGACACTGCTTAACTACATTCTGCTATTGTACAAAAGTCGATGTAATGCTTAGGTTTCTTTAAAGGATCACAGCTCTCATGAGACAACACTCCCCCGTCATGGGACAGACACTTCAAGGTTCTCTTTTTGTAACCCTTCCCACAAGTCTTGGAACATGGTGACCAATCCCCCAGCTGCCAGTGTGGGCAAGGCAGGTCTGCACAAGGTCTGGTGCTGGCTGGCTTCACTTCCTTTGCACACTCGGAAGCAGGCTGACCATTAATGTCGCGGCATTCTACCAATCTTCTCTGCGAACCCAATCCACATGACTTAGAACATTCACCCCACTCTTCAATGACCCATTCTGAAAATGTAGGGATTGCGTTGAAAGATTCCTTCTTCTTCTTCACGAAATAGGTGTATTTAATTTTAGGCCGGAGGGCATTGCCCACAGTAAGAACCTGGATGGTTAAGGGTTCTTTGAGCGGGCTAAAGCTGCGAATTCTTTCCAGTGCTGAGGAGGAACCACTGTACCTTAAGACAATACCTTTGTATGTAATGTCTTGCTCTAGGGTTGACAAAGTGAAGTCACCATTCAGGATATATGTGCCATCAGCAGCTTTGATGGCAAGAAAACTGCCATTGTTTCTGGATCCCCTCTGAGTCCGCTGTTTCACTTCAATGTTTGTGGCTCCAGCGGGAATTGTG
Source organism: Castor canadensis (assembly GCF_047511655.1). Lineage (NCBI taxonomy): Eukaryota > Metazoa > Chordata > Mammalia > Rodentia > Castoridae > Castor > Castor canadensis. Next base: position 16,991,525 of record NC_133390.1, on the reverse strand, counting down.
ACGATGTCATGATACCCAGGTCTGTGGGCAGGAAGAAAAGGCATAAGCCTATCAGTCAGTCCTTGACTAATCAAGGACTTAGCTTAAAAATATGTAATCATTTTTAGTGTAATTTTTCCCCAGTCTTGTGACCAATCCCCCAGCTACAGTGTGGGCAAGGCAGGTCTGCACAAGGTCTGGTGGTAGCTGGCTTAACACAGAAACTTTGGACGTAATGTCTTGCTCAAGAACTGACAAAGTACATCTAAATTATAAGGTATCTGAAGTAGATGTTTTAATACTTACTTTGCACTAGTAACTGATCCTGATATTTTCTTGCATGTAGATCCATTCCCTCCACAAATACCACATTTATCAAACTTCTTTTTGGAGTCTATGATGCGATCACAACCAGCTTTCACACACTGTCCTTGCACGCAGACAGAAGTGGAGTCTGGACTACAGGGAGTACCATCTACAACCTGAAGAAGGAACAGGTATCTGGCATCAAATATTAGAAAGGAAGAGGACAGTGATGCTGTAATAGCTATGTTTTCCTCTCTGCTTACGTGATCATGCTAAATTAAAATAGTATTCTCTACATATGTCATGCATTACCCTTCTCTTTAGCTTTGTTTATGAATAGACATTTGAAAAAAATTATATTTGATTATTTATTTTCTCATCTTCCCTATGGTCAAGATCAATGAAAGCAGAGATTATTGGTGTCTCCTCAGCACCTATCTTGCAAAAGAAGGTGCTTCATAAATCACTTGCTGAATATTGATTGAATCTAAAATTTGGTATTATTTTCATTGTAGGCTATATTTATAGCCTACAATGCTAATGACACATGCTAATCTCAAAGAAATTTAATTCCATTTTCTACTTCAGAGGAGGATTTATCCACTCTGTAAAATAGCAGAAGAAAGGATTCCTCTCTCTGTTTAATACACAAGCTCAAAAATACGAATTGTCAGTGCTCAATCTTCCATTTTAATAAGAATGTTTATGCACACTACTGCCCAGTAACAAGTACTCTGGACCATTTGGGCTGTGCCTCCACTATTTTCCAGAACCACTGGTTACTGTGTTAATATATAATATATCTAACTATGAGCTGTATACAAAACCTAGTCATACAGAGAAGCACTTGATTTTTCCTTTCTGTACATAAAGGAGCAATGCCAAGCAATTGAAAGTATCTTAAGTGCTGGATTTCAGCTTCCTTCATAACTGGAAGCAACACTAAACTCAAAGAAAGTAGATGCTAATGTATTTAGAAGAAGTCTGAATTTACAATTGAACATAAGGGACAGAAAGTCAAAGGCTGATGAAAAGATAGCAAGCCAAAGCCCTCGGTCTTGGGACCAAAAAAAAAAAACAAGTGCAAAAGTATCTACCTTAGGCTGTAACACGAAGAAATAACCGATGCCTTTGGCTTGACAGATGAGCTTGCACCTGTCCTTTGGTGAAACGCCAGCATACTTGGGCATCCACTCCACTGCGGGCCCACTTCCAAAGGAGGCTTTTGAAAACTCATTGTGCGCTTCACACTGTTCCTCTCTAAAGGTTTTTCCTGGAAAGAGAATGATACCGTGACGTTATCACTTTCGAACCTTCAACTCATTTCCTCATCTCCATTTCTCCAGGTTGATGTCCACTGCTACTCACCATTATTGTCTGGACAGTCTTCAATATTACATGACCTGTAGCGCACTCGTTTGCCTTCACAGTACTTTCCTCCGTTCTTTGGGACTGGGTTGTCACATTCCCTCATTGTATACTGAACTCCTCCACCGCAGGTTCTTGAACAGTCTCCCCAAGGCCCCCATGGTCCCCAGCTTCCATGAACAGGAGTCTAAATGGATACACAAATCAGTGTTAAACATACCAAAGAACCTTTTAGGGAATGAATGACAAAAAATACAGGAAAAGAATTAATTCTAAAAATAAGCTATCATCCATTCCTGCTAAAGAAGCCAGATGGAGGTGTTTAACTTGGTAAGAAAACTTTTAGCATCTTTTTGTTCTGTTTAATTCTGAATTTTAAAGGGGTATGAGTGTGTTTTGGTAGAAAAACTCACATCAAAATGCTTCTTGTCCGTCTTGTTCACACACTTGCCATTGTCACACCATTTCCCTTCTCCACAGCTGGTGCCGTCTGCCCAAGGGAAGTGTTTGGTTTGGCACACAAGCAACCCACCAGAAGTGCCAGTGCACCACAACGTGGTGCACGTGCTGGCTGCATCTGGGCAGTGCTTGGACTCCTCTCCAAATGTAAACTGGCACTGTTGGTTGGCATCATACAAGGTGCCAGGGAGGTCAGATGGAAGCTGGATTGGATTCTGGGGCTTGTCCATCAAACATTCCCCTGAAAAGAAAACACCAACCAATATCAATCAGTAGATAATGACAGTGTGAAAGGTGTGCTCAAGGTGCTACAAAACATTTGTCATAGGAGATAGTACACAGCAATTTGAAAACTGTAGCTCTTTGTGAGAAAGTGCCAGAGAGATTTAAATTATCATCAAGATACTATCCTCGATATGGTATTTCTGGATTAACAATGACATAACATTTATTGTTCTGTTCAAAATGTGAATGGACTTGGGAGCTACTCAGCTGGAAGCATTATTTCTTACTGGGGATTAAGATCTGAATAATTATGATCTTGGTAGAGAAAAGTAATTTCTAAAGAGGAAAAATAAAAGAACAAAAAGAGAGCTCATTTCACTACAGCCCTATCCACGAAAGATTGGATGCTATCTACAAAGAGTGCACCAGTGTCTTACCATGACCGTTATCCAGAAATGATGTAATCATGTAGGCACTGCATGCAGACCAAGGCTGGCTTCGGTCCAAATTGGAAAGCATTGATGCCATCATGTGGGAATCTTGATTCACACCATTAAGGCTGGTGCACTGCTTTGCATCATCATGTGGCATGTTAAACACGTGGCCTAGGAAGCAATCCAAAACCCATATTAAAACAGAGGTCAGATGGGCGCCGGTGGCTCATGCCTGTAATCCTAGCTACTCAAGAAGCAGAGATCAGGAGAATCGCGGTTCTAAGCCAGCTGGGTCAAAAAGTTTGTGAGACCCTATCTCGAAAAACTCTTCACAAAAATAGGGCTGGTGAAGTGGCTCAAGGTGAAGGCCCTCAGTTCAAGCCCCAGTACCACCCCCCCCAAAAATAGAGGTCACTTGCAGAATTCCTTTTCTCCCAGAGGGAACTCATTTATCTTAATGTGATATTTCTACAGGAACAAATATATTTAGGAGACAATCTGTTTTGGAGATGGTATCTACTTCTCATAGAGTATAAACATATAAATTTCAATAGTGCTAATGATTTTAGTTCTTATTTGGATAAAGAAAACAATAGTGGGAATAGTGAAATAGTGGAAAATGTTTTCTATAGTTTCTAGGACCACTGGTACCTAAGATAGGAATATAATCTGCAGACTCCTCCTATCAATTTAACATACTGCTTTATTAGTTTGGATTCACGAATTGGGCTTAACTTGTACTCTGAAACAGATTTACCTAATTCATGGGCTGTGGTAAAGGCAGCCTGTAAACCATCATCTTCTATGACGGAGCAGCTTCTGCTGGGATCACACACAGTTCCAACATCAGCCATTCCAAGAGTATCACATGTCTGGGCCCCACATAAGTCCTACAAGGAACAGAAGCAAATCCTTATTAACAAGAACGGTATGAACCTAGACATTTTAGTTTTTAGTAGAGTGTGTCTTCATGTTTTACAACCTGTATATTCATTACTGTTGCACTAGAAAGACTCTGTGACTTTAATCATGATTTTTTCCTCACACTTTATAGAACTTTGCAAATTGAGACATTGAAGTCATAGCAGTAATAAGGAAGAAAGACCATGCTAGCCAAGTAAAATTTTAAGTGAAGAAACATTAGTGAAATACTCTTTATCAATTTGTTTGGTGCAATGCTGACTCATGAGGGGACAATATAATAAATAGTAGCATCTTGCTCTCACCTGTCTGGTGAAAAGAATTGCTGTGTCATAGTGCTCTGCATCCCTGTCACTGGGCGGGTTGTGCTGCTTTTGCCAGTTGCAGAAGTTCCGCAGAGTGAGGGCAGCATTGGAAGTCACTTCTGGTCCCTTCTGTTCCTCGTAGATAACCAAAATCTTCACCACCACCAGGCTAACTGAATTCCGAATGCTGGGATGTTTGTACAACCTGGCTGCCACGGAGAACAAGGTGAGAAGGTAATGCTTTAGGCCACTGCCATGGAACTCTGCCATTGACTGGTCTGCCACAAGCATGGTTTCCACATAGCGAGGACTGGACACAAATCGCTTCTTTCTTATGCTTCCAGTTCCTGTGAAAAGAGAAAGGCAGTTTGCTGAGTTTGTCAGTCTCTCCAAGAATAGTGACTGTCCCAGAGTATATAAAGAAAGCCTAGTCACTCAAAGCAAACAAAACCAAAATATACCTGAACAACAATAACACAAATATTTGTGTCTCTTTTTACTGAAAATGTTATTTTTAAAGTTTGCTGTTTTGCTTTAAATAAAAAGACCATGTGCTACTTAGGGAGATCAAGTTATTTCGGAGCGTGTGTGTGTGTGTGTGTGTGTGTGTGTGTGTGTGTGTGAGAGAGAGAGAGAGAGAGAGAGAGAGAGAGAGAGAGAGAGAGAGAGAGAGAAAACGAGACAGGATTTCTTTTGTTCCCTTTCAAAGCCTACAGTCTGAACAAGGCAATATGCCCATCATCCTACCCAGCTGTAGTAAAACTTGCAGCAAACGCAGCGGGCAAAGGCCCTGAGTCACTCTTTCACTCTTGAGGCCAGGGCTCAAACCCTGAATGAGATCATCCAGCTCCACGTGGAAGGCGTAGGGCAGGGCCTAGCTGCTGCCAAGGGGCCGGGCCTGAAGGAATCTCAGCTTCCATTGCTCAGCTCTCTCATTCCAGGGGTCCCTGGGGTGCTTTTCTGGCCAGTTCCAGGCACGAGGACCACCCACTTTGCCCAGGCGTCTATCACCCCACTCCCATTGCCCAAGAGTAGTTAAGTCTCTGTCTTGAGCCACAGTTCTTTATTAGGAAAAGAGCCCTCAGACTACTCACTGAGACCCAACCCCCATGGAAGTCCTAAACTGGGCCGAAGAGGACCGCGTAACTAGTCCCAAAGCAGACGCAAAAGAAACGGGGAGAATACGTGAGAAAGTTAAAACAGCAATGTGTCATCAGAGTGATAAAAATGAAATGAGTAGTAACCACTGCACACAACGGATTGAGAAAGGCACGGCAGGAAGAATCGGCGGTGGTTAACATTCAACAGTGTTTAGGAGCAGAATTATGGCCGCGAGAGGGAGTGCAAACCAGGAGGCGGGGTAGGAAGAGTGGGGAGGCGGGGCAAGCTGAGCAAAGACCTCCCAAGCAGGTTCTGCTGAGGGGCCCCGCCGCCAGCCGTCCTGTTCAGCCTTTTAAGGAGGGAAAGGGTACAGAAGTCCACAGAACAGAGACGGAAGAAGGCCAAGGCTCACTGGCACATTTCGAAGTCACCATAGCTCTTCTACTCTCTCCATCCCCGCCCTCGTCTAAGCGCTGGGTGCGCGCACAGCCAGCGGTTACAAAACTCAGCGCGCAGCTGCTCTTCTCCAGCCAAAGATCACAGTAATATTGTTAAAAAGGAATGAAAGGGGAGGAAAGAAATCACACGCGCTTACGGCTCAACTAATGTGGAAGGAGTTGGATTACAAATTCAAATAGTTGACTTCTCTGTCCTTTCTTGGTTATTCATTATTCAGGCAGATGGAATTAAATGGTTTAGTAGGCTATGATTAACTCACTCTTGAGTTCAACAACTCAAACCTCAAACTACTTTCCTCCACTCCAAATCTCGGTCAGGTCGGCAGGCAGAATATGCCTACGAGCTGGGGCGTATCCTTCAAGTCATGTCGGGTACGGAAAGTGAGAAGGGGGGGTTGAGGTGGGATGAATGGAGAGACAAGTGAGGGAAACGCTTCTACCTGTTGGTCGGCCCGCGCGTTGCGGATTGCGGTCCTGCAGTGGCCCCTGAGCCCCGGCGTCCTCGCTCTCTGGTCCTGCGCCCCTGGCGGGCAGGGTCTCATCGTCCGTGACTCCACATTTGGCGCCGCCGCCGCCCCGCCGCCTCCGCCGCAGGAGATGGAACTGTGGCCGCGCCTGCAGCTCCTCCTCGGCGGCGGCGGGGGCGAGGCGCTCAGAGGCAGCAGCTGGCGCGGGCTGGATGAAGAACTCCTCTCCCTGCAGGTAGAAGGCGCCGCGCACGCCTTGGCAGAGGCTGAGGGCGGCGGCCGAGTTTGGGTCACCATTTACCGTGCCGGAATAGAAGCAGTGCCCCAGGTCTCCGGCGAGCTCTACACGCTGCGCCTCGGACCCGGGTCTGCGCCCCACGGTCTGGAGTGTGAAGCCAGGCGCTAAGAAGCCGCGATCGGGCCGCAGCTTCAGGTGCAGCTCTTGGCCAAAGGCGTCCAGGCGGAGGCGCGTGTTCCCCGGTGCCGGGGCGCGCTCCAACACCGGCAGCACCAGCTCTTCGTCCTCCTCCGCGGGGCGCCCGTGCGCGCCCGGCACAGACAGCAGCACTACGGCGGCCGTGAGTAACAGCAACAGCATGGGTGCAGGCCGAGAGTCCCGCTCCGCGTTCTCCATGTCGCCGCCCGGCGTGTGCCTTCGTGACCCTACAGGGACCGCTCGGTGCATCGGAGCCCGAGGAGACATTGCGCACTGCAGCGCACTCAGCGAGGGAAAGCTTTTGTTCTGGTCAGAAGAGCAAAGCTTCACTGGCCCCGCTCTGGGTTGTTCAAGTTAACAATTACTGTTATTTAACTGCCCGCAGAGCCGGCTAAAACCGAACCTTCCAGAGTCACTTAAAGTGAGACGCTGCGGTTTTGCCGGCGCGCGGGAAGGTTTTCTTCCAGTAGCGTTGGAGACACTGCACAGCAAACGCTGCTGAGTGACTGCTGCGGGAACAAGGATTCTGGGGCGCCTGTAGGACTCGGGGGCAACTCGAGGACCAGTGCCTGGAGCCACTCTTCGTCCTTCGTCTAGGTCGTGGTGTCGCTAGCTCTGAGCAGGAGTCTCCCTCTCCGCCGGGCTGTGCGCTCTGGCTTTGCAATAGCACCTGGCTCGGAGCTGCTTTCCAGCGAGTGCAAGAATCGGACAGTCCGGTCCGCCCCTTTATAGACCCAAAGAGCCCCTCCTCCCTCTTGGCCGCCTTTCCATCCCAAAGACACCGCCCCCCTGAGCTCAGTTGGTGCTAAACCGCGCTCAGCGCCGCGGGCCACGGCGGGGGATGGGGTTGCCTCCGCGCTGGCTCCACTCCACCTCTCGTCAGTCTGGGGGCGGAAGACGCAGAAGGGGCGCTGTGACCAGCACTTTGCACAGCCAGGGCCCTCCAGGGAGAAGGTTTTCCCTTCCACCATGCCTCTCCCCCGCCGACTTCCTGGACCACCCTGCCTTCCTGCTGCCCCTCCTGTGTGGGTACGCTGTTCCCGCGTTGGGCTGCAGTCCCAGTAAGGAGGGTCGGGGTTGAGTTCCTCCACCAAGATTCCCCTGCGTTAGAGATGTTCCCTCCCACCCCCCAAATTCCCCCCAGCTCTTTCTTTCTCAATCTGGGAGATGAGCCATGGCTGCCCTTTCTAGAAAAATACCCCACCCCACCTCTGCATGTCCCTGCTCTTTCACGAGCTCCTGCGTGGTCCCTCTTTGTCCCATCTTTTCTTGGGGAAACTTAGTTGACTGTGCTTCCCTAGAAAGAATAAATGAGGGGCCGGGGACACTTTTCAAGCTCTAGATTTCAGAATGCATTTGCAATGAACTTAACTATCAGCCCCCCCCCCCGCCCTCACCCCGGAGACTTCTTTATAGGGACCCAGATTCACACGTCCTAGAGCCTAAGGAGTGAATTGCGTTTTCTCTTCATTCGAGAAATAACTCCCGCCCAGTCCGTGCACTTCCAATGCCTAGCAGCAGCTGCTGCAGGCCATAGGCCAGACGGGTTGAAAAGTCAAAGAAACCCACTTTCCTACCAGGGGCCAGCGGCGATCGCTAGGGCTAGAAAGTGTGCAGCGGGAAAATGAAGAAATCGGTTTCCTTCCCTGACCCCTCCCTCCTCTTCCTACCAGGAAGGGAAAAGGCTGCGTCGTGTTAAGAAAGCGACAAAAGCTGAGACTTTCTATCCCCAGGTCCCTAGGAAAAAGCTGAGCGGCTCTTCCATTGAAAAAGAGGGAGGGACTCCATGACCCAGAGGAAGGAAATGTTTCACAATGCTCTCACAGGCGTAAAGCCACAGGGACAATAGTGAGAACGACCGCCCAAGTCCTGGGACAGACCCGCGTCGCTCCAGTCGCGCTGGCTCTCCCACTTCCGCGCCCTCCCGGGTCTTGCGTCTCGCCGCCCCACCCCCATCCCCTCCCTTAGTTGGCTCCCAGTTGATCTGGCCCCTTACTCCTCCCCAGATCTTCTTAACTTCAGTCGGCCTCAGCCAGAAGAGTTCCTTTGAGTCCTCCAACACGTCCCTCTTCTAAACTTTTCTTTAAATAGTTTGCAACATCTTTTTCACCGCGTTCTAGATTGCCTACTTGAAAAACAAAAACTTTGCTTCTCGCTTTTCGGGAAACGTCAAATGAGAAAGAATGGCAGCGAGAAGCAAAATGTTTCACTCTCCAAAAGGTTTAATAACACCCCCTGATCCTCATTCCCTCAAGAGTGGGTGCTGTCTTAAATGTAATTTTGGTTTCCTAAGATCACACTCCTAAAAAAGTTGAATGATACTACAAAAATTTAGCTATATTTTAATACCGCCTTCAGATACAGGAATTGCCAGCGTTTCCCTTTTCCTTGCTCTTCTATGTCCCCACCATCTAATATTTCGATCTTGTTTCTGCCTTTCTTTCCTGCAGTTCTTCTTTGCATCTTTTCCTCTGCACATTCCATTTCTCCTTCAAATTTAATACTGACATCCACATTCATGAGTGGCCCTGTTCGTTTCTGTGTTGTCCAGCCTGATTCTTTCACGTTTTTGAACAAAGAAGATTGCTTATTTCTGTGTCACAAATCTTTCTCAAATATCTGAGTATCCCTGTTCTCCAGTTTGGTTGACAGACATCTTTTTACTTCTCCTTCTTTTGTTACAGTAATTCTTTAACGTTCTTCTTCTTCTTTTTAAAAATGATTTCCCTTCATTTATTTGCTTTTTCTAGCTTGTAGAAAGGTTAGACTCTTGGGAGAATATCTGAAAAAGATTACATTATATTTACATATTGACCATGACTTCATGAAAACTTGATGGCAAAGTCATCAATACATTTTCAAACCTCTTGCTTAGAAGAGGGCTCAGAAAACAACATGGTGAGGATCAGTTGAAGCCTCATACTGGCTTTGACACGAAGATTGCAGGTAGAGGAGGTGGTTCAGGGCCTGAGAGACTTAGCAGATCAGTGAGGACAAGTGCGATTTCCTTTTATTGAGGCAGGATGGGAAATTCAGAAGACCAGCAAAATGTGTGCAATTCCCCTACATAAACGTTAGCTTTTAAAATAAATTAATGAAAGTTTGGCCTTTAATCCATTTCTACCTCCAATGTGTTCTTATTGGAATTTGTTTAATTCAAGGCATACATTTCTAATCTTGAATGGGTAACTTCAAATCATTATAATTTTTTCATATTGCATATCCAAATAGAGCTGAAAAAGCTGTGAATTAAAAGCAAAAGGATTGCCAGGAACATGGCTTTTTCATTCTCTGGGTTTCTCTCCAGATTTCTGTTCTTTTGCATAATGACTCCAATCTGTTGTGCACCTGTAGTTCTGGGAAATGATTCTTTTTTAATCGATTCAACAGAGACATGGATGTAGGTCTTGCCAATTACTAAGCTGAAAAACTCCACACTCAGAACATCTAATCCACTTACTTTTTTTTTCTTTTTTAAGAAGACTAGTTCTGTTCAGGTGTTTGCAGCATTAGGCACATTTATACATATAACATATTTGCACATTTATAAGTAAATTGTGAATTGAAAAAAATCTGAATGTGGAAGTAAGACCATGGCACTATTGAAAGTGATGCTAACACTGAGTCCTCATAATAAGTTTCATAGTCTCACTTGTATAAAATTGTTTAGAGTGTGTACCCAGATCACATTCTTAACCCCTACTCACCATACTTCTGATTTTCTTTTTATAGAACTCTTATGGGCTTAAATTAACATTAACCATAATATGTTCTAATTTATAGGCTTTAATCATTTCTTATTTTTTTGTAGAGATTACTTAACAATAGTTAAAATAGTTGATGTAAAACTCCTCTTGCAATGAATTTTGATCTTTTAAAAGCACCCTCATCCTCTGAACAGAGGGTCTTTCTGAAAAAAAAAAAGTCTTCTGCATTTAAAAGTGAAGGAAATAAACATGGGAGTCTTCTAGTTACAGCTTATGTTTTTGTATTCGTTTTGTTGATTTATATCTTATAGACAATATACATTCATAATTATCATGAAGTCTATTTATCAAAGTAAAATGAGGAAGTCTGATAATATACATATGCACTATTAGAATTATTTTAATGCAAACATTGTCTCTACTGAAGCTACTAATGTGCATATTCCATAACCACAGTAGGATTTTTATTCATGTCTTCATACCATAGAATTTTACCAATTAGGAATGGGAAAGGTGGCTGGTGGAGCACTTGCCTAGCAAGCGTGAGGCTGAGTTGTACCGCCCAAAACAAACAAACACCAATGGGAAAGCTGTTTGACTTTAGTAGTGCTGTAGGAGTTACTTTTATTTGGTAATAATTGAGAAACTAAGCAGAAAACATCTAGTTTAAAGTAGGCTGTATTCTGACCTGTCTAACAAATATTGAAGACTGAAAAAATATCTTATATTGTATTTGGAAATAAAATTTCTTTATTCATGCCTTTGCAGAATTGAGAGGAATGTGATCTTTCTAATCCATTCCTTTTCTTCAAAGAGCAGAACTGAGCCTCCCTCAAAGGGTTAATTTGTCCACAATGACATGGTCAGAGTGAAACTTGGAGTTTAGATAAATGACAAATGATTCTGATCATAGGTTTTAATGAAGCATCTCTTGGCATTTAAACCCATTAAATTACTTTGTATGTAAGTATGTCATTAGACTTGTGGCTGATGTTGTTTACAATTATTCAATCAAATTAAATTATCAATAGGAATTTTCTAGTAATAAAAAATTCCACCTTAAAAGATTCCCAGCCTTTAGTGCCTCTTTCTCAGCCCACAAGGTGGCGATGGTCTACAACAAATGATTTTTACTTAGTTTTTCTTAATTCTTTAAATCAGGAATTTATGTCTTTTCAATCATACATTACAGATTTTTATCAAAATTTCTCCTACCCTTTGGGGATCATGTAATATTTTAAAAATATTGCAGTGTAAAAGTATTTATATTCTTAAAAGAATGGTGAAAATACTTTATCAATTACTAAAAAAGAATGGTAAAAAGCAGTCAAGTACCTTTTAATCATGTGGCCGTTACCCAAAAAATCAATTATACTTTCAAAACCAGAAACTGACTTGTCGCATTTGAGAACTCGATGCAATTCAAATTAAAAATATCATAAATACTGCAATCCATTTGAATGTATTGAAAACCATTCATTCACTTGGTAGATATTTATTATGTTCAGTACGGTTACATACATTGATACTTGATGATAAATACTGAAGTTAAAAGTGGTTTGCTTGGTTTAGAGGTTTTCTTTACAACAAAAAAGTGAAAAAAAAAGTGAGAAAATGTTCTACCACCAGGTGGAGACAAAAGATAAATTTTAAAATTGCTTTAAAGAGTGAATATTTCATATAATGTTTGATTATCACAAATATAAATGGTTTCTAAATGTGTGAATTAAAAATAATATTCTGGAGTTTATTACTTAAAGAGAATTCATGTCAACATAGTATCTTTAGCTTAATAAATGCTGGATTTACATCAGACAATTTTAGTCAGCAGGAGGCACATGAGACCACAGAATAAGAAATTTTACACTATTTTCCTACAACTTTCTCCTCCAACCAGCTTGAAATTTATTGATTAGATGATTGGGATAGGAATTGAGGTTTTCTTTTTATCCCCCCTCTCCTACACAACTATTTAAGCAGAGGTTAGAAGTCAATTGTCCAGATATCTGGTAGTGATTTTTCCTGTGATGTAGACTACTATTTGACAGTTTCTAAGCCTCAGTCTTAGCAGAAGGATTTATGACTATAGTTTTCCTTTGAATATCATTGACAACCAATAGCTGAATTGTGAAGAACTGAGGTTTATTGGCAATCCACTAGGTCACTAGAACTGCTTCAGAACCACTAACATTTAGGTATCTTCAAACTCCTATGGACACTTCTTACTTTTCCTCTTTCATAGAAAACTGTATTTGCCCAGCCATTGGGGTCCATGGATTAAGGAGCTGAAAACACAGACCCAGAAAGCTTTCTTGTACCAGATGTTTTTCAGGCTACATTGTGAACTGAAGAGAGAGAGTTGGAAGCTGTTCCTGAGCATGCCATGTCTCAGTGAGGTTGCCTTCCTGTCCCCTGGACAACTGGGTTGGAAAGCCAGATAAGCCCAATTGAATTCTGGGTATAGGGAATCTCTCTGATGGTCCCTGAGTTTCAGACTCTGTGTGTAAAATGAAGATAACCACAAACCCTGAATTGAAGCATTGTTACAAGGATTAGAGACAACACTGGTGTAGAATAGTCAATGAATAAATGAGACTTATTAATACGGAGAACTTTGAAAGTGATCAAGAAGAGGCCAAGAAAATAGTCAAGGGGATCAGTGAGATTGTAAGTATGAATTTTGACCAAGAAGTTTTTCTTGATGCCATGAAACACTTACATGAGAGATTTTTATGTGTTGGGAACAATGTTTAACTTGTTTTTAATTGACATAAAATAATTTTAGGTTACAGTGCGATGCTTCAATACATGTATACATTATATAATAATCAGATCAGTATGTTTATTTTTCACCCGATACAATTAAAAGGGAGGGAGATAGGGAGTTGCAGTTAGACAGGAAGCATAAATTCTGCTCTTTATTGCACAGTAGAGTAACTATAGTTAACAGTATTGCACTGAACTCTTCAAAGTGGCAATTTTATAAATGAGGCATCTTGGTCTTTATTCGTTAAGACTCCACAGTTGTGTTAGACAACAAAACAGAGAAAGAAAGTATGTGTGATTTGAAGCTGTTTGTGGTGAATGATGTAGACTAAAGTGAAGTCAAGGATTATTGGGATGTGGAATGAAAAGCAGGATAAGAAGAAATGAATGAAATTATTTTGAAACTGCAGGGAAATTAAAAAGGGGCTCCATGGGTCCTAATGTAAAATTTGCCCTTTTCAAGATTGCACATTGTTTTTAGGATGCCATCAGTCTGCAAACCAATTAAAAAATTCCAGCGAACTCTCCGAAGTGTCTGCCTTGGATGTCTCTTGATACCTGCCATACATTCTTTTGGCTCTCCGTCGCTGTGACTATTGTACTCACTAAACACTTTTGGGCAGGTGTGACCTGCCTGGACTTTACCTCAGTTGCACCTTGCACGTTGAATGCTTTCTTTGTGTGGTAGGCCTGCAATTACATTTGAGAAGCCCAAGACAGTTAACAGACAAGTAGCAATCTTTGACCAAGAAAAGAGTCAGTGGGAAATGGTTCTCTTTCCATCCTTTGATAGGCACTATAGTACACCATTATCCATGTTTCTTCAGAGGGTCCTGAGAGAATCAAGCCCCATTTGACCCTAGCAATGAACACCTTCATCAGGTACCTTGAATAGATTTTTTCCCTTCTCTGTCTCATTCTTCCTAATCCCTCTCTCTTGTTTCCTAAGCTTCCTTATCTGCTGCTTGGCCTCCCCACCTCCACAAGGACCATATCACACAAGCCCTTTTCTCAAGTGTTGCTATCTGGGCTAAGTAAAAAACAATGTACTGAATGGGGTAGCAATACTCCCTGGTGTGCAGTACAATTGCAAGGATTCTGAGTAGGATGAGGGGCAGGCTTATGCAGCAAGGACTCCTAAGCCATCTGAGGAAGAGAGTGATCAGGAGCTTGTAGTTGGATGGCTTTTGATAGTTGCTTTAGAGCAGGGTTTGGCAAACTATGGCTGACCATCTGTTTTTTTAAATTAAGTTTTTCTGGAACAAAGTTGCAATCACTTTTTTATGCAATATTTATGATTGCTTTTGTGATACTGGAACAAAATCACAATCTCTTGTTTATGTATTATTTATGATTGCTTTTGTCATACATGGTAGAGTTGAGCAATTGTAAAAGAGACTGTATAGATCACAGGCCCAAAATATTTGTAATCTGATCCTTTAAGTAAATGTTTGCCAACCTCTGCTTTGGAAGACTTGGGCGGGGGGTGGGTAGAGAAAGAGACAGAATTGCATTTTTTAAAACTTAATTGGAAGGCATGGTATGAAAGTCAACTTTATCTCTTGTAGCCAAAAGAGCAGACATACTAAAAATTTGTAAAAGGTTAATGTTACAATTGTTTTACTTATAAGTCAAAGTCCTAAAAGAGAAAGTATGGGAGTTCAAAACACGAGATGAAGATATTTTGATGAAACCCAGATTCTCCTGGATCCTTCTGGTGACTGGTAGAAGCTGATGTCACTCCCCACCCCCTTGCTAGAGAAGGCCAGCCTTTTCCTGCCTAAAGTTTGAAAAGGTCTCATAGAGCTAGGTGCCTCTCAGTAGGGTGCTTTTCCTGCTCAGCATCTGCTCAAGTCTTGGACTCTTAAATCCACTCCACAACTCCCTGAGAAAGTTCTTTAAGAAACACTGACCATATGTATTAGTCAGGGCTCTCTAGAGAAACAGAAGCTATATATAATATAGATATTATATATGTGCATATTTATGATATATGTATATATTTTGTATATATGATAGATATATAAGATAATGTTTAATGTAATTAAGTATGAAACATCATCTTTTGTCCCTTCCTTCCTTCCTTTCCTCCTTCCCTCCTTCCTTTCTTCTCTCTCTCTCTCTCTTTCTTTCTTTTCTTTGTTGAACTTGGCCTTGCGCTTGCTACTCAGGAGCTCCACTACGTGAGTCACACCCCCAGCCCTTTTTTGCTTTAGTTATTTTTTGGATAGGGTCTGGGACTTTTATTCAGAGCAGGCCTTGGAACCATGGTCCTCCTACCTATGCTTCCTGTGTAGCTGGAAATACAAGTGTGCACCACCATGCCTGACCTAAGTATTAAAGGAGAAGATAACAAATATTTTGGAACTGTGGTCTACACAGGGTTTTTTTTTTTTTTGGCAACTTCCAAATTTTGCCTTGCATTACAAAAGTATACATTTAAATTATGCATATATATATAATTACATATATATAACTATATATATAATGTGTGGGTATGATCTAAAATTCTTTGGATCAGAAATGTTTTGGATTTTGGACTTTTTTATATTTTGGAATATCTGCATATATATAATCAGATATACTGGAGATGGCACCCACATCAATATGAAATTCATCTATATTTCATATACATCTGAAGGTAATTTTTTTGTGTGGAATAATTTACTGAAGAAGTCACATAGCTGTAAGTCTAAAACATAAGGATCTTTTGAATTTCATCTTAGTTGGGAATCCTCTCCTTGACAGAAAGATGCAGATGTAATTGAGTGGCTTGATCATTCTCTGATATTACTCAGACTGTGAACTAATTCTTTGCAGAAATGTGAAGGCAACTTTTATAATATGTAATTAGTGTACCTGCACTTTGTGTTTGACTCATCACATGAGATCAAGTGTGGAATTTTTCACTTGTGGTGTCATTTCAGTGTCTAAAGCATTGCAGATTTTGGAGCATTTCAAATCTCATATTTTCAGATTTGGTATGTTCAACCTGTACATATATTTCCATAGTGAAAATTTTGGGGGTTTTGATGTGGCAGTCAAATCAGAACCAACTCAGATTGGTGGTGGTGATTATCCATTCAGGTTTAATATTAATGGGGATGATTCTGGTTAAGGTGCTGGCTAACTTCACTTAAGATGATGTTCTCTAGTTCCATCTTCCTGCAAAGGACAAAATTTCATTCTTCTTTGTGGCTGAATTGTGTGGGGCAGTGGTGAAGGGGATTGGCACTGGTGGGAGGTGATGGGGTAAGGGGATAGGAGGATGAATACAGTGCAAATAATGTGTACACATGTATGTAAATGCAGAAATGATACCTGTTGAAACTGTTCCAGGAATCAAGGGGAGGGTGAAGCATGTTTTATTGTGCTGGCACAGAGCCAGCAGACTCATGTCCAAAGGCTGAGCCCTGACAGCAAAGGGGTCTCACCTTATAAACCCTTGCAAGCAGGTTGCAAAAGCAAAAAGCAAGATCTAATCCATATATGGGGTTATATTTAATTTTATTGGCTACTTTATCCTAGTGTTATGTGACTTTCCCCTCCCTGGTGCTACATGGAGGAGGGAGTGAATTCATATATCTATTTATGTATATGAATATATATATATCTCCTTTTATTTTATTGTTTTTACATTTACTTACATATGTATACATTGTTTGTGTCACCTTCTCCACCCCCCCAACCCCCCCCAACCCTCTGCTTCCAGGCAGAACCTGTTCTGTCCTCTTCTTTTCCAATTTTGTTAAAGAAAAAACATAAAAGAATATGAAAGACCTACCGTTTTTGCTAGTTTGGGATAAAGATAGCTATACAGACAGATTCCTAGAATTGCTTCCATGCACTTGTGTATTTCAACCCACACTGGCTCACTTCTACCAGACCTCTTTGATACTTTCTGGTCCACTTTCCATAGTGGCCTCTGCCAGTTTTAGATTACTTTATTCGTTCCTCAACAGGGAGCACATCAACCACATTCAAGATTTAGGTTTCCTTTACTTTCCTTATTTCTCCTGTGCGTGTTTTCCCCTTAGTGTGTGGCCCATGTCCAATAATATTACTGCATTTATTTTAGATCCATAATCTGCATATGAAGGAAAACAGGTGATTTTTGGCCTTCTGAGCCTGAGTAACATAGCTTAAGATGATGTTCTCCAGTTCCATCCACTCAGCATCTCAAGTAGGTTTCTGGAGTCACAGACCTTAGGAGATCTGATTCCTTACCTTAGTCACCATTTTTTTTCTCTCCCCATGTATGATATATTTGATACATTGTAAAATCAGGAACCAGACAAGGATGCCCACTATCTCCACTCCTATTCAACATAGTACTGGAATTCCTAGCCAGAGCAATTAGGCAAGAAGAAGGAATAAAAGGAATACAAATAGGTAAAGAAACTGTCAAAATATCCCTATTTGCAGACGACATGATCCTATACCTTAAAGACCCAAAAAACTCTACTCAGAAGCTTCTAGACATCATCAATAGCTATAGCAAGGTAGCAGGATATAAAATCAACATAGAAAAATCATTAGCATTTCTATACACTAACAATGAGCAAACGGAAAAAGAATGTATGAAAACAATTCCATTTACAATAGCCTCAAACAAAATCAAATACCTAGGTGTAAACCTATCAAAAGATGTGAAAGACCTCTACAAGGAAAACTATACACTTCTGAAGAAAGAGATTGAGGAAGACTATAGAAAGTGGAGAGATCTCCCATGCTCATGGACTGGTAGAATCAACATAGTAAAAATGTCGATACTCCCCAAAGTAATCTACATGTTTAATGCAATTCCCATCAAAATTCCAATGACATTCATTAAAGAGATTGAAAAATCTACTGTTAAATTTATATGGAAACACAAGAGGCCACGAATAGCCAAGGCAATACTCAGTCAAAAGAACAATGCAGGAGGTATCACAATACCTGACTTCAAACTATATTACAAAGCAATAATAATAAAAACAGCATGGTACTGGCACAAAAACAGACATGAAGACCAGTGGAACAGAATAGAGGATCCAGATATGAAGCCACACAACTATGAGCAACTTATCTTTGACAAAGGAGCTAAAAATATACGATGGAGAAATAGCAGCCTCTTCAACAAAAACTGTTGGGAAAACTGGTTAGCAGTCTGCAAAAAACTGAAACTAGATCCATGTATATCACCCTATACCAAGATTAACTCAAAATGGATCAAGGATCTTAATATCAGACCCCAAACTCTTAAGTTGATACAAGAAAGAGTAGGAAATACTCTGGAGTTAGTAGGTATAGGTAAGAACTTTCTCAACAAAACCCCAGCAGCACAGCAACTAAGAGATAGCATAGATAAATGGGACCTCATAAAACTAAAAAGCTTCTGTTCATCAAAAGAAATGGTGTCTAAACTGAAGAGAACACCCACAGAGTGGGAGAAAATATTTGCCAATTATACATCAGACAAAGGACTGATAACCAGAATATACAGGGAACTTAAAAAACTAAATTCTCCCAAAACTAATGAACCAATAAAGAAATGGGCATGTGAACTAAACAGAACTTTCTCAAAAGAAGAAATTCAAATGGCCAGAAAACACATGAAAAAATGCTCACCATCTCTAGCAATAAAGGAAATGCAAATGAAAACCACACTAAGATTCCACCTCACCCCTGTTAGAACAGCCATCATCAGCAACACCACCAACAACAGGTGTTGGAGAGGATGCGGGGAAAAAGGAACCCTCTTACACTGTTGGTGGGAATGTAGACTAGTACAACCACTCTGGAAAAAAATTTGGAGGCTACTTAAAAAGCTGGACATCGATCTACCATTTGATCCAGCAATACCACTCTTGGGGATATACCCAAAAGACTGTTACTCCAGTGGCACCTGCACATCCATGTTTATTGTGCCACTATTCACAATAGCCAAGTTACGGAAACAGCCAAGATGCCCCAGCACTGACGAATGGATTAAGAAAATGTGGTATCTATACACAATGGAATTTTATGCAGCCATGAAGAAGAACGAAATGTTATCATTCGCTGGTAAATGGATGGAATTGTAGAACATCATTCTGAGTGAGGTTAGCCTGGCCCAAAAGACCAAAAATCGTATGTTCTCCCTCATATGTGGACATTAGATCAAGGGCAAACACAACAAGGGGATTGGACTATGAGCACATGATAAAAGCGAGAGCACACAAGGGAGGGGGTGAGGATAGGTAAGACACCTAAAAAACTAGCTAGCATTTGTTGCCCTTAATGCAGAGAAACTAAAGCAGATACCTTAAAGCAACTGAGGCCAATAGGAAAAGGGGACCAGGAACTAGAGAAAAGGTTAGATCAAAAAGAATTAACCTAGAAGGTAACACCCACGCACAGGAAATCAAAGTGAGTCAATGCCCTGTATAGCTATCCTTATCTCAACCAGCAAAACCCCTTGTTCCTTCCTATTATTGCTTATACTCTCTCTACAACAAAATTAGAGATAAGGGCAAAATAGTTTCTGCTGGGTATTGAGGGGGGGAGAGGGAGGGGGCGGAGTGGGTGGTAAGGGAGGGGATGGGGGCAGGGGGGAGAAATGAACCAAGCCTTGTATGCACATATGAATAATAAAAGAAAAATGAAAAAAAAAAAAGGCCACCATTTGAAAACAAAAAAAAAAAAATCTTTGTAAATGTAAATGCCACAATGTAACCCCACCCAGCACAATAATGAAAAAAATAAAGTACCAACTGATTGTAAAAAAAAAATTCCATTGTATATAAATACCACATTTTCTTAATCCATTCATCTGAAGTGGAGAGTCTTCTCCATACTGTTTTCTATAGTGGTTGCAGTAATTTATAGTCCTACCAGCAGTGTGCGAGGGTTCTTTTTTTCCCATATCCTCCCCAACGTTTGTTGTTGTTTGTGTTCTTGATGGTAGCTATTTTAGCAGGAGTGAGGTAGATTTGCATTGCCTTTATGGCCAGGGATGGTGGGCATTTCTTCATGTGATTTTTAGCCATTTGGACTTCTTCCTTTGCCCATTTTTTCGTTGGGTCAGTGCATTTTTGGGAGTTTAGTTTTTTGAGCTCCCTGTACATTCTGGTTATCAATCCCTTGTCAGATGTATAACTGGCAAAAATTTTCTCACATTTTGTTGGTATTTATTTTTTGTGAAGGCTGACCTGAAACTGCAATTCTCCTGAACTCAGCATCCCAAGTAGCTATGATTACAGGTGTGAACCAGTGGAGCCCCGCCCAAAGTTCTATATTGTGTTACTGAAGCAGAAAGTAATGAATATAGTCTTCAGTTTTGTAACTGCTTAAATAACTGTAATGGATTCTGACTAGGTAAATGTAATGTTTTCAGGAACTCATTAACATCATTCTTATTATGTCTAATATTTATTGAGCACTTATATAAAGATGCTGACTTACATATTTCACATATATTATACAGCTTAACTAAAAAAGCCAAGCCTAAATTAAAAGGAAAGTTTAACTATTGTAGCAGGGAGGAGGATCAGAAGAAAACAGTCTAGGCCTGAGTCCTGAGAAAGTAGCAGGGAGGTAGGGATGGCATAGCAGAGAGATAAAACCTTAGAAATCTGAACATGAAGAAGGTCACGTAGCACCAGGGAGGGGAAAGTCACGTAGCACTAGGATAAAGTAGCCAATAAAACTAAACATGAGCATATATGGATTAGATCTTGCTTTTTGCTTTGGTAACCTGCTTGCAAGGGTATATAAGGTGAGACCCCTTTGCTCTTGGGGCTCAGTCTTTGGACATGAGTCTGCTGGGTCTGTGCCAGCACAATAAAACGTTGCTTCCTGCTATTTGCCTCAGAGTCTGGTATCTCAGCTAGCAAACATGGTAAACTTATACATCTTTACAACAATGCTTCTACTTAGAAGAATGTGACATTTGGTTAAAGTCCTTAAGCAGCTGGTGCACATCTAAAATCAAGACACCTGCATGAACTGTATACACTTTGCATTAGAAATTATAAAGCAAATTGGAGGCAGGACATGGAAAAAAAGGAACACTACAAGAGATCTACACACACACATACACACACACGCTAAACACAGGAGCTCTGTTCTGAACACCTGTGCAAAAAGAGAGGAGTGAGAACACTTGGGATAATGATGGGAAGTACAGTAGTAAAAGCTCAAGTAAAGTTTTTCTTTTTGCGGTACTGGTGTTTGAACTCAGGGCTTACACCACGAGCCACTCCACCAGTAGTTTTTTGTGATGGGTATTTTTAAGGTAGGGTCTCACAGAACTATCTGTCTGGGCTGATTTTGAACCACAATCCTCCTGATCTTTGCCTCCTGAGTAGAATTATAAGGGTGAGTCACCAGTGCCCAGCTTTTATTTTCTATTTTTGCAAAATTCTAAATGAAGAAAAATGGTGAGTCAGGACATCACAGTCAGCAAACAAAAAGCATAAAGAAAAACCCACATGAGCTTTTTTCCCCTCTTAGGTGGTCGTGGGTCTCAAGTTCTTGACCTTCCAATTGCTAAGCTGGTGCTCTAGGACCACAGCCACTGCACATAAGTTTTTAAGAAAATAGGAAAGAGCTCCAACAAATGAACCTTCTTACCCAGATGTCATGTTTTCTAAATACCTGGGGTCTTAGAACATGGCTGTTGAGAGAAAATTGAGACTTAAGTCACCCATTCCTGGCTTAATCAGGTCCCATGATGTAAAGAAATCTTTACCTGAAACTTTAAAGCAAATTTATCAGTCATATATTAAATATAGATGTCTGTCTGTTCACTGTTTTTGCACATATAAATGAAAGCATAATGAGAAAAGCTTCCCTTAACATAAAAATATGAGTCCTTCAGTCATTTCATACTAAAATTTGGGATTGTATTATGCTGTTTTTCATTCATTCTTAGTATTTTGCACTTGACGATTTGTCAGTTAAAACAAGCACACTAATCTTGCTATTTTACAGGAGCATTATTCATTAAAAGTGGTTGTTGACAGCTTCCAGAAGTTCACTGTAGGCTTAAAATTCATGTCAAGAAACTAGAGGAAAAGAAACTTGCTACCAATTGAAATTACTTTTTATGCATTGTATCATACTTTTCTCTGTGTCTTTGTCAGTCTTGTTCCTTCTTCTCTCCCTTCTTTCCTCCCTCTTTCACTTTTCCTCCCCCCCTCCTTCCCTTCCTTCCTTTGCTCTGCCCCCTTTTTAAAAAAAACCTATTGCTAATTTGTATCCAGTGTTGTACTGGGCACTAAAGGCCTATACTTTGTTCCACAAGACTTCCTAATCTTACAAAGTATGGTTTCAACAATTTCTCTGTCATGTAGTTAGAGCTATACAAGGGAAGCAGACAGGATAGAAAGGTTGGAATAAAGATGGAGCTATCAACTTTGTTCAAGAGCTGGAGGTTGGGCGGGGGAAGAAGGAATAGAAAGTTTCACAAGGTGGAAGTTATTTGATATGACTTTTTTCCAGTCATCATTTTGAGATTTCATAAATCTTACATGACTAATATCACCACTTCTGCTCCTTATATGAAAATGTAAGAACATGGGAAAGTTTTCTTGTTTTGAAAAGGATTGCACATTTTAGAAAAGATTTTTTCAATTTCATTTTTGGTCTTCAGTTTGACACATTTTACTTTGTACAGCCTAGTTTCTATATTCTAAAGTATTTTTCTTCTTAATTGTTCTCTTTAGAAACAACAATGAATGCAGAGGAGCATTCATTATTTGAGAGAATATGTGGAATAATGTCTTCCACACTACAATGATTTGTTTCCTTTTGTTTTTACACTCTTCAGATTAAAAAAAAATAAATAATAAAATGTGGATATTTGGAAGAAGTAAATGATGTTCCTTTTGTGATCTGACAAAATCATCCTGAGTTTCTTGTATAAGAATTAATAGAAAAGAATAGGTAAATAATCTTTGATGAAGAAAAATGAAAGAGAATGTACAGATATTAAATATGATATAAAGCACTATTATTAAAACAAGTAGCTCATGAATGAACAGATATACCACAAAATTTTAATTATGAACAACTTATGATTATTTGCAGAATCAGTTTATGATAAAAGTGATAGTTTGATTCAATGTAGAAAAGATTATTATACTTTAGCAAATTCACAGAGTTTTTTTTAAAAAAGTTGTCTTTAACTTCTACCACATACCAAACAAAACCCAGTTGAACTTAACACATTAAGTTAAATACTGAAATTTATTTAAAATAAAAATAATATATATATATGAATATATACCTTTTTTAATATTGGAAAAATAGTCTTTTAACCATAAAAGCAAATGAATTGCCAAAAGGAAATGTTGATAGATTTAACAAACTTTAAAAATAGACATATGTCAAAAAAACCACAAAAAATTTAAATTGATCAAAATTAGGACATATATAAAATGTGTATGTCAAAATATGATTAGATTGTTTTAATAATTCAAGGCTAATCTTCAAATAATTATTTAAAATTTTCCATCACAATGGGAAAAAATTCAATAAAATAAAACGGTTCACAAAGAGTTAACAAAATTGGCTTCTAAACAAAAACTTACCTTTGTAAACTTTTTAAATTTTAGTTTAAATTATTTTTAACTGATGAGAAGAACATAAAAATTTACATATCCATTGGATAAGATGCCCTATTTTGATGATGAGAACTTTCAAATTTTCTTTTGGAGCTATTGAATGGACATCATTGGTATGAGCAGTGCCCATGTACAGTGGCACACCAGAACTTTCTCTCTATCTAACTCAATATCCATTGACCAGCTGTCCCCACACATCTCTTACACTCAGCCACTGAAAACCACCATTCTACTCCCAACTTCTATCAGGTCACCTTTTACAGGTTTCACGTCAGTGGGATTCATATTGTCACAAATGATAAGGTTTCATTCTTCTTCGTGGCTTAATAGCATTACACAATGGAAAAGTCACTAAAAAGTATCTTGAAAGAAATGAAAAAGGCTTGAGAAAATAAGAAATGCTTAATCAGGTCATAGTATATATACATGGAAATGTCATAATGAAACTCTCTGTATAGATATCTTTTTTTACTTTAAATTTTATTTTATTGTTTTTACAATTATTTACATGTGTACATATTACTTGGGCCCATCCCTCCAATCCCCCACCTCCAGGTAGAACATGTTCTACCCTCTTGTTCTCTGGTATTGTTGAAGAAAAAACATATAAAATAAAAAAAGAAAAACATAGCTGTTTTGCTAGTTCTAGAGGAAGATAGCGATACAGGGAGACTCCTTGTGTTGTTTCCATACACAGGTGTATTACAACCCAAATGGGTTCACCTCTACCAGACCTGTTCACTACATCCTAGTCCCCTTTCCATAGTGGCCTCTGTCAGTTTAAGATTACTGTATTTGCTCCTATACAGTGAATATATCAACTACATTCAAGTTTTAGGTTTCCTTCCATTTCCCCAGTAAGTATGATGTTGACCATACATTTGTCATATATCGCCTTTACAATGTTGAGGTACATTTCTTCTATTCCTAGTTTTCTTAGAGCTTTTATCATGAAATGGTGTTGAATCTTGTCAAAGACTTTTTCTGCATATATTGAGATGATCAAGTGGTTTTTATCTTTGTTTCTATTAATGTGCTGTATTACATTTATAGATTTGCATATGTTGAACCACCTCTGCATTCCTGGGATGAAGACAATTTGGTCATGGTGAATGATCTTTCTAATATGTTGTTGCATTTGGTTTGCCTTTTTTTTTTTTTTTCTTTTTTTAGGATTTTTGCACCAATGTTCATTAAGGAGATTGGCCTGTAGTTCTCCTTTTTGAATGTGTCTTTGGTTTTGGGATGAGTGTAATGCTGGCTTCATAGAATGATTTAGGCAAAGTTCCTTCCTTTTCTATTTCATGGACAAGTTTAAGGAGATTTGGTAGAATTCAGCAGAGAATCCATCATATCCTGGACTTTTATTTTTTGGGACTCTATTGCTGCTTCAATTTCATTACATGTTATAGATCTGTTCACGTGGTTAATATCCTCTTGGTTCAATTTTAGATGGTCATAAGTATCTAGAAATTTGTCCATTTCTTCAAGATTTTTCATTTTATTTGAATATAAGTTCTCAAAGTAGTCCCTGATGATTCTTTGAATATCCTTAGTGTTTGTTATTATCACCCTTTTTTTATTTCTGATTTTATTAATTTGGGTCTTTCCCCTCCTCATTTTAGTCAGATTTGCCAGGGGATTGTCAATCTTGTTTATTTTTTCAAAGAACAAGCTTTTTGTTTTGTTGATTCTTCATATTTTTTTTTTTGGTCTTGATTTCATTAATTTTGGCTGTTACTTTTTGTTATTTCTCTCCAGCTTGTTTTGGGTTTTATTTGTTCTTGGTTTTCTAGGAGTTTGAGATGTAGCATTAGGTCATTTATTTGAGCTCTTTCTGTCCTTTTAATATATGCAGTCATGGCTATAAACTTTCATTTTAGGACTACCTTTGCTGTGTCCCATTGGTTCTGATAGATTGTGTTTGAATTTTCATTAAATTCCAGGAACTTTTTGATTTCCTCTCTTATTTCTTCCATAACCCACTGGTTGTTGAGCAATGTGTTGTTCAGCTCTGATTATTTGCATAATTTCTGCTGTTGCTTTTGTTGTTGAGTTCATTTTAATTCATTGTGGTAGGATAGAATGCAGGGGGTTATTTCAATTCTCTTATATTTTCTGAGACTTGCTTTGTGCCCTAAGATATGGTCTATTTTGGAGAAAGTTCCTTGGGTGCTGAGAGGAATGTATATTGTGCTGTTGTTGGAGAAAATATTCTGTAGACATCAGTTAGGTCCATTTGATCTATGGTGTCATTAGGTCTAGGATTTCTTTGTTGATTTTTTATTGGGATGACCAATAGGTGATAGAGGAGTATTAAAGTCTCCTGCTACCACTGTGTTGGAATCTATATGTTCTTTTAAGTCCTTTAGTGTATGTTTGATGAAGTTGGGTGCACTGACATTGGGTGCATATAGACTGATGATTTATTTCCTTTTGATGTATTGTCCCTTTTATTATTATGAAATGACCTTCTTTATCTCATTTGACCAATGTAGGTTTGAAGTCTACTTTGGTATGAATATTGCTACTAGAGACTGTTTTCAGGGGCTAGTGGCTTGGTAAATCTTCTTCCAGCCTTTCACTCTAAGCCAGTGTTTATTTATGTTGATAAGGTAGATCTCTTGTAAACAACAGATTGTCAGATCTTCCTTTTCAATCCAGTTTGCCAAATGATATCTATTGATGGGGGAGTTGAATCCATTGACATTCTGTGTTAATAGGTGTGTTGTGAGTACTGTCATTTAATTGTTTAAAGATTTGAATGTGTGCAGCTGAATTAATGCTACTCTCTAAATGCTTGTGTTTTCTTTTCTTGTGGTTTGATACTTCCTGTCCTCTCATGGTTTTGTTTGCTTTCATCTTCTGTGTGCAGAATTTATTGTAGAATCTTCTGTAGTGGTGGCTTGCTGGTCATATACTGCTTTAGTTTCTGTTGATTGAGGAAGAGTTTTATTGCTCTGTCAATTTTGAATGACAGTTAGGTATAGTGTCCTAGGACTGAAATTATTTTCATTCAGTGTCTGACATACCTCACTCCATACCCTTCTTGCTTTTAAGGTTTCTGTTGAGAAATCTGCTGTGATTTTGATGGATTTACCTTTATACATTATTTGTTTTTTTCTTACACCCTCAATATTCTTTCTCTGGTCGTCTGTAGGCTTCCTGTACCTGAACAGGCAAGTTTTTCTCAAGGCTTGGGAAATTTTATTTTATTATTTTATTGAATATATTACATATCCCTCTTTTTCATTCTTCAATGCCCATGATTCTCAGGTTTGGTCTTTTGATGAAGTTGCTGAGTTCTTGCATATTCCTTTCACTGCTCTTGAGTTGTTTGACTAGGATTTCTTCTGTTTTTTCTTTAATTTATATTTTATCTTTGAGCTCTAAGATTCTGTCTTCCACTTGTTCTAGTCTGCTGGAGTGACCTTCCATTGTGTTTTTTGTTTGACTAAAGTGACTTTTTATTTCCAGGATTTCTGTTTGATTCTTTTTTCTGAGATTTTCCATATCTTTGTTCAACTCCTCTTTTATATTTCATGTTTTCTTCTTTATTTCATATATCCTTTTTTATAGTGTCCTTTTTTTCACTTTGGTGTTTGTTGAAGTATTCTCTGAGTTCATTTAGCTGTTTCTGTGTCTTCTCAAATTAGTTATTCTGGTGTCTTAAAATTTCTTGAGTACATCTTAAACTTTTTACTGGTATCTTCACTGTGAGTTTCTCAGTGACCTCTTCCATGATTTCCTCATTGAGAGATTTTTTTGTGGGAGTCCCTGGGCTCATTAGAGACATTTGTCAGTGTTTTGTTGGGATCAGGAACTGGGTATCCATTTTATTCTTTTCCCACTAAATCCTTCCTTGAATTGGTTTTTTTCTTTTTTCTTTTTGGGGAATGTAGTTTCCTTCCTTTCTTCTCCCTATCACTCCACTTAGTGCTGTACAGCTATACTTGTTGATTAACTAGTTGGTGGTTTTAATTATCTGTTTTCCTTCCCTTGATTTAGCTTTTATGTTATGACTTAGTTGTTAGCTAGGTTGATGTGCTCTTTCTGTCCCTGCCCTGAAGGTGCAAATTAGCAATATCAAATTCACAGGTTCAATGCCAGACTAGTTGCTTACCTATTATATGTAAACCCCCTTGGTGATAATACCTATAAATGTAGGAGTTGTGGAGATAATAGTTGTTTGCCTAGAGATAGAAACTTGGGTATTTAGTAAAGGTGGCACTAGAAATGAGGGTGGAAAGGCATGGGTGAGTAGGGGAAGAAGAATGGGGGCTGCTAGGTTTTGTGGTCCTTGTGTGTGTTTGGGTATATTTCTGTTGTTGTAGTGGAGAGTGCTTTTGTCAGGGATTGCAGAGGGCTGGTGGTGTGTGTGGTTGGCACAGTAGGACAGTCAGTGGGTAGTGAGTATGTAGGAGGGAGGGGTAGCATGGTGACAGGTTGGGGAAGGATATGTGGTAGAGGCAAATACAGGGGGAGAGAGTGGATGAGAAGGGGAAGACAGAGTAGTTGGGATGGAGAATAATGAATTGTAGCACAAGGAAAGGAGGGAAAGTGAAGGCGATAAGCATAGTGATAAGAAAACAGTGATGGTAAAGAAAAAAAAAACAGGTACAGCAACAATAAGAAGTTCAGTCTGCTCAGTAAAATTTCTGTACTTCCTCCTTTGGTGTCCAATCATTGTATCAATTCTTGCTTTGTAGGGAAGGGTGCTGTCCTCTTGTCAGATAGCATGGGGTGGAGACAACTAGAGGGTTCCCCCCCCCACACTTTCCTTGGTCTCTTGGGCCATCCATTGCAAGTGTCTGGCTTGTGAGCAGTATTGGGTTCCTTCTGTCCACAGGGCAGGTTGCAATTGGCACTTGAGTAACTTACAGCCAGTTAGTTCAAGGTGGTCAGGTCTGTTGGTGTTTTCACTAGGCAGCAACTGCATTGCCCTACTGCTGCAACTCTGTCTGGTCAGCTTCCTCCCTAGCAGGGTGGGCCAGTTCAGTTTTGAGTACAGCTCTCAATCTCATTAGACTAGCTCAGGGATCCTCCACAGCACAGCTTTGGGAAGTTGGCCTTTTGCCCCATCCATGCTCTCAGCCTTTGGTTCTTTTCCTGGTTCGCTAAGAGTTTGGCTCCTTGTCCCCACCGCCCTCCCCTTCTCTGAGGCAGGGTTAGTGTTCTACCCACCCCCACTGTCAGTGTTAGATTACAATTAGCTGTTCATGCTTTTCAGTTTTTTGGGGGGGAGGTTAAATCTGCTGTGCTGGATTATATTCCCTAGTGGGGTGGGTAGGGGAGTCACACGTGGTGCATGTTGCTCACCTGTTGGTTCTGTAGGTTTATGCAGGTAGCTTTGAAACCAGTGAGCAGAGAGAAATGGTGTGCCACTTTTTTCAAGGTAGACACTTCCTGGGACTGGGTTCAGTGTTGCGGGGCATAAGTAGGCTTTCCATGGGTTAGGGGTCCAGGATGTCGCAGAGTTTGATTGATGCTCTGTCTTCTGCTTATTGAAAGAAAGAAAGAAAAAAAAAAAAAAGAGAACCAGGTCTTTTTTCCCAGGGCAGACATGCCCTGTTGGCTGTGCTACACCAGGATTTTCCTGACTGTTAGGTGCAATTAAAGGCTGTTTTAAGGGTCAGTCCTTGAATTTTATGTGCATCTTATGTGTTAGCAATTATTATTTTGGCTAGAAGCAATCAGAATTACCCAAGTGTAGCTCCCATGTCTCAAGGTTGTTTCTGGAATCATGGAGCTCAGGAATTCTGATGCCCTATCTTAACCGTCATCTTGGATCCCCTTTGTATAGATATCTTAAACAAACAAAAGCACCATTTTTCAAAAGTGGAGGACAGGAAGGCAGCACAGGTCCTCTCTAGGGGTTGGTACAAGTGGGAGTGAGGAGGTATAAGTTAAAGGTGTAGGAGGGTGAATATGGTGGAAATATTACGTACTTGTGAACAAAAATGAAAAAATGAGACCTCTGAAACTATTCTAAGAATGGGGGGATAAGGAGAATGATGGAGGAGGTGAATTTGACTGTGATATATTGTAACACTTTTGTAAATGTCACTGTGTACCCCCAGTACAATAATAATAGGATAATAAAAAAAGAAAACTGAAGGAACTACTAAAAATAAAATCTTTATGAATGTATCTGAGAATACATAAGAGAGTAAGGAATTGCTAGAGGGTAAGGAATCAATAAAGGGAAACAAACCTTGGGTGTCTGGTCTTCAGGGACTTTTCTGCATTGATAAGTTAGTTCTTGAGGACTATTTGTAAGTGAAGTGCGTGGTATAAACCCTAGGTCAGTGTAAGATGGAGTTTGCACTGGGAATCACCTCTCTGCACTCTATCTGTTCGCCTCTCAGGAGATCATAAAAAAAAATTGTCTGTCTTGAACTTTGATGATGTATATAAGAGAAAGAAAAGCTTTTTCTTAGACTTTGTAACTATAAGCCACATGATTTCAGTTCATAGACAAAATTCATAGTTCAATTCTCAACACCGAAGTATTAAGTACAAAGTTATTTCTGGTTAGTAGTGTTCCCAGGACCTGGCAGTACCAGATAAAAGCCCTCTCCCATAGAAAACATCATAGTTCAGGGTTCAAATAATATCCACACAAATAAGATTTCAGAGTTAAAACAAAAAAAGCTAAAACAAAAGCAAAATAAAATAAGTAAGTAACATCAAGTAACAAGTAACAAGGCTGGAGGCATGGCTCAAGCAGTAAAGTGCCTGCTTAGAAAGTACAGACCTGAGTTAAAACCCCAGTATCACCAAAAAATTAATATTTCCTATATTAAAGTAAAATTGTTCAAGTACTTCTGTTCTAGTGATCATTTTTTGCAAACAGAAAGAAACACCAAACAAAACAAAATTACCCCCCAAAACTTTGTGGTTTAGAACACTCATTCTGTTTTCCTCATGGTCATAGGGTCTGGAATTCTCTCAGAGTTTGACGAGATGGCTGATGCTGACTTGTAGTATTCACTGTGTTTGAAGAGTATGCTGCCAAGATAGTCTACTCACTTAAATCTGGTCCAAGGGCTCTTTGCCCCTCTCTCATGATCTCCCCATGTTACTCATCCTCTGGGCATCTCAATATGGCTCACATAATAGTGACCTCAGAGTAGTTGAATTTTTTACATAAAAGCTCATGCCTCTAATCCCAGCTTCTCAGGAGGCAGAGATCAGTAGGATCATGATTGGAGGACAGCCTGGGTGAAATATTAGCAGAGACCCCATCTCAACCAACAAGCCCATGTTGTAGTGTATGTCTGTGGCTCCAACTATCTGGGAGGCTAAGTTGGAGGCCAGTCCTGGGCAAAAATGCAAGATTCCCTTGGAAAAAATAGCTAAAACAAAAGGGCTAAGGGCATGGCCCAAGTGATAGAGCATCTGCCTACCAAGAACAGGCCCCTGGGTTTAACTCTATGCAGAGAGGGTCTAACAGCGGTGAGATTTCACCAGCAGTCAATATGCTTGGAGCTCAGGATTGATTTTTAAATACAGTATTCAGTCAAAGGATCCAGGGCTTCTCGGTGCAGTGACTGACTGAACACAGAAAATTAAAAAATGTTCTTGAATATCTGTGGTACCAGAAAATAGCTTAAAAAGTGGATTAATTATTTAAATATAATTGTGAGTAGATGAAAGTGTATTGCAGACTGTATATGCAGTATTCTAATTATGGGAAGTGTAGAAATATTAGTAAGTAAGCATGTTGTTGGAGTGCAAACATTCCTGGTGATAATCTAAGGAAAATTAAGGCCATGCAATTCAGAATACTATTTTCTTTATTCGCTAAAAACAATAATCCTGTTGAATTTTCGGCAGCTTAATAGCTTCCATGATCAGGAAGACTTTTCCTGTATCTCACATACATCTTTTGTTACAATTACTTCCATCTGTTTGTGGCTCAATGGATTGGTGATTGCGTCTTCTGGGTAGTAGCCAAGGTTAAAACTGAAGATGGATCTTAACTTTCTTTTTCTAGGGTAAATGAGTCCATTTCTTGACAATCGTGTTCTTTAACCATTGACCCATATTTGCTTATTCCATTGTGCTTTCCTGAGTCTTCCTTATCCTTGAATTTGAAAACCTTTCATACTCCTGTGGAGTTAACTATTCCTGAATAGAATTAGTGATGGCCTCTTAATGCTCACATGCTGTGTCTTCTGTGGCATGAGTTAGCAAACCCAGATATGTTGGTTCTAAATTTAGTTTTAGGAAAGAACTTCACAGCTCTGTATTGCAGTTCCTCAAAAAAGCAAATCAGTCTCAGTTTCCTTCCCCACCCCTCCCCTCCCCTCCTCTCATCTCATCTCTTCTTTTCTCTCTTTTCTTTCCTCTTTCTCTGTCACTCTCTTCTTCTCTTTTCTTCCTCAGATACTTTGCAGTATCAGTTCTGTCTATGCAGATAGTCCTTTTATCTAATCTAGATAGTTCATCTAGATAGTTACTACAAAATATATGGAAATATATATTATACCTTTTTAGAATATGTGTGAATTCACTAGTCAAATATTTTCATGTTTATATGTTTATACAAGAAACTAAACATAAATGAATACTCATTGAAAGCAAAATTAAAGTAGCAATTGTACTAAAACCATCAAATCTCTTTAAATTTTTCCTTAAGTTTTGTAAAATATCTTGGCAAAATGTATTGAATTTCCTACTTATATCAAGATTTTAATATCACTTCAAATTCTGTTTTTTAAATTAGCCTAAAGAAATGTGCATGTTTTTATTTAAAAAGTAATGCAACTAAATGCATCCTGGATTGGATCTTGAAACAGAAAATGGATTAAAGGAAAACTAGTGAAAGCTGAATTAGTTTGTGGTTTAATTGATGTAATTCATCTTACTTAATTTATGTTGACAATAAAATCATGGTTACATAAAAGGTAAATTAGGGAAATCTGAGTGAGGAGTATATGCAACTTCTCTCTGTTATCTTTGCAGCAATAACTATTCAAAAATTTTAAAACATTTTAAAATAATGTTAATTTTAAGTAAAAATTTTATTCCATGTATCTAAGATGTATCCTAAATTTTCACAAGATATATTGAAAAGGAGAACTTGCATAAAAATCTAGACCCTTAAGTTCCAGGCAAATTATTTAAAATTATAGACTAATATTAATGGTAGTCTTCATCTAGAATTTTTCTATCATATAAGTTTATATATGATAAAATGAACATTCATTTTTAGTTTTAAGAAATGCTTTAAAACTGTATTTCCTGAAAATTAGGTTATGTATATGTTACTTTGTAAACAGAAGTTATCTAATATAAATGTTTTTTATTTGATCAATATGGATCACACAATTTCCTGTAAAATATATAATTCCACCTCTGATGAAAACCTTTCCTTTTATATGAGTCCAGTCATATGCACAAAGTAAAGGTCCTTGAGTGTCAATTAGATAGGTTACATGGATTTTCTTCTGGGGACCAATTAAGCAGTATAAATAATATTTGACATTCTTTGGATTTTAACTTACAAATATGCAAAATACAAAAGCAGCATACATTTTAAGCTTTATTTCTCAGACCTTAACAAACAAATCAGACTTAAATTTATTTGGGGGACAATCAACTAACTTCTGAGGCTTTGTTTCCCGCTTTGTGAAGAAGGAGTACCAAATGCATTGTAATTTTCAAATATGCTATGAAGAAAGTCCACATGGGAGTTTAGGCACTGGTTTGAGGAGTCTATTCTAACATAGCAACAAATTAACTGACTTGCAGCATTTTGTGAACTAAAAAGAGAAACAAGTCTTTGTGACTCACATTGCATTTATTTTCTACTATGAGACGCCAATGTTTCTTGATGGAATCTGAAAAAAAAGAGATATAAAGAAATTGTAGAATAATAGGTACCAGAGGCTAGAAGGGCTGGGGAAGGACAGTGGGGAGAGGTTTGTCCATGTATACAAAGTTACAGTTAGGAGGGTAAGCTCTAGAGCTCTATTGCACAGCAGAATGACTATAGTAAATATTAACGTATTGCATATTTCAAAATAGCTAGAAGAGAAGGTTTTGAATGTTTCTCCATACATTATAAATGTGTGAGGCAATATATATGCTAACTACCTCGATTTGATTATCACACAATGGCTACATGTATGGAAACTTCATAAATTAGTAAAAGCAGTGTGCTAGTTAGAAATAAAGTAAAACAAATTAAGAAACTAAATAGAGGGTAATAAGAGTTGCATGGCTGGTATGTGTTTATATTTAAATTAACACTATATTGACACCCGAGCCAGTAAGACTCAAAAGTTGTCAAGTAAATTTTTTTCTGTATTTGTGGACATTTATGTTGATTCTAAAACAGAGTTCTCTTCCACTCTATGGATTAAAATGTGTGGTACATTTAACTCTTTGTCAATGTCCAAATTCTAATTGGGCAACATAAACATTCTGAGGACAAAGTCTTTAAAACAAATTCACACATTCACAAATTTACCATATCATGTTGCATATAATAAATAATGCCGAAGTTAGGAAAGCTTACTGAACAACATTCAATGTTGCATGGAATGTGCATGCCTGTATAATTGATTCTACATTTGTGCTATTTCTTTACTTCATTTTCACACTGAGGCAGTGTTTCTCAAAGTGATGAATTGGGGGAGAATACTGAACCACTGGGTGAACCCAATGGATAGGTTCAAGAGGAAGCACAGGTACCATTTCTCAAAAGTGCCATTGATGAGTCACCATAGTTCTCGAACAAGAACTTCAAAGGTCATAGTTTTGCTTCCATCAACATACTCTGATTTCTTCTTGGTAAACTTATGTTATTAACTCAGCTTTTCGAGCAGATCAGTAAGCTTCATAAGCCTTCTCTTAAGCATCTTTACCTCTGGTTCTGATGATATGTTTTCTTCCCTGTCACCACAGCATGTTTTATACTTTTATTTTCTCTATTTAGTTTGTACTTGCTGTCACTTTCTTTAGCTTTGTTTCTCCTCAGATAAGACCCATGGTCTTGGGAGA